>NC_050609.1:2727272-3030303 GCF_014743375.2 Drosophila subpulchrella | reverse complement strand
GCACACTTCATAATCGCCATACCCCCAAAACGTTCTCAAGTGTCAGGCTAAAACGAGCTTAAATATTTCAAGTCCATTACAAAACTGTCACAACATGTTGGGGTTTTTCGAGTTGAGTGAGCCAAATACGCAAATTGGCTTACCACAAGACGTCCCCTCCTCGACTTTGCTTCTTCAGAATGGTGTAGGCGTTATGGTTTAGGTTTTTGAGGGTTCCCATTAAATATGCATAAATCGAAGTGGAAAGATGCTGCACTCCGTAGTGAGTGGGAGTTGCTCCATGCCATTCCATGCCAATCCATGCTGCACTCGCCACAGACGAGAGGAGCATGAGTTAGCTTTTAAATAGTTAGTTAAGCGTTAAATTGACTCGGCGAAGGCATCAACTGGTCACATGTCAGACCCAATCCCTAGTCGCCTGGCTGCCTTGTTAATTGCATAATTAAGCGCAAAGTTGGACTTGGCTGTGGGTTCAGCCTACGCAGCCAGTGCTCCACATTTGCAGACCCGGGCCTCCAGTCTTCAATCTCCGGACTGTGGACTCCCTGTTCCCCGGTCCCCAACTTTGGCCCACTTGAATCTCGTTGACATGCCGGCTAATGAGTCGCTGCTCCGATCCGATCATTCATTGCCAGGAACTGGACAAAGCAGCGTTGATAACGCGGAATTTATAATCTGTGCCCGGGTTAGTATCTTTTTGCATATTCATAAGGAGCCTGCGACTACTGTATCTGGACTTTCGACTCTTAGCTATCCCAGATATATGTATATTCACATTTAATTGAAGGCTTTCCCGTCCTATCTGCTGAGATATCTGATGGCTTTCATTCCTCCGGCTGTGTAATCATTTTGTCCGCTGGATAAGATACATTGCACTATTTGATATGCCATTGGATTGGAGCAAGACTTCTAAATTAATTAATTTTATTGCACTCGGACTGGTCGCGAGTCAAGACAACTTTGCAAATCTGGCGCAGAATAATATGCAGATTGGGGATCAGCTTACAAATCACTTCATCATTATGCTGATTTTAAATTTACTTATGAATAACACCAAGAATTAACTTGATATTTCGTACAAACCAAAAGCAGACTTCTAAAAATACCAAAAAGCGAAAACGTTGTAAACTTTGGGAAAAATGTAAAATTTGGGTAATAAAATTTTATGATCACCTAGCAACAGGCACGATTTGGGTCCGCAGAAGATGGAATTGCCAGGTTGAGTTGATGAAGTGGGAGAATCTGAAGAATCGGCGAGAGAAGGGGTGCAGAAGGGGTGCCGAAGGGGTACAGAAGAAGGACACAAGACCAAAGTCATGAAATTCATGAATGAATCAGGAAATCGTGTTGGCTTTCATCCTCCCTGCAAGCCGCCAATCTCTTGGCTTCTTTCGGCTGAGTTTGGTGAGACAAGTTTGCTGGTGTTGCCAAGTCGGGAACACGTTCACTGTGGTCCAGACCAAAGACTCCTGCTCCGAACCCCTCCAAAGCCCCATCCCGTTGCCATCTGAGCATGCGTGACGTCTGTCAGCAGGCGACAGGAAGATGCCGCACAGGAAAAAAGAGCCACAATCGGGCTCTTTCGGCCCGGTCTGTTTGCCAAGAAACATGTTTCCTTTTTTAGGGCCGGGGCTGTTGGGTCATGCTTGACCCAAACTTGTTCCCAGCTTTGCTTGGGGCTGGGAGTTGCTTGGTCCAGCCATGCAGCCATCAAACCATCCGAAAACAGCCTTGGAGAAACAAGGAAGTTTCGTCAGTCAAGTGGATGAGGGTTTCCAGCTGCTTTCACAATGGATGCACTTCAGTTGGCTTTCCAGCCTTTTTTTTTTCTGTTCTGCTCAAGTTGGCCCTGCAATTCTGCTACATTTCGATTGCGATTGGAGAGGGAAGAACGCAGCATAATTGAGCATAAATAAATAAAATGCCTGGCAAAATATTGCATTTGCAATGGGAAAGGCAAAATGGTGGGAGGCTTTCTCTATTGTGCCGCTCTCAAGTGGCTCATTGAGTTGGCTCCTAGCCATCCATATCCATCGACCAAGCAGCTATATACCAATTCATCTTGCATCCAGCGCCGGATGTTGGGCATCTCCATCTATCAGCTATTTGTGGTGCAACCTGCATCGTCTCGTTTCTTTTTGTTGGCCTTATTTGTGTTGCATATTTAACTACAGTTTGGTTTTTGTCTGGGCATGTCAAATTCGAACTCCACTCCCAAAAACTTTTTGCAGGAAGTTATTGCGGTTGTGCAACAGTTAAGCTTGAAATGAGAAATTGCAGAGTGGGCAGGGCAGCTGGGGATTTGAGTGAAAAATGGGAAAAAGAAGTCACAAAAGCTAGGTGAATTATTAAAATACATTAAAGTTATGTTGTGAAGAGCAGGGAGCAGTACCCAATCTTTTAAGAATTGCAGATTGCGGTGAGACCTCAACTTGACTTTTTGAGAAGCGCGGAGAGCGGCTTTATTTTGCAGAGAGACCGCTTTAGGTCTTAAAGTTCAGCCTCGAAAGATGTGATTCGCTTGAGAAGCGATCTTTTCTTTTCTTTTGTTTCCGAATCGCTTAGCACACATCAAGGTCAAGTCATAGCGTTAAGTGCCCTGCCGAATGCAGAAGGTCTTAACTTACTGGCGCTTCCACGGTGTTTGAGTTTTGAAGAAGTGGCTAAAGTAGTGTGGATACCTAGTTTCCAGGGTGGAAATAACAGTGAAACCGCATAAATCACACTTAAACGGCCCCAGTAAACCTCTTTATTTCCACCCAACTTCCTCTTCTTCGGCGGGATGTGCAGGTTTAGTGGGTGGTGGTTTGGATTTTGGTCTGGTTGCAGCTCAATGCCAAAGAGGCATAAACCGCACAAGAAAATTTACGTGGCTTTGCCACTGGTTAAGGGATAAGGGAAAAGGTACTGCGAATGCAGTTTTCACTTAACGGCAAGTGGCACATAAATTTCAGCAAGGACGCAAATACACTTCACCGGAAACCAGGCGGCGGGCTGGGTGGGTTGGTTTGGAAGGTTCTGACAGTAGCCGACATTTGCTGATAAGTGGACAAAATGTGCATCGCTCTGATTTGTCGCTTCTTCGCCGCTCTTTGGCAAACAATCTTGGCAAATATTTGGTGGCAAGGGCACTCGAGTCGAGGCACCGTCGAGGTCAACTGGTGCATGAAATTTCGAGGCAGGCAAAGCAGCTGCAGAGTGCAAGAAAAGCAGCTGCAAAACAGGCAGCCGAAATCAGGTCCAAAAAAGATGGTTAAGTTGGCTTGAACTGGGAAGGGGAAGAACTCTAAGGCAAGCGAAATAATTTCTACATTTTTGGCTAAGCAAATACTTCATCTTAAATCCGGTAGAAATGCCTAACGAATCCCCCATCATCTTCTTTACAGGTCACTAAACGATGAAGCAGTTTCTGGGCGATTTGCTGGCGTTTTGAGCGCGGCTGCTGAGGCGCTTAAATAGCGTCCAGGATTTCCTGCTGACTTCTGCTTAACCCAAAACCATGAAGCAGCTCTCCAGCCTACGCCTGGCCATTGTCGGCCTGATAGTCCTCCTGTTTGTGCTCCATGTGCTCAGCAAGGAGCATTCCCATACACGCAACCAGCAATCGGCCAAGAGATTCTCACGAGACTCGAACTCTGCCCGCGAGCGGCGACCGAACATAATACTCATCCTTACAGATGACCAGGATGTGGAACTTGGCTCCCTGAACTTCATGCCGCGCACCTTGCGGCTCCTTCGAGATGGTGGAGCTGAATTCCGCCATGCCTACACCACCACGCCCATGTGCTGCCCGGCGAGATCCTCGCTGCTCACCGGGATGTACGTGCACAACCACATGGTGTTCACCAACAACGACAACTGCTCCAGTCCCCAGTGGCAGGCCACCCACGAGACGCGCTCCTATGCCACGTATCTCTCGAATGCCGGCTATCGCACTGGTTACTTTGGAAAGTATCTGAACAAGTACAATGGATCTTACATACCGCCTGGTTGGCGAGAGTGGGGAGGTCTGATTATGAACTCCAAGTACTACAACTACAGCATCAATCTGAATGGACAGAAGATCAAGCATGGCTTCGACTACGCCAAGGATTATTATCCCGATCTGATAGCCAACGACTCGATCGCTTTCCTGCGTTCCTCTAAGCAGCAGAACCAGAGGAAGCCCGTCCTGCTCACCATGAGTTTTCCGGCACCTCATGGTCCCGAGGATTCAGCTCCACAATACAGTCATTTGTTCTTCAATGTGACCACCCACCAGTAAGTATAGTTATACAACTTAAGTATCTTTGAGATCCATCTAACATTTAATGTTCACCTACAGCACTCCATCCTACGATCATGCTCCAAATCCGGACAAGCAATGGATACTGAGGGTAACCGAACCGATGCAGCCCGTGCACAAAAGGTTCACCAATCTCCTGATGACCAAGCGCCTGCAGACCCTCCAAAGTGTCGACGTGGCCGTGGAGCGGGTCTACAACGAGCTGAAGGATCTTGGGGAGTTAGACAACACGTATATCGTATACACTTCGGATCACGGCTATCATCTGGGCCAGTTTGGTCTCATCAAGGGAAAGAGCTTTCCCTTTGAATTCGATGTGAGAGTGCCGTTCCTTATACGAGGACCTGGAATCCAGGCCTCCAAGGTGTAAGTGGTTTGAATGGAAAAATGAATTAAGAACTAATGAAAAATATGCTGCCACAGGGTGAATGAAATTGTGTTGAATGTGGACCTGGCGCCCACTTTCCTGGACATGGGTGGAGTACCAACGCCGCAGCACATGGATGGACGCAGCATACTGCCCCTGCTGTTGAGCAGGAATCGCGCTGTGCGGGACAACTGGCCGGATAGCTTCCTGATCGAGAGTTCCGGCAGGAGGGAGACGGCTGAGCAGATAGCCGAGTCACGGGCCCGCCTCCGAATCGAGAGGCAAAACATGAAGCTGGTAAACAGCTCATTGCTTGAGGACTTCCTTGATGGGGAGACCACCACCACCACCACCATTTCGAGTAGCATCACCAGCACTGCCGCCACATTGATGAGTTCAACCGTCCAAAATCAAGAGGATGCTGAGGAGGAAGTGAATACGGATAACGAAGAGGACGATGCCATGGACAGTTCGGCAGCTGCCCTGGAAGACGATGATCTCGAGGATGCTGCCCTAGAGGAGGGCGACGAGGAACTGGTCGATCAGAACAACGATCTTCCCCTGGCGCCCTACATAACAAAGATGATGCGCCTCAACTCGGAGTGCTCCGATCCGGCCCTGCTTAAAAACTGCCTGCCTGGCCAGAAGTGGAAGTGCGTCAATGAGGAGGGACGTTGGCGCAAGCACAAGTGCAAGTTCCACGTAAGTGATAATCAAAACTTTATTGAAATATTTTTTAAATTACCTTTACAATTTCAGCTTCAGTTGGAGCATCAGTTGGCCATAATGCCCCGGAAGCAATATCAACGCAACTGCGCCTGTTTTACCCCCGATGGAGTGGTCTACACCAAGATTCGAGCTCCATCCGCTGGATTACATCGCGTGAACAAGCGCACTCATCATGGCCATGCTCGGCGGAGAAACAAGAGGGAGGTGTTCCACACGGAGCTACCAGACGAGATGGAGGAGCTACTGGATCTCAATCAGGCTGTCGATCATATGACAGAACTGCATCGCACTAAGCGGGACTTAACCGGAAGTAGCAACGAGACGATTGCCCAAGTCATTCAGCAGATACAAGCCACTCTGGAGATCCTGGAGCTCAAGTTCAATGAGCATGAACTGCACAGCTCCAACTCCAGTGGCAATTCCTTTGAGCGAGGCGAGAAGTATTCCAAGTCTGGTGGTCATCGCTGCTTTGTGGATGCGACTTCGGGCAAAGTGAACTGCTCCAATGTGATATACGACGACGAGAAGACGTGGCGTACCTCCCGCAACCAGATCGACATGCTGATCAAGCTCTTAAAGGACAAGATTGGCAAGCTGAAGGATATGAAGAAGCAGCTGAGGGAGAGCAACAAGCTGGCATTGGCGGCTGGCCGAAAGAACGATAACCGGCGAAGGAATGACCCTAACTTGTTGGATGGTGGCGCCGGACCAGAGTTCAACATGAGCTACTTCACCGATACGAACAGCACACCAAGGTCAAACGTCGTTGGCCAAAAGGAAGTATTCCGAGGATATGGGAATGCCAACGTGTTCGATTCAGTGGAGCAGCCTCAGTCGCATCGGTTTGCCCCGCGAGCCGAGTGCTATTGTGAACCCGATGTGGGGGAGAGGTAAGTGGGATCAGTGGACAAGGCATTAGCCTCTCTAACCTCTGGCCTCTGTTCCTATCCAGCCATGCGGACTCCAAGGAAATGGCTCGCGAGGCGCGGAGGAAGCTGAAGGAAGAGCGGCAGCGCAAGAAGGAGCGAAAGCGCATCAAGAAGGCTCGACTGGAGAAGGAGTGCCTGTCCGAGAAGATGAACTGCTTCTCACACGACAATCAGCATTGGCGTACTGCTCCCCTGTGGAATGATAGTCCTTTCTGCTTCTGCATGAACGCCAACAACAATACCTACTCCTGCCTAAGGACCATCAATGCCACCCACAACTATCTGTACTGCGAGTTTACCACAGGCCTGATCACCTTCTATAACTTGACCATAGGTAAGATATAAATAATAATATACTTTAGGTTCGATTTAAAATAATTTAATTTATCTTACTTATTTCCCTTGTAGATCGCTTTGAGACGACCAATCGCGCAGCTAGTCTAACGCCTGGAGAGAGATCCCACATGCACGATGCACTGCAGCAGTTGAAGGGCTGTCGCGGACGCAGCTGCAGCATCCGGCGACACCAGTCCCACCTGGAGAGCGGATCCAGTGCTCCACTGCTGCCCATCAATCAAGTGCACCGCAACAACAAGCGAAAGCATTGTAAGGTTCTTAACTTGTTGAGTTGATTAAGCACAAGTTATTTCCTGTTCCGCCAATCGTTTCAGCTCCCCTGGCGGGATCCATGGGCAACTTTGGATTTGTGGGCCCACGACTGGACATGGACGGACTGCCTCCGATGAAGCGGCGAAAGCTGTCCAAATACAACAGGTTAAGTGATTTTGTTCAAAGTTACAAGAACTAAGGGTCTAACTTATTCCTTAAACTCTTACAGATTGACTGGATCGCAGCAGTCGCACATCAAGCGGCGTCCCTGGAAACAGCAGCCCCTTCAGCAGTCCCCCAGATTCTTGCCCACGCATCCTGGTACCCCAGCCGCGGCCTAAGGATAAAGCTTGATGGAGTGACAACACCGCACATATCCTATGCGTACCTTTTGTACCTTGCTTGCCTGCCCCTGCTCTTTGGTTTGCCCCATTGGATTTCTTCATACATAAATAAGACTGTGTTTTAATCTATCTACTTATGTTTAGATCTGTTTAATCGAACTGTGTTTAGTCCAGTCCTTGCTACATTTGGCTTGCAATATTTATAGTTAGAGCTGAACACTTGAGTTAGCTCTTAGACCACCTAATTTGTACATAAATTTAGTACCGAAATTCTACGTAAACTAAATAAATTATTTAGCGAATTGGTTAAACGTTAAATTAGTTGAGTACACGTAGCAAAGAGTTTTATTAATTCTAGCGAATCCAAATGAAATTGTATTTATTGGCCAATGCTAAAGGAACAATGTTAATGTGTATTAGAGAACTAA
The DNA here is from genome assembly GCF_014743375.2 of Drosophila subpulchrella. Classification (NCBI taxonomy): domain Eukaryota; kingdom Metazoa; phylum Arthropoda; class Insecta; order Diptera; family Drosophilidae; genus Drosophila; species Drosophila subpulchrella. The sequence goes on along the minus strand of NC_050609.1, from coordinate 3,022,612 downwards.
AACCATATTTATGACGAACTAGATACGTTTTAATTGTTAAGTGCCCCACCCGAAATTCCCAAAGACGTTATGTAGCAGCCCCGCTTGAAAACGAACAAATATGTATATTGTATCTGCCAAGTTAATAATGTCATAAAATTAACTCAAATTAAATGTAAAATTAATTATTTAAAACAAGCATTAAATAAAATTGCGAATAATAAACTTTTATCACGAATATTCGAAAATTCTTACCAATTTGAATTGAAACTTCATTGGAAAAATTATGGGCATACTTTTAGGCTGCGCTGATCTGTACAGATTTTTACATAACGTTCCGAAAGAACTTTTCGCCAACTTTTTTCAAACAATATTTTTTTTCAATTGTAAGCATTCATAAAATGTTAGCATAAATACATATAGCACCCTCTTGGTAACAACTAAAAGTAATGATATAACTTTAATAATGCGAATATACAAAATCGGAAATTAATTTTAATCACTACCGGTTATCAGAACCTAAATCCTTACAAAAAGCTATATTTTTGTCCACATCTTTTGTTTGGGCAATCGCATACCACTGTTTTATATGATTTACTGCAAGCACTCCTCCGTTTAATTTGGTTCAAGAGCGTGAGTTCAAATGATAATACTAATTATCAGGCAAGAATATTAGAGATTACCTGTTCCGTTTGCCGTTAAGCCTTTGTCCCCACGATTTAGCAACACTGTAAGGTGTGTGCACTCCGCTGAGATAGTCTTGATAACATCTCGAAACGGATAGCGGCGAGAGCGTGTGGCCCCCGATAAGGTGAGTTCCGTTGGAAACAGCTGGGTGGGGTTCGGGGTCTCTTAGTTCCAGTGTCATCAGCATCATCGGCAACAGCCGATTTAAATAAGATCACCCTAGGGCGCTAATTAACCCACCGAGATGTTTTCATCGACTGTCAGGTATGTTTACTGCCTGGCAAATTCACACTTGACACTTGACGCGCTAATTTCCGCTGCAATCCGGGCATCTGGGGATCGGTGGGGGGGCCTGATGATGGGGTGGCTGCCAGTTTGGCTCGAGCGGAGAGCAAACGCTTATCTGAGTTATCAATAAACGCAGAGAGATAGCGGTCCGCTGGGAAAGAGCAGCGGGGCCAATTCGAAACCGGTCTGCGCGTTTCGTGGAGATATCGTGTTAAAATTTTACGCAACCAATGAAGCTATCAGCTTGAAAATGTTTTTATTGTGGGCTATGCGACAAATACAGCCCGATCACATGATGAACACAGTTCAGACCTGGCAACCCGACAACAAGGCCTCGTCCACAAGTCCAGACCACTTTACGATTCGCCAGCTGCTGTTGAGATATCGTGCTGAAATTTCACAATGCCGAGAATTGCGCCCCGAATCGGGGCCTGCCTGAAATCTGATGGTGGAACTTTATGCCAGGGCACGTATTTCGCTTTATGGAGGGGTTTTAAAATATTCGTGAAAGCAATCAAACTTTAGAACTCAATCCAGTTTAAAACGCCAGAAATATGGTTGCAACACGTTTTAACTTTAAACAGCTCGTTCTGGTTCTTGTGAGCTTGATAACTTACTATATCGGTTTAACTCTTAAATATATACTAACTATATTGCATTGTTTTATAAATAATATGTAATTTTTCAAATTTCGGTTTACTCTGTTGAGACTGTGCTGTTATGAAATACGTTTATAATATTTCGACTAGTTCGAAAACAATTAGCTTCAAAACTTAAAAAATGTTATATATTTGTCTTCTTTGTTAGTCTTTACAAGTTGAAACAAAAAAATCAAAAGTAAATCATTTATGATTTGTATACTTGTAAACAAATTTATAAGTATTTTTTCGCATACAATTGAATTGTTTTCAGACAAAGTTATGTGTTTATGGGAAGAAGAAGCCTCATAAAAAAGCAGATAACAGTCATACCGAAATTCGCCTGATACCCTCATTCAGGGGGCTGAAACCAAATAAAGATATTTGGAATCCAAAATAGGCCCTCTTTAGATTGAACCTCTTAATAAGTATAACAATCCCCTAACATTATAATAATGACCATAATTAATGACCGATAAATGATGTAAATTATATAATTTGGTTTTACTTTTACTATATTATTTTTACAGTTTATTTCTACATAAATACATATAAAATAATTAGATCAAATCTCTGCTGGGCAGTGTACAATCTAGGCGTCCTTCTTGGGGCGTGCTTCAAGCAGCTTTTGGGTGACCTGCCGCAGGAGTTGCAGCTGCTGCTCGTACTGGTGGACAGTGGCCAGCTCCTCGGCATGGTTGTGGTGCGTTGGGTGATCCTGGTCGTGCTCATGGCCGTGGGCGTTGCCCGAGCTCGACCTGGTCTCAGTCTCTTGGTGATCGTGTGCGTCCTCCGTCGACGAGCAGCTGCTGTGGCTGTGGCTATGACCATGTCCGCCACTGGAAGCTGTAACGAAAAGTGGTTGAACTCAATTAGTAACGATATCTTTTAATGTCCACTTGAGGCGGAACAATCTAAGCCGTAAAGTGTGCCAATCCTTATCGGCTAGACCCAACCCCATTTCCACATGGTGATTTACACCTGCTTGTCCTTCGATTCCCAAACATTTTTCGTCATGGCAGCTCGGAAAGTCGTTACAATCGAAACCCATTTGAATCACCTTGATCTAAGTAATGATTTATGATCGTTTTGTCCCGCCCTTATCTAGCCCACATACATTTACTTATCCGACTTTCGGTTAATCACATATTTGTGGCTAAACGTTTTTTTCTGAATTTTATATCCCGTGCTCATCATACGAATTTCTTATACGGTTTTCACGGTGCTTTTTCGATGGGCAACCCCCGGATTTTTGCGAGATGACTTCATGACAGGGACGGGATTTTTATTTCACCTGTTTGCTAGGTACACAGACAGACAGACAGATAAAACCGTCTTATATGTGGGTATGCAAAATAAATCGCTGCAAGGTCTGCTACAAGGCCAACCACGCAGCGTCCAGCGGATCAGCTATATAGAACCTGTTCCCGAATCACCCGAATCGATTCCGGTTGAAGAATCTCCACTGACAAACCCGGTGACGGGTTGTACTAATTACCCCTAAGCCTGGTTACTAATATATAAGTACATGCATGAAAGGATTATATCAACATTTAAGCTAAGGTTTGAAGAAATTTCATTTCATTGTAGTACCTTTTGAAAACCGGATTTATGTTTATGAATTAACACTTATTTGCCACGGTTTTTTGTCATTACCTTAACTTACGGTAATGAGAAAAATATTTAAGAGACAAGTGCTCATAATTTTGAATTTCCTATGGTAGTAAATTGAGTAAACAATGGATTATAATATAAACACTCTAATTTGAATATATTAAATCGTCTTTCTTCCAAAAACTAATCTATGTACATACATAAAAATCTCTTTATAACCTAAGAGGTCACCTCAGAACCAAAACTTCTAAGGCTGCAGCGACAATATTTTTCCCCAATATTCTAACTATAGTAAGGGTTTTTGCTTGGACTATAATTTTATAAATATGGTAATGCACAGATGGTACTTACTCAACTGCTGAAGTCCGAACATGACCAGGAAGCCAACGAACAGGGCCAAGTAGGCGCGCAGACCAGATCGATTCTTGGAGAGGATCTCGAAGAACACTACGTAGATGAGCGTGCCGCAGGCGAAACCTTGCAGGATGGCCGATACCAGACTGGGTCCAGTCGTCTCCTGGCCGTGATTGATCAGGATTCCAATGCCAATACCCAAGGGACTGACCACGGCGAAGGTCAGCACATAGAGGACGGCCAGGGTCATCCGAGTGCGGGCCACGATCAGTTCGACGCCCACGCAGAAGGCAAGGACCAGTTTGTGGGCGGAGACGGCACCGAACATGAACCACACCGAGCTGGCAGAGCTCTCCAGGCCAATGGCCATGCCCTCGAAGAGTTCGTGAAGTGAGAGGGCGGAAACGATGAAGAGTCCACGCAGCGAGGAGGCCAGCATGTCCCCGGCGGAGGCATCCTCTGCGATCACTGGCAGATGGCTATGACCATGTCCATGACCATGACTGTGGTTATGCACATGTCCATTGGCCTGGTTCTGAGGCTTGGAGGCGAACTTCTGCTGCTCCAGATCGCTCTGCAGAAGGTTCTGCACCGACAGGGTTCCCAGTTCGGCAGTGCCCGGCAAAGGTGGCGGTGGAGCAGTTGGAGTGGTGGTGGTGGTGCCCTCGCTGGTGGGTTTCAGCAGGTGGCTATTCCGGATGCTGTGACCTCGCTCGAAAGCGGCGCCGGCCTTATCCTTCTGGTGGTGATGGACATACGTATGCATGGCCTCCTCGATGAAGTACATGAGGAAGAAACCGCAGCACATGAGCAGTTCGGCGAGGGGAAAGGTCAGCTCCCCAATGATGTTGCACTCCTGCAGCTCCTCGACGACCTCCTGGACTTCCGGCAGCAGATGCAGGAACGTGGTGGCTAGCAGGACACCTCCTCCAAAATACAGCAGACACTTGACCACAATGGCGGAGCGGGCATTCGTCTGGCTCTCCGTCCAGCGGTAGCAGCGGTTCAGCAGGAAGGGAATGGAGCCGCAGATGGCGCTGGCGCAGAACAGCACCACCATGGCGGTGACCTTGGCCACCAGCACCCCACTCCCATCCTCATCCTCCTCATCATGGTCGTGGTCGTGGTCATGATCGTCGTCCTCCCCCTCGTGACGTGCTGTCCAACGGCCAGCGGGCTCATCGATTTGCAGGAAGCACTTGAGGAAATTATTCACCTGCGTTTGATTCATCTTGGTCGGCAGCCGCTTTTGTTTTGTTTTGATTGCTTTCGATTTAACTCTTTTTGTTTGTTTGGTTTTCCACTGATCGATCTCTCGAAGCAGCTAAAACACTCCAGACGACTCTCCTCCTCTCGGCCCACTTATGGCCAAAAACAAGCAACTCTCTTGGCTAAAACAGCAGCATGCGTTGCGCTTGGAATCTCAATCGACTGGGTTGTGGGTTGGGTTGGGCTCATCTGGTTGGGCTGGGTTCTGCACTTGCATACCGCTTAACTTTTCACTCTATTCAGCCACTTTTCTTTCACTTTTGATGAGTTGCTAATGCTAATTGGTAGTACTGATCGGTTGTTGGGTTGGGTGGTATTTATGTATATTTTTGATTCTAGTTTTTCTAGCGCACAGGTGTTGAACGCTTGAGGCGACCTCGCAGACTGACGGAGTCGGGATTTGGTAGTTCGCTTGAATATCTTGCGCGGGCTCGACGCTACAGCTCTCTTTTTATTCCAAATGCTCCCACTACCGAAGACCCGACGTGAGCAGCAGGTTAAGCAGGTAAGAAACACAGAGACCGCTCTTAAAGCTCGCTCTCCCACTCGCGAGCGTTCACCTGTGGGCCTCTTGTTCGTTTGGCAATAGCGCTAATTGTCTTGGAGCCCAGCATAAGCATACAGATTTATGTATATAGCTATAAATGTATCTATATCTAAACACAATGCACAAAGGCCAGAGCAATTGAGTAATTGCATCCGTTCACTTTGGCTAGCATTAAAAGGCGCCTGACCTTAGCCAAGATGTAGGATCGCAACTTTTACTTTGCCGCCACTTTGGTGGCCGGAGGCAAAAGCTCCTGCTTTGTGGTTTGCGTCCCGGCTAATTGGTAACACATATAACTAACGGTTCTCGGCATAAGCCTTTTTCAGGGTTGCCACCTCTTCCCGTTATTAAAAAAAAAATGGTACTCCTTTGAATTTTTGATTATAAATAACAAAATCGAAAAAACAACTTAAGAAATGTTGTTTTTTAGGATTTTTCTTTTAATTAATCTCTAGTCATGCTTTAATATTTTCTGGGAAGACAAAAATGTAACGTTTTTGTTTTCACTACATTTTTTGTTAGGGGACGTTAAAAATTTGTATTTTGGTTGTCGGTTATAAAAACTAACCTATAATTATGTAGCGTTTATACGAATAATATGTATAATAAATGTTGAAGAATAACATGAAAGTGAGTCTTGGTAAACTTATTTCCATAATCTCATATCCCAAATAACAAAATTGTAGAACATTTTTTTGCATTTCTAAATAAACACAATAGCTTTATCCGTTATTGGCTTCCTCAAGAACTGTAAATCCATTGACATGAAATAAGACGCCAGCTGCTATTAAATCGTGTTTGTGAGATGAGTAAGTTCCGCTGGGAGCGTGGACGGATCGTGAGATGACTGTTAAGAGGCACATGATCTATCAATTAGTACAGTCAACCACACTAAGTCTTTTGTTTTTCCTAGCCTGTTAATTTATCATAATTTATTTGGCAATAAACATTTCCATTAGTTAGCTTAAGTAGCTAACCAAAATATGGAAAAAAAACACAGTTCATTTTTTCAATAATTTTTCATTTATTTTGGTTTCAATTTTTTCTTGTTTTTTTGTTGTTTTCATATTTTTTGTTCGTTCTTTTGTTGGTTGTTTTTCTCCTTGGTTTGCTTACATCGTTTTAAGTTATCATTTGTTGTTGCCGTTATACTTATACATTAATAATAAATCATTTTTTTACACAATATTTCTGTTGTTATTTTACTTTATTCGCGTTCGCAACCGATATAATGCCTACAACACTCCTGTTGGAAAATATTTCTGAGTACTCCTCCACTCGCGTTATTTATTATTTTATTTCGCTCTATTAGAATTAAATTGTTTCGATTTACTTTTGTGTTAAAACTGCTTTGCCGCAGTTAACAATGTTAACTGCTTTACCTGCAAATAGCTAAAGGCCTGCGTGCACTGCTTGCTTGCCAACCGTTAAACGCTTTATCTTGGTTATCTTCGATCTGCCCTCTTTGTCTCGCAAATATGTATGTAAATTTCCTTTCTTGAATACATAAATCAATGCATGGGTTATTCATGTGTTCTTTTTTTGTTTATCAACATTTAAAGTACATAATGTATGTATGTATAATTTTTTTTATATTTTATTTTGTATAAACTAGTGCGGTTTTGTTGGTTTTCGGATTCCTTTTCGTCATAGAAATATCAATTTTAGCGTAATTTGTTTGTGTATCTTTAATATGTCATATATAATACAAATTAGTTTTTTAACTATACAGGAAATTTGGATTAATTGTATATGCAATGTTATTCATGTAAAATTTGAAATTTGATTTGCTGTTTTAGGGTGTTTTTTTTTGTTTTTTTGCACTTTTTATATGCTAGAAAGATTGCAAAAAACACGATAGATTTGCATTGTTCTTGTATAGTTAATGCTATTCTTGTTCTCCTTGTTATATATATATTTGTAATAAGTATAAAAATTTGTTTAAAATATATATATTCCACATACGATTTGTTGATTTTAGCATTACTTTTCTCGATTCATGGAGGTGTTATGTAGAGGAAAATCAAATTCGTTCAGAGTCGGAGATGTGTGTTTTTGGGAAGGGGAGAAGTGGGGAATAGCTGCAGGCAACTCTTTTTAGTAGTAGTTTAGTACTCATATCACGTAATATCAAAGAAATGGCTCAGTACATTAGTATTTACCTATCAAGTGATTGATCTGTGCGGAAACGTGGGGAGTTCCCTAACAAATTTATTCCGCTAACTTCGCACATCATAAACGAAAAATTACCTAGGAAACGATTCAAAAATAAATGCTCCAATTTAATTCGGCTACCAAAAGGGATTTCTACATTTTGATTTATCCGATACATAGACGTGTATATATATCAAAATACTTTTGTGTGTATATATGTACATATTAGCATTAGAAAAGTGCATTCAAAACAGATCTAAACCAAGCTGCCTACGCTGAGTGACGATTCATACACGTATACTGTATATCTGATACATCATATAGCTGCATACGTACAGCCATTATCAGACAAATACCAAATAATTTCATCAGCAAAGTCAACACATTTTGTTTTTCAGAGGCGATTGTGAAAAACAAAAACAATAGATTGACAATATTAATTATACAATTTTGAAAAACGTGTAAGACAGTGAAAGTAAATCACAGCAATATACCATTTTCAAAGGGTGTCAAGAAAACAAGTATTACCTTTGAGTCTAAGACCAAAACAAATTTGTTATTAAAGATGAGCAAACGTATTCCCATCACGCTGCTTTTTACACAAAGCATTTTTTTCTAATAAATTATTATTTGATCTTGTATGTCATTGAAGATTTTTCCTGCCCATTTGGTTGGATCTGGAAGCATAGTACATTTTCCTGCCGAGAAGACACTTCTTTATTTAATTCCTACATTGCACTGTGGTAAATTTTAGAAATTTTGGTTTGAAGTCAATCGAAGATGAGTGATCATAGTAATGTCGCCCACAATGAAATGCAAAGTACGCAGAATGCCAAAATGGTTTGCTATTTGTCTGACAATGGTGCACGTATTATGTTTAAGTTGGTTTCATATAGCTGCATACATACATATATTTATTTTAAATAGTTTTAAAAAATGATGTTTATTTTCGCTTTCTTTTCTTTCATTATAATTTACAAGTTTGTTGGTTGCGTATAAATATGTTTTCTTCCTTCTCTCATTAAATGATGCTGCACTAGTTTTGTTTTCGTCTCTTTTAATATATGTTTATAATATATAAATATGCTTTAAGTGGTTTTTTGTGTGTTTAAGTTTCCGTCAGTTAAGAGCAATAGGGTTTTGAGGGGTGTGTGGCATTGGTAGTGGTAATGGGGAGCTTTCTTTCTTTCTTTCTTTCATTCCGAATACCTTCACAAGAGACACCGACGGGAGGAGCTGCCTAGGTTGTGAGGGATTCTTGCTTGAATTGCCGTGTCATTTCTAGTCGGTTTGAATTACGTTTGAATTTTGTTTTCTTTTTTATTTATAATAGCATTAATTAATAATATAATTAATAATTATAATAATTTATATAATAAACGCAAAATTGGTAAATAATAAAAATAATAATAAAATACAATCATTACAATAATTAATCAAAATTGGTTTCATTTTGTTTGTTTTTACTGTTTTTTAGTGTATTTAATGTGTACGGGGGTTCTTTTGTTTTTGTTTTGTGGTTGTTGGGGTTTTGTTTGTTTGTTTTTTTTTGTTTGATTTAATATATTATTTTTTTGTTGCTTTTTGCATTCTGCATCTGGCTTTATATTTATATAAATTACAACGGAAGTGTCGGTGTGTTTGTAGTTGGTGTTGGCGTCAGCATCGACGCGGATGGAGGATAACGCAACGTGTGCTGCGACGTTGCCTGCTGGATATAATCCTGACTCGGATTATTCAATACGCTATCCCGTGAGTTTGAATGTGAAGTGGCGCGCAGCAGGGTGACTGCCTCGCGTTCTGGACTACATTGTACACCGTCTAGTCATTTTTGGCGCGTCGATTTCTTCTTCTTTCGTTTAAAGAAACAACAACATCTGGAATATAAGGAACCACTGGAGACAGTTAACCAAGGGACAGAAACGAGACGGATACGGATACGGATTCGGATTCGGATTCAGAGGGGGAGACGTAGGCGGAGGCGGAGGCAGAGGCAGTGGCAGTGGAGTGGTCGGGGGAGAGAGAGAAAGAGAGAACGGAAAACGGAAGTTGCGCATTAAAAACGACAAAGCAAAAAATTCACTATATATCTAGAGGATCTGTTAATCAATGTATCGATATATCTATCCAATGTCGGTGTTGTATAGTCTGATCTTCTAAAGTTAAAACCATTTTGTAGTCTACTCCTGACATTGTTTTTAGCTAGCTTTTTCAATATCTTAATATTAAATTAATAACTTTAATCTGAGAATGATCTTAAGATCACAAATAGTTGACTATCCTAATCTTCACCTAAATATCTATAAAGCTGCCCATTTATTTTTTCCATTGAATTTATTTTTTCCATAGTTTTGTCTATACACAAATCAAGCTATTTTGCAACACGTCTAATCAGCTATGCTACATATCGATATACCGATTAATGGATCGTCTAAGTAACACATACTTTGTTTCATCGACCACTTCGACTTCCGGCTGCTGTGTGATGGGCGTGTTTGAGTGTCCGGCCGTGGGATCGTCCGGATTTAGTTCGCCATTCGTCGAACTCACAACCTGCAAAGGAATGACAAAGAGCAAAGAAAAAGAATGGATACAATTTTAGTATTAGTCTCCACTCGCCATCAACTCTTGTACTAAACATATAGTACCAATTATATACAGTAAGTAGTGATTAAACATAATTGAACGATATACACCGCTTTCTTTCACTAATCAAAAATGAACCAGTTAAAATACAGTCGACACAAAAATTATCGATTGGAGCGGCGGTGTACAGACATCACACAGAACGAAACTGTTATACACACAACAAGGACTATTTCGGCAGCACTACAAATCCAAGAAGACTACGAATGGAAAATTTTTGTATTCAATGCCCCTTTAAATGGAGCTTGTTTTATAGAGGTTTTGAACAGATCGCCCAACCTAGAACGGAGATTGCCTAGATTGCCTGGACTCGTTTGCAGAACACACACGCACATATAGATGTTGAATGGCTTCAGGACACGCACTGACAAATGTAAAAACCAGAATACTAGGACAGGGATTATTATTTAAATACCTCGCGATAGTGTTGTAAAACGCAAATAAAAGGAAAAGGATAATTTCGTTTAGATTTTAGTAGAAGGCCTTGCTGTGATATTAGAAAGTAAAGAATAGTAGTGTTGGTAGGTCGCTGTTTTTGGTGTCTTATTTCTTAGGGTCGTCTTCGGGGTCACTTTTCTCATAGTAAGCATCAAAGGGGCTATCATCATCCGAGCTCGAATCTTCAGGCAATCTCTGTAATAAGTTGTGTTTTGGTTTCGACTTTGATTCGATACATCAAAAGTGGTCTTTCCGACTCGTAAGGCATGCCAATGACGTAGCTTTATGAGAAATGTTCCTCCAGCCGAATTCTCAAAATTATTGATCTACGACTGTGGGCGTGTGTTATGTGAAACATGCTTCTCTATAGTAGTGTATGTCTTTGAGTGGCATGCAGTCAAGTAAAGTTACGGCTAGACTAGTGTTGGTTAATGCCCAGCTGAAACATGCTTTTTAGTACCGTGCTCAAAAAGACAAAGGCTACGTTTCTTCTTCGACTCTCATGCAGTTTTTCTATTAGGATCCTCAAGCATCAATTAGTTCCACTATTATCAAAGAAAAAGTCTAGGTTCAAAAATAAAATAGGAAGATCCGAGAAAAAATACCCAAGAAGAAAACTAACAAAATGTGTTGAAGAAACAAAATCAAACCGAACGGAAGTGGGCAAAACTATAGTGGAGAGGAGTAGGAATAACACACGTTGGGAGGAGAGATTATTGTTCAGTACCTTGTTGAGCTAATGTAGAGTAAATCAAGTGAAAACATTAGAATTGAAAAGGCCAAAAATATAACAGTCTGCGATAGATAATGTTTCGTTGTAATAATTATAGGAGATATATATTGGCAATTATGTACAAAATTACAATCGAACAAGATTTCAATAAGATAATGAGGCGAATACAAATGTGTTTTATTTATATTTATGCTGTCTTGACCACGAGCTGTATTGCTACGATTTTTTGTTCATGTATGTACAATTACAGACTGAAGACTGAGCGGGCGAGCGAGCGACAAAACAGAAATTAAACAGAACGGAAACGGAAGGAAAAGAAAAAACTGTTGTACAACACTGGCCGGTTGTCGCAGCGAACTTACCTGCACTGAACCATGCCGATCGGCCGGCGTTAGATTGCCCAGTGTTGCCCCCGACTTTGGCACATCAGGCCACGCAGCAACACCTCCTTTGGCATTTGTCTGTGGTTGGGCGGGTTATGGTGGTGGTGGTTGAAGTGGTGGTGAAGGATTTGGATTATTTTTGGTTTTTTGTTTTTGATTGGGTACAGTTCAGTTCGGTTTGCGAGCGAGCGAGCAATTGTTGGAAACGGATTTATGCAAATTTATCAATAATTAATTTTAATTTTTAAAAATGTTTTTTTTTTTTTTTGTACAACATAGAGACGGACAGCTCTAATATTATATGCGAGTGTGTTTAATTTAGGTAGAGTGTGTGAGTCTAAATAAAACTAAAGCAAGTCAAGAGTGTGCTACAGTACAACCAAAAAAAATATTTTATAATCCATACGGTAAACAATTAAAGCCGAAAATAAATCAAAAGTAACCAAGGGTAGATTTAAGAGCGCAGGTTAGACCAAGTTAGAAACAAATTACTCTACGAGTCCCGTTCACCGATCTATTTCAAGCAATTTTGTGCAGCTTTAAAACTAAGTTAGTCGAGCTCCTACAAGTAGCAGTTTCAGAATATAAATGCTGTCATTAGAGATTGATTTCCAGAGATCACAGCCCTATACTACCACAGTTTTAACAAAAGAAAGACTTAGAAAAACCAAAATGTTAAAGCCAACTATTAACCTAGCAATTTAGTTTACAGCCAGTCTCGTGTGTGTGTGTTTATAAAGAGAAGAAGAGCACTTTTTTGCACACTAACCAGTACAGAGATATTTTTCAAGTCTACAACGTCTAACCTGAAGTATTATATATTCTTCATTCTCATTATCAACTTCGTCATCAAAATCAAAATATGAAACATCCTATAGTTTTATATCAAATATTGTGTTGAGGGGAGAAGAGTGGGATCAAAACAAAAGCGTTGAGCATAAGTAGAGAAAGAAGAGCAGTTAAGAACGGATGTTAGAAGTAAAGAACTGAGTAACCAAAGAGAAAAGAGGTTCGCTAAAGCTAAGTTTAAACAAGGATAACGGTTTTATCTTAAAGAGTATTTAAACGTAATCGAGTTAAATTTGGACAGTGATAGAGAGTAAATAATTGTTTCCTTTTCGGACTGCGATATTAAAACATTGTTTATCGTATACTTTACCTTAGCCGTAACATTATGACGATCTTTATTTGGTGAAATGATGACTTCATGGCCAGTTTGCAGAGATCCGACGGGCGTTGACTGTTTTATGTCAGTGATGTGAATGCATTTTTTAAATTTGATAATATATGTTTATATATATAGATGATGCAGTAGTTTGTTTTAAAAACACACAGAGTTACACGCACATGAAACGGTGTTGACAACCGAAAAAAGAGAAGAGATCAAGGAGAGAAGAAAAGTGCTGTTAAAAAATGGCATCAATTGGTTGCTTAAGTTAGTCTCATTAATTTTGTTCTTAAAATACGCTAGCTTAACCACCTAAAGCAACGAGCTTACACACTGAGAACAAGCATTTACCAACACTGAGTGAGTGATCGAGCGTCATACATTGCTATGCAACACTGCTTATGATTTTGAAATAAAATATATATTTCGGGATTTCATTGTCATTTTCGGTACCTTGTCAGACTTATTTTTTGCCAAATGCGATGGTGGTGCATTCTTTATGACCTTCATTTGGTCCAGCTGTTCCTTGGTCTTAAAATCAAAACATAGAAAGTCTTTAAAAGGAGGAAGCTGTAGATATTAAAACACAGTTTTTTTTTCGGAGTTTGTGTGTTTTTGTTTTTACTTTTTCTATTGCTCTTTAATTTAAGATCCTAGCTTGGATGTGGGTCGGGGACACTTTATAAAAATATATATTTCATTCAAGTCATTGAGGGCGGAAAGATATAACATATGCCGTTGGTAACATCAATCAAACTTTAGAACAAACTGAGCCCCATCTTCTGTACAGCAGCGGCGAGTGGCAGGCTACATTGAGGATCCTGCAATGTTAGTGCTTGGTTACATAGTCTTAAAACCAACTGATAATCCCATGCGGCTGGCATTAATTTAGGTTAATTCGTATCATTCACTGTGGTTTTGGGGTTACGGCGGCGGTGGTGCTTGTTATATGTGGCTCTGTCAATCGAGTTCATATTGTCATGCTCTCGATATGCTTCCCATCATTAGAAATGATTTTAGAGTTACATGGTAATTAACTTAAGGGTGATTTCGGGATATGTTATTGTTATGAATATCATTTTTTCTATAGATCTAAATGCTTGCGTTTCACTATGTCTCCTATGAATAAGATTAGGGTTAAGTTTTAGAACTCGGCGGAGTTTTCGGTGGTTTAAGTGTTTTTTGCATGTCTTAAATAGTGTAAGTTTAATGGAGTCAACGAAACGATAGCTCACCATTGTCTTCCCTGTCCAGTCGAACTCGCCCTCGTCGGTGTATCCCTTACGATCGAATAAGTCTTGAAACAGTCTTCGCAGAAAATCATAGTCGGGAGTTTCGAAAAAATCTAACCGCCGTACGTAACGCAAATATGTCGCAAACTCTTCCGGATGTCCATCGCAAAGCACCTGCCAGGGAATAACAAGACATTAATCAATTGTCCAGAGTGATTGAGAAGAGTTGAGTGCAGATTGCTGCGTATAGTTCACCTCGATGGGTGTTGCTCGTTTCGTATCACCGATTTTTTGATATCTCTCCTTGAGTGTATCAGCCTTCAGGCCTTGCCACGGCAGTGAACCTCTTAAGAAATACATAAACATATGACCCAATGCCTCCAGATCGTCGCGTCGCGATTGCTCACGTCCCATATGCGTGTTGATTGACATATAACGTGCCGTTCCAGTTAGGGACTTATGCTCCCGATATGGTATATGCCTATTTGTATCTAAATCAATGTATTCTTTGGCCAAACCGAAATCTGTTAGGAAAAGATATGATTAGATTTCAATTGAGTATTAAAATATGAGACTTACCAATTATATGTATAATTTTTTCACGTTTTGTTGACGTTCTGCCGATGAGAAAGTTCTCTGGTTTCACATCCCTATATATTAAGTGCCGACTATGAACATATTCGATCCGGTGGAGCTGCATTTTTATGAGGAAAAATATATTAGAAAATTGTTTTGTATTCAGAGACAGAAAAGAGCATTTAATAGCTGTTTTTTGCCTATGAAATGCTCTCTTTATTTCGAATTTCGAATTTAAATTACATTATTACATTTTTTTCTGTAGTGTCTCAACTAGCTGTATATGTTTTTCACTGTAAATTTTTTGGTTCTTTGATGGCATTTGATTACTTATTGATTGTTTTCGCTGATAAATCATAAATATAAAAAACGTAAAACTATCTAATTTCATCTACAAATTTATGTGTACATGCAAATTTTATTTAGTTACAATGAACGTTTCGTTTTTCGTTTGGCTGAAATTTGTTTCTGATATTTAAGAACTATTTGTGTAGAGAAGCAATTGAAGTGAATGACGCCTGGAAATGATTGCAAAAAAAAACCTTAAAACTAAGATACAAATTAAACCTCAACCAGGCGGCAACAATTTGTGACAGAAATAGTGAGTCGGAGAGAGTCGAGATAGAGAGAGGCAGCAACCTATTGGTTTCTTGTTAGTAATGAACATCAGATAAATAGTAAATAAAATAGTTCAAACTATAAGCTAATTATTTACCAAGCAACCCTAATAAAAACGCAGATACACATCCCAACCCACACACACACGCAAAACAAACAAAAAGTGCTTTTGATCTTGAGTCTTAGTACTAGTGTTGGTTAATTTTGGCCTCATCTACCAGTGTTGTGAATGTGATTATGTGCAGAGTTATGCGCGTGCTTGGGAAAACTTTGCTGATTACAGATATCTGTTGATTTTGCTGCGTTGTTTAACTTTGTTTTTTGGTGGATTTTGTTGTGGTAGTACTTACTAATTGTATAGCTATCAGAAGAACGCTCTTCAAAGTGAAACGTCTGCCGCAAATATCGAATAAATCTTCGAGTGATGGACCAAGCAACTCCATAACAAGAGCATTGTATTTGCCGCAGGGGCCGAAGTAATATACTTCTGGTACACCCTCTGCTATCGATTGATCGATCGATTGATTGAGTGGTCGATTTTTTTTTTTCAGTTGGTTGGTTGGTTGGGTTGACATGGAATTTTGTTTTGAGGAAGCGAGCGAGTGTTTATTATTTATTCGAGTGTTGGACAGCGCACAAAAGTTTTTTGGTTGTTCGATTTGTTGTTCATTGTTGTTTTTGTTGTATTTATGAAAAAAAATTGGTGAACAAGAGATAAAAAGAGAGATGGGAGAGAGAAGAAAGAAAGATGAGAGATACAAAATAGAAAATATATTTTTTTTCAATATCATTTTGTTTTTTTTTAAAGCTGCATTTCTATTAATTTGACGGGTCGGACACAACAAAAAGGAGAGAGACAGAGTGGGAGAGTGATGTGTAGAGAGCGATGGAGTTACGGCTCATGTTTTGGAGGTTAGTGTAGCGCGTCTTACGATATTACCACCTTTCATTTGACAGAGATCGAGCGAAAGTATAAATACATTATCGGGCAACTGTGCTAAACACAACAAGAACAACAAAAATAGAGATTCTCGAAGCATATACACAAGGAAAAGCCTGCTGGACGACCAACCTGGAGACTGGAACTCACCTACCAACTCATCCTCCTCCTCCGTACCTCATATTTGACCTAACCAGTAGAGACTTTAACTCGGGTATAACAGTTCTTTGTGTGCTTACAACTAAATCTTAACACTAGAGTAGTTTTCCTTGGTGGTTGTGTGTGTGGTGTGTATAACAGGTTTTGGGATTCTCTGAATTCCGATAACTAGTTCGATAGATCTTTTGCAACTGTGTTAGTAGTTTTGGTTAAATTATATACAATGCACTTTTTTATCAAAGAGAAAAAGAGCGAAAACAAAAGTCAGTTTGGTAAATGAAAACATAGTGAAGTAAAGTATTGACAAGTTCAACACAACGAAACTGTTATAATAGCATTATTTCAGTTGTATTCCCTTGAAAATGCAATAGAAGAAAAGTTCCCTAATGGTTTATGTACAAATAAGTGTTTGATTTATATAATCTATACGACTCTTTGTTAACATGCTTTTGAGGGATTGCATTTTGTGTTTATATAATTTCTTTGCAGATCCGTTAAACAATATTGGAAGTTGCAACATAAAAGTATTATTACTTCTACTATATTTTCAACATATCTACAATAAACTAAAAACTTGACTAACGTTCATTGCGTGAATTCCAAAACATACGAAATCAAAAAAAAAATAATAAGGAAACCTACATTTTAGCCGTTGAGACACTTTTGGTTCAAAATATAAATTGAAATTTTTAAAAATCGGTTTATGGACGAGATGCTGGCGGATTTCACGAGATATAACTGTTATATAGGACGCTTTTATTAACAATTTTTAGCATCATGTGTTAAATGAGGAAAGCAAAAACATAAAATGCAGTGAGCACTGGCTTTTCTGTTATAGCAAATTGTGTACTTCCATACATTTATGTGACTATTATAATCAAGTGAAACCCGCTTTACTTTCGCCAAAAACAACTTTTGGTGATGTTTTTACATTCTTAGTGGTTTGCCACACTTACAAGTTGTTTCGCTATCATCAATACAGTCTTAAGTGAAAATTTACGGGCGCAAATATTGAAGAGATCTTCTAATGATAATCCCAATAACTCTAAAACCATGGCATTATAACGGCCACCGCAAGTGCCCAAATGATAAATGCGTGGTATGCCATCTGGGGCGTTATCGGCTGCATTTCGATATTGATTCCATATCGCATTATTTTCAGATACACACAGAATCCAATTCCAATTCCGATTTGGGGTCCGATATAGTATAGATGGGGATGGTGAGTGAGGGGTTGGTTCATAGCATTATGTTATAGCAACATGGCATCACAATGTATTATGCAACAGTTGATTGTAGTTGGTTGTTTGCAGGTAGGTTGGTTCAATTCAGTTCAGTTCATTTCGAGTTGGTTGTAATGTTGTGGTTGATTGCAGCAGACACGGGGAAAAATATATAGATAGAAGATAGAGAGCGGCGCATGATGATCGGGTTCGGGTTTAAATTTCAATTTATCGGTGTTTTTGTTCAATTATTCATAGCAAATATATTTTGGTGTTGTAGTTATTGTTGTAGTAGTTGATGAATAATGGAGGAACGAGAGCAATATATTTATAAAAACAACAAATTAGAAAAAGCAATTGAAAACGGAGGATCGAAACAAAAAAAAAATAAAACAAGAATTAATTAATTTAAAGTTGGGTAATAGTTGAGAAATCGATATATATTGTGGGGAATATATATAGTGATTTGATTTTCGTGATTTTCGAGCTGTTTTACATTGGCGGGTATAACAGTAGTTGCAGTTGCAGCCTGAGCTGCTTCACTACAGACGTACAATATACAAAACGTGGTGTTTATACAGTTTTTAATTTTTCAATTTTCATCTCACCGGCACCGACCGACCTCCGAAAATATGCTTGAGAAAATCTATTCATGTTTTTCTTTTCGTAGTATACTTTCTTCGCAATGTGTTTAACACTTGCGAGGTACCATAAGTGTTGTACAAAAATGATAATATATATTTCTTTGTTTATATGAAACTAATCAACTGGTGGTAACGGTGCAAAACTATTTTATTTTCAGTAGTTTTATGTTAGTAAAAGATAGAGGTGGGGAGAGAGTGTGACTTGGGAAAAGAGACCGGCTTGGGTAATACCAAAACTTTTTTGTACAACTTTTTGTACTTTTTCAGAGTTATTTAAGTTATCTTCCCTGCAGAGGTCTTTGGTTGTTAGTAAGTTGTTAGTGTAAAGTGGGACGACAGCTTTGGGAAAATTTAAGGTTTGGATCGTGGAACAGACTGCAGTGTTATAAATCGATAGTTTACATACCATGTGATCCTAATAGTTTATAAAACCTATACTCTAAGTGTAGTTGCGGAGCCTTTGACTTCATAGGCTCCATTTTTATTGCTACATGTTCATTGTTGTAAAGATTTTTGCCTGCAAAGGAAGATTATAAGTTAGTGGTTTTTTTCTGAAGATAGTTATAAAGTAAGACAAAAAATCAATTCAAAATCCCAAACTGCAATACCAAAATTTTAACTAGAAAAGAAGAGACTTTTACGCACATACAATTTTACATGCTCATGATAGTCTATCGCGATTCGCATGCATTCACCGCGTTTACCTGTCTCACTGCTATCAGCAGTGCCACGCCCATTACGCCCTCCGACACCAACACCACCAAAGCAACACATTCGACGACCTAACCAAAGGGGGAAAAATAAAAGTAAGAAGCCAGCACTTATATATTTTCTTGTTCTCAAAAACATCTTTAGAATTCAAACCACATTCTTCAAAACTGAAATGTTACTATCTCAAGATAACATATTTTTTAATAGAGCTCAAATCTGAATTTAAAAAGTGTTTAGCTCTTAAACTCTATTTGGTTAAAGCATTTAATAGCTTATACAAATTTTAGGATGGGATTAGAGAAAATCTTTCGGAAGTGTAATTGAGAACAAGGCCGTATATAATTTGAGAATTGCATTTCAGATATGACGACATGACGGAGACGCAGACAGAAGCTGAGAGAAAATGTCAACAGCGAACAGTGCGCTCATGTGCGAAATTATGTCATGAGAAAGGCGGTGAGAGAACCCACCGAGAATGTGTGGGTGGCTTGGGTTGGGTTTTTATGAGTTGGCTGGGTGGGTGGTGGATGGGTGAGACAGACGTTGCTTATCAACAGACACAAAATTAAAACGTTGATAGAGTCGCCGCACACAAATACACATGGATGTATGTATGTATGTAGATATAAACATGGCGATGGGAAACCGCATGATTTTGATTACATGCTAGAAAACGCCCTTTGCCCGCCACGCCCCCTCTAAAGCATTTGTTTGCCGATTTCTTGGAACACTTTGGCAAAAAGTGCTAAATTAACAATAATTTGTTGATCTTGAAATCGTTTGTCTACAAAGGCAAATTTATTGAGATTGCTAGTCTGCCGGAAACTATTATAAATTTCTATGGAATGTCCATGCAAATTAATAGCCTCAACCTTCAGTTCTGAAAAAACCCTTTTAGCAGGATTTTACATATTGAAATGCACTTTCCAAAGAGATAAAAAAGTATTTTTTTTGTTAAGTCAGTTAACTTTTGAAGATCATAGTTTCAAAAAAATGCCCCTTCAACGAGAAGCCTATAAGGCCCCTAAAGTAAACCCCTACGACCCAACCCCTGTGCAAATCATCAACAAATACCGTGACCTAACTCAATATACAATATTAATCACAGTACAAAAACGCGCAAAAAAAAAATGAAAAACAAACCTTAAAAGATTCGTTGAAAACACGTTGCGCGCTATAAACAATAAAACAGCGCACAAAAACTTAAACAACGAGGAGGAACAAACACATTTTATAAAGGGCGTGCTGGGCTAAACAAAAATAAAGCGAGAGTTCCCAAAATTAAACGAGAAACGCCCACGCAAGGCGCCCATAAAAACGAGCTAAGAAAAGAGGCGGAAAAGTATTTAGGTTGGTCAACGTTCTGGTTTCCCAACTGCCTCTCTAATATATTCTTATTCTTCTCGTTTCTGAAATGGGCGAACAACACAAAAGAAACGGGCCTGCTCAAAATGAAAAACGAAATTATGTCATTTTGATTGCAATTCGAGAAAATGAAAATGCCCCAAATTTAAAAGGCCCAAACATTTCGCTTTTATCTCAGCGTCAGCACTAATCTGATTTAATAACAAAAGAAAAGAGCAAACAAACACATACTTGGCGTAAGATATTTATAGACCACAATTAATAAAAATGATATCATAAGCGAAATGAAATGGACTGTGCGACGTCATAGAAACAAATTTAAAATTTTATTTTAATTGAACCCTACCGAGTGGATACAAGCAGTACCTCTCAAACTGTGCGATTATCATGATTTGAAAAGGCAATACGAATTAGCCAATTAAATACAGCATTCAAGTTAGATTGTTTTTGCTTTTTATCAAAGCTGTCCGGCTTAATGAGTCATGAAAAAACCCCACAACAAACAGTCTCGAGATGCTGAGGTGGAACAAAGAAAAAGCACGGCTCAGACCGGCTGAAAGAGACGGACTGAGGGGCCGAAGAAAGAGACAGAATGAGGGCGCTGAGATATTACAGTTTTGGCGGCACTGGCCACAGCCGGCTGAGAATTAGCTTGACTATATAGTACTACCTGTTGGCAATGTGACAACAAATGCACAAAAGGAAGTGGCAGGCCCCAAAATAAAAAATAAACAAAAGGGGCGGAGGGGCGGGTACCTGTATGAAACAACTTTATAAAAGCGCATTTAGCAAACAAAGCCAAAATGACGACAACGACGATGCCAAGAAAACAGATGGCGGAATGGAATGGCTCTTTTTTTCTTTTTTTGTATTGTGCACTCTTTGCCGCCAGTGAAAAGGAGCGGGGAACTGTTCCCATTGTGGTTAACAGACCCGGGAAGGAATGCCCGACGAAAGGAAGTGGCCAACGAAAAAATCAAGATCCAAAAGCCCCAAACGCAACATTATTTGCATGCCAACAGGCAAAAAATGGGTAAGAGAAATGGTTAATGGAGTTTCGGGTAGTACGAAGTGTGGCTTGGAATCATAAACACATTGTTTCGAGAACTTTTTAAAAATGTTTCCTCAAAACACATCAGATATTGGATCCTTTTAAATTTAAAACGATTCAAGGACTCATTTCTGATATTGCTGGTATATTGAGTAAAGCAAAGTGACGATGGAAATAATATGCAGAAAACCCCTGAGCCAAAAATGTACCGATCTACATATTTTATTAAACCTAAAGTTCAATCTTTTAAGTTAACAAATAATGCCTTGGAAACCATGATTGTAACATTTCACAACTTTCTACATACATAAATGATCTTTGAACATTCAAATCGATTGATTGTCTTATTTTAAATATATTACGTTTTACTTACCTAAACGCAATTCGCCAAAATTACCACAGCCAATTTTTTTACCGACGCGAAAATTTGGTCCGACCATAAGTACACCGGTTGTGGTGCTTACAGATTGGCGGGTGGAATACATGTTATTGCTTGAGCTTTTACCACCGGCTAGGGCTGTGGTGGCATTTGCCACATTACCAGCGGATGGACCGGCAGTTGTCGTTTGTGGGCCACCGCCACTGCAAAGAAAGAGAACGGAAATCGATTAGTGACAAGTTGATTGCAATAAAAACAAACATTTCACGGGTCTTGAGGATGGTGCAGGCAAACGCAACCACCTGATGTAGGCCTTAAAACTCTTAAATAGCTAAAGTCGGGGGAAATTT
Source organism: Drosophila subpulchrella (assembly GCF_014743375.2). NCBI lineage: Eukaryota > Metazoa > Arthropoda > Insecta > Diptera > Drosophilidae > Drosophila > Drosophila subpulchrella. The sequence goes on along the minus strand of NC_050609.1, from coordinate 3,000,466 downwards.
GTGTCCTAGTGTGCCCAACATTAGTTATCAAGCATACATGAATACAAAATATAGCGCTAATTGTTCCATAATCCGCTATAGTCTTAAGTTTCATAAGCTTTTCTACTTGGTTATCTTCAGCTGTTAGGACCTCCAAATTAATATACGTACTCTTCCTCCTTGATATATTTTTGTAGGGTTAAATATTTGCGCAACATTTAATTTTGAAAGACCAAAAAGGCCCGGGTATACCAGATCTAAACTGTCTACAAACGGAAATTGAGGTGGTAAAGTTCAAAAACCTATTCGACCAAAAAAGATATTGTCGTTCCGCAAGTGGGCGTTACTCTACTCGTAAATAAGTTTTTTATTCTAGTGCCCGTACAAAAAAAGACCCAGGACAATGACACAGAAACTTTTTGCATTTTCAGGCAACACAAAAATCGATTCGATACGAATCGAGTTGTGTAGGCCAGGTGAGTTTCTGTTTACCTGGGCTCTTGGCAAAGGGAATAGAGAACTAGCTGCTGGTTATGGCCACATGTCCGGAGAGCCCACTGAGGCGTGACGGTTCTAGGGGAGTTGGGGCAGCGATTTCGAGTAGTATAGTGTCGAGTCGAGTGGAGTGGATTGTAGTGGAGTGACTCATGGCCAGACAAGGGAATTATGTTTGATTAAGACAAAAGGTTTTGCGCTTTGTTGCAGTTCCGAATGGGTGTGGCCACTGAAAGATCTCTTATTTTCTCATGCTTTTCATTGTTGCAAAATTTAGTTCAATGTCGTCGGGGTTAATCATTGCTTAATTGGGTTAAGGGTTACTAAGTGGTGTTCTGTAAGTGCGGAGATATTTTACAACGGGTCTTGTTCCCAAATATAATGTAACGCATGTGAATCACTGGAAAATCACTCCTATGTGGCAAATAAGACACAATGTAAAGGAAAATATAATAAAGATATGATTATCAGTTCGCCTACAATCGAACTTTTTGATAAGTTGATTTATTACCAAGACAAATTGGATAGAGTAGGATGTATAACCAAAATGTAGGTAACATTGTTTATAGCAAATAGAAGGCCATTATCGATTTGAAACCTTTGCTGATTATTAAGAAAGTGGGTCAAGTTGTGTATCCTATTACATTTAAACTACAGTTACATAGAAAATCGAAACCCCATTGTTTGGAAAACAATTATTAATCGTTGGGTGGGTCAGAATAAATAGTAGAATCCTAATATTCCAATCTTACACCTATCAATCTTAGTCTTGCGCAGCCAATCTTTAAGTTATTACCACTGCTGATCCCATACAATACCAAATCAAATTACATATAGTTAAATCGTTGTAAGCTGTATGTTGTTGTTCAATTGGCTATCTGATGAAAGGAGACTCAAAATCTTGGTTCCCGCTTCACCCGAGACGATTAACAGGAAATTATTAGGTATTCCCACTCGTTTCAAGACCATAATTTCTGCTTTCATCTAATATCAGTCTGCCGGTCCTCGATTATTTGCCAGCTGCGAACGGGAGTCGGAAAATCTTATCTGCCCACAAGTTTTTTCTTCTTTTTTTTGCGAAACTCGAAAGAGATGGAAAAACAACATACACACAACCGATAATTGTACCGTTAAGCGGGGCTGTATAAAAGAAATCACAAAGACTAAAAACCGCCGATAACAATTAAAGAGTAAATTGCTGTGGGCAAGAGCAAAGGGGATTGATCAGGCGTCGATTGAATCAGAAACAAGTTCGAGTTCTACTTCGATTACAAGTTCCTTCTTCGTAAACCTGGCGAAAAAAAATAAAAAACACGCTGGACACTTGCATAAAAACTTGCACCGTAGGATTGGTACACCTAAAAGTTGTTTAAAGTGGTATAGTTAAAGGAAATAATTTGTACAATCGATTATAAAAACATATCTTGATTATCCAACTGTTTTGGTTCTATAGATAGGGAAACCCCTGTTGATCAAGAACATTTGAATAAAATAAACACAGCACACCTTTTAATTAAAGTGTATGATACATTTGTCTGTACGAAATGAAAACAAAACGTCTCTCATCAATCAATTACTAATTAGTCGGGTATTTCTAGTTGACTGGCTTTCCTAGGGTATTTCATTGCCTCGGCAAGTCTCATTTTTCATGCTTTTCTTGTTATTGCTTAGACTGTTTTATGGCTTAATATCCTGGGGGTAAAACTGGTTCATGTTAGTACACACACAAGTGTGTCTCTCTGTGTACATATGGACGGGTATTAACGTATAAATGGCTGAATGTCCATCGATCGATCGCCGTTTGCCTCTACTTCTTTGGTACATATACATATCTCTGGCTCCCCACTTAAAACCATTTTTATTCGGTTGGACTCCGCGTAATGTTTTTTTGTTATTCTTTTTTGTTTTCATTACTTTTTGGGGTCGGTTTGGTTTCTTGGCTTTCTACGGGGCACTCTGCCTCTTGCCACTGCTGCCTGTGGCCTGGTCTGGAAACGGGTTCTCATTTTGTCGCTGCCGGTTGTTGGTTGTTCTTAAAGATTGCCTTGTTTTTTCATGAATCAGAATGTGAGAAAAAGGCTCTCGGCTGCAAATCGCAGCTGGGGTCTTGCAAAGCGGTTTCCTTGTTAATAAGCACAGCTCAATAAGCATTCGATAACTGTATGTATACTGTTTTCAAATTAATCCAATGTTAATTTACAAAGTATGCAAGTATTTTTAATATCTTTAAATAAATCCTTTATCTGGAGAGTTACATTTTCAATTTTTTTTCATGAAAGTAAAATTTGGTCCATTTCTTCATGATAAGAGTGTTACATAACATCCGGCATCAAAACTAATTAACACTTGTTGCGAAACCAAATGAGATTCCCCCAATAAAATACCGCCAAAAAACCCGTTTCGAGAAAAGTGAATTTTAAGAAAAACAAGAACAAACATTTCTTTGAATTCCTGTATTTTGTTTGCTGCGTTTGCTCGCAGAGAAAAGCAAAATCGATAATTAAAAATAAGCCATAAGCTAAAAATAAAATTATGCACAAGGTGGGTTGACCAAACTCACCCATTCACAGCCCCCAAATAAAGGGGCGTGTGTGAGTATGAGTGTCTGTATCTGTGGGACACTCTTATCCGTATCTGTGTGGGGCTCATAAATAAATCAAGTGTAAATTGAACACAAATCCGACTCAAAGAAAAAAGGGCGGGGAAATGGAGAGAAATAGAACGGGGAACATAGAGAATCTGTGCTGATGGTGGCAAATGAAGAAACCGCAAACAGTGGAAAATCATTATTAGAATTCCACAACATTAGTGACAACAACATTCACTACACCTTAAGAAAAATATTTTAATTTAAATTTGTTTAAAGTCGAATACATTTCTTTACAATTGAAATATTGCAATGACATGGATCATCTGCAATAGTATAAACATTCTTGGGACAGTTTTGGAAATTGGCTTAAATTAAATCTAATTAAAATAGCATGAGTAACCAAAGAATCTTTCTAGTACGACATCATCCTTGTTATACCCGTTACTCGTAGAGTAAAAGGGTATACTAGATTCGTCGGAAAGTATGTAACAGGCAGAAGGAAGCATTTCCGACCCCATAAAGTATATATATTCTTGGTCAGGATCACTAGCCGAGTCGATCTAGCCATGTCCGTCTGTCCGTCTGTCCGTCTGTCCGTCTGTCCGTCTGTCCGTCTGTCCGTCTGTCCGTCTGTCCGTCTGTCTGTCCGGATGAACGCTGAGATCTTGGAAACTATGAGAGCTAGGCTATTGAGATTTGGCGAGCAGATTCCTGAGCTTCTTACGCAGCGCAAGTTTGTTTCAGTAGAGTGCCACGCCCACTCTAACGCCCACAAACCGCCCAAAACTGTGGCTTCTACAGTTTTGATGCTAGAGTAAAAATTTAAACTGAAATGAATTGTTTTCATCAATACCTATCGATTGACCCAAAAAAAAGTTTGCCACGCCCACTCTAACGCCCACAAACCGCCCACAAACTTCAAAAAATCGTAAATATGAACGCGGATATCTCGGAAACTATCAAAGATAGAGTATTGGGATTTCAAATTTAGATTCCGTAGCCTTGTGCGCAGCGCAAGTTTGTTACGCAAATATGCCACGCCCACTCTAACGCCCACAAACCGCCCAAGCCTGTGGCGCCCACAATTTGTATGCTAGATTAAAAATTTTAACTGAAATGTATTGGTCTCGTCAATGCCTATCGATTGATCCAACAAAAAATTTGCCACGCCTACCCTAACGCCCACAATGCTTAAATCTGTCTTCCGCCGGTAGGTGGCGCATTTAAATCTCGCTTTGCTGCTTGCATATCTCCATTTCCCTTTGGTTCCTTTAGCTGAGTAACGGGTATCTGATAGTCGAGGTACTCGACTATAGCGTTCTTCCTTGTTTTTTCTTGTGTACCTCTACGAAAAACAGCAAGATGAGACCGCAAAGGAATTTCTCCCAATTTGTCAGAATATTGATTGGACACCAAGGTGACTTCGAAACTGTGACTAACTCGCATAATTGTAAATTCAATTAAAGCCCAGAAAAGCCACTTAAACAAGAAGCCACAAAAAAAAACCAAAAGGTGGTACTCACCAAAAAATTTGGTGGGAAATTACATAAGCAATCAAAAGAAAGCAAATGGCGTTTAAAAATAAACAAATGATAAAGATAATCGAGTGATAAGTGCGTGTGTCCATACAAGTTGAGTTTGAGTGTATGGGTGGGGGGCCTTATCAGCTGGAGATTTATGTGTCGTTATGCAGCACTTGTTTTCCCCTTTTTTCTTCCAACCAATACCTTACAATTGATTTGTTGCTATAATTTCTATTTATATAAACAAACAATTTCATTACAATTGCCAGCACGAGCAATTGAATTTCAATTATGCAAATCAATTGAAAAGGGGTACAAGTAAATCCAAACATCCGAATAGGAAATACTCTAATAACAGAGTAAATTTAAGCACATAAGATAAATATTTAAATACTTTGTATATTTTTTTATATTTACTATAATATAATAATATAAATCATATTTATTCGTAAGCCATAACTGCACTTAAAGACTTGTCTGTAAACTTCTAGCTTTATGAGTAGCTGATTAAAAACTTACAGAACGGAAAGTTATTAAATCAGAAATATGTATATCTTTTACTTATTTAACTTCATCTTTAAACCAACTACATCTTCATCTGTCTATCTTAAGGAAATTACTTAATTCAAATTGCACACAGTAATTTGAAAACAAAAGTGCACATTAATTGGCGATATGGATGAATCAGATTGATTGGCAATATGCTACAAATGCGTTTTGGATTGTTGCTATTAATGCGATGTTGCCTTGTCGTTGGTAATCGAATCGTAATCGAATTGCTATAACGCCCAGCATAACGACATAACGTAACGTGTCAATATCCATTTTCAATGGCATTTGACGTTTTGAAAGCCAAACCGGCAGAGTGGAGAGTACAAAAACAACAACTAAAACCACTACAATGGAAGCACTTTGATTCGCATAACATAAATGAGCGTACACACTCGTGCTTTCTTCTTCCTCTCCATCTCTCCAACCCCCCCCCCCCTTACCAACTGACCTATCAGCACTGATAAGCGGAGAGAGCGGGAGAGCCTAGCTGCACACATACACAACCCACTCGAGAACCCACACACACAGCACGCACAAGTTGGCTAGATAAGCGCGCCTTGATTAGCAGCGACGTCAGACAATAGCGAGTCGAAATGAACGAGTGGCAAGTGTGTGAAAGAGAGTGGGAAACGGGCGCAGCACATCTCAAAAGTGGGAGGACACAACCCAAGAGGGGAGGAAGGAAGGGAGAGAGAGACAGATGCAAGCGCCACTGCACCTTGCACAGTGGGTGGTATTACGGAATTAATTAAAAAAGATGAAGTAAACCAAAGTCGTATCTCTATTTAATAAATTGCGAATCAAAAATAAAAATTTTAAAAGGCTTTTCAATATTACAATTCAAAACCACCAATGAGTATATTAAACGATTAACTAAATTACTTTAATGACAACTCAACAGAGCTAGGAAAATATAAAAAATCGAGAAAACATTGTTATTTTTAACATGTAATCTTATACAATTGAATTGATTTCACATAAAATCCGTCGTCTAATAATCACCCAGGATTATAGTAGGATCTTACGTTGGCAGTTAATACCTTACATCCCCACCAATATTGGCGAAATCGATCCACTGTGCCGCCAGATTTGGGGCTGGGCTGGCACGTCACCCAGCCCACTTCCACTTCCAGCGGCAGAGACAACACAATTCCATTGACGACGTAGTCTATCAACGCCACAGCCTCTAACTGAAAAGTGCACAATGTCCGTAATGTGTATGTTCGTATGGATGTGGCTGTTTATGTCTGTATGGGGGCGCTTCAATGGCCGATTGACCTTTGCATGTTAGATTAACATTGAATATGAAATCCAATTCCCCTCCTTCTTCTTCTCCACACACAGATCCTGTTTGTGGGCCATCTGCGCTGCGTATCTGTGTGCCTCTGTGGCGTAGGCCTTAATTAGTTTAGCCTCAGCTCGGACACGTGCAAAAGCCAAAAGCCATGTAAATGGGATCTACAGAGGTCAAACGATATAGACTATCTCTGGGCAGCATTAAAAACCGCACCGAACCAACTATTCCAATTACTGATGCAGTTCGAGTACTAGCAGAAAATGTCACACTTCAGGTGCGGTTTCTGTTTTCCAGGCTTAAATAAATTGAAGTTCTATCGAAATCGATTAAAAACCATAGACTGATACCAAAACATACTTTTTTTTGTAAATATTTAAATATCTTTCTTAAGTGCATCTAATCCATTCTTAAGTTATGGTAATTTAAACAAATTGTTCTTTAAATTAAACCTGATACTATTCACACAAGTGATTTTTGGGAGATCTCTAGTTTTTTAGTGTAAACATTTACCGAAACTTCCATTTTACTAGCTATAATTATAATAAATAATATTAAAACTATCTTGATCTTTTATGGTTATTTTTCTGACCCCGATCGTTTGGGTTTGCTTAGTGGGAGAGTTTGTGTGGGTCTGTGAAATTGTCGGTAATTTGATTTCTAGTGTTTTCTTCCTGCGTGGCTCAACCTTTCGTTTCGTTTGGTAGGGGTGGGGAGTGACCCCGAGATAACCCCAATCCCAACAAGTCTCCTTCACCCCTGCTTTGCCGTTATTTACGCTTGATTCCTTCCTTCCGCTCTGGTTGGGCGTTAGTGGATTGACGGGGGCGTGGCTTTTCGACATTGAAAAACCTCACGTGCGTTTGCGTTGCCAACAAAAGTTTGGTTTCCTTCATTTTTCTTTTTTCTTGACTTTTTTTATTGCTGCAATGTTTGCAGCTTCTAGCCGAGTTCAATGTCGCGGCCAATGCAATTTGAGCAATTGCATTTTTACGCTTTTTCTTATTTATCTTTAATCGGCATGTCTGTCAGTCGATTGCCAAACTGAAGGCCGGGAAAAGTCAATACAGTGTGGCCCTGCATAATAGTCAACCGCATTCGCATTTTCTCAAAGACAGTGAGTCGTCAAACAAAAAAATGAGTACAGAAAATTCTTTGGATATAAAGTAAATTTCAACCTAATGTTATGAAAGTTCAAACTTTTAGAAGAGTGGAAAACTCAGTTTGCAAATGATTACTTTGGAGACCCGACTGTTTAGTTTTCTTATTTACATACACTTTTTGCGAAATACAAATGGCGAATAAATGAATACTGATTTGTTAGCCTAGACGTCACAGTTCATTATTAAGTAACACAGTGGCCGGCTTAATACAAATAAAGATAGCTTTTTAAGCAAAGACTTTTATATCTGGAGAAATTAATATATATCGTTTATTCGCCTTTGACCACACATAATGGTTAGTCACTGGAAGTAATATCTGCATTTCCAGGGTACTTTTCTGCGATAAACACGATACTGGTCACACTGACGCAGCGTTTCCCAGATAGTTCCCACAACCCTTCCGTTTCGAGTCATTCGAAACTGAGCCCTTAACATGTGTTCAACACCAGTGGATAACGCAACAAGGGAAACGCGATAAAAAAAAATATATACATTTATGAAAACTAACCCGGTGAACTCCGTAGAACGGCGCTTTCAGTGCGAAAGAGACGGCGAGAAGGGCCTCATGCATGGAATCCCGTGGAAAGAGAAGAGGAAGAGCGTCGCGGGGGATCACCGACGCCCAGTAGCTCTCAAACCGTGAGCAGCTGTTGTTGACTCTGCGGCCGTTCACTCTACGTTGTTGTATTACTTGTTGTTGTTATTGCTGCTTCTGCTGCTGATTTAATGCTGTTGTGTTTGAGAACGTGTATTTATATTTTTGCTGGCTTTGTTTTACAAGTGTTTAACTAGCTGCATGGCTTGAATTTTACACAATTTTAGCACAATTATTGCACATCTGGTTAGCTTGAAAATTAACAAATAAACATTAATTTTTATTTTGACTTTGCAACCATATTTTTTTTAATCACTTTTCCGCTTTCTTTTCATTACACTCGAAGCACATTTCATTATTATTAGCATTACTATTATCATAACTATTTTTGTGTGTTGCTCTTTGCGTACTATTATTAAATCCCAACTGGAAAATGTTTTTAATTTGCCATATCCGCTGCGCTTTGTCTTTGTGTGTGCGTGTGAGCGAGCGAGCAAGGGCGAGGAGAACGGAGGGTGGAGAAGAGTGAAGAAAGATCAGAAAATATGCTGCAATATGCGAGAAATCCGCTCAACTTTCGCCACATTACGAAATTAAAGCCAAAGCCGGAGACCCAAGCGCCCCCAACAAACTGCTTTTAAACACTTCTTTTTTTTTAAGTTACTTTTCTTTTGCAGGTCAAAAGTCTGAAAGACAAAGGAGTGCGAGAGAGAGAGGGAGACAGAGGGAGACCCAGCAGATACAGATACCAAAAAGGCAGGCAAAATAAATTGTGGAAAAAAGTCATAAATAACTCGAAAAACCAGTTTATGTTGCCGGTGTACAAACAGGCAGCTCCAAAGCAACAAAAGCAACAGACACAGTAAACAAAGTGTGCAGCAAAACGAAGAAAAGTGCGAGCGAGCTAAGAATAGTACTTAACATTAAAAAAAAATTGAAAAAACACAACAGGAAAGGGGAAAAAAACCAAACTCGTTAAAGTTGTGCAGAAGATGGAAAAATAAAGCACAGACACAGCTGATTAAAAAAAACTAAAAGATACACACAGGCACACGCACACAGCTGAGCGAGAAGAGAGGATAGATAATTTTCCAGTTGTGGCAGACTGTCAAGCCAAAGGAGATAGAGATACAGATAGCAGAGGTGTTTAGCAACAGTTTGACAGGCACAACTCTTTTCTGTTATGCTCCACAGGTCCATTATTTATTTTGTTCTCCAACTTTTGACACACACTCACACACACACACATGAACCAAAGCAACAAGAGCGCATGAAAAACGTGGCTGCACTGCATTCAAAATCATTTCCAAAGGAAACTGGAGCAAACACAATTTATTCAACGTCACAGCGATAAAGCGATTAACGCGTACAACAAAACACACCACGAATTCTCACAAATATACTATACTGCAGTGGACACCCGCAGCGCACCGCGAGATTTGCGAGAGAGTTGCGAAAAAACAAGTACGGCGGAGGAGGAGACGGAATGACAACTGCCGCGCCAAGCGATCGAAAATCAAATGAGCCCCGCACAAAGAACCCGCGATGGCAAAGGCAGCGGGAGAGAAAGAGAGAGAGTGCGAGAGAACCCCCCACACAGCGAAAAAATTCGGTATAACATGTGAAGATCAATTCTGTGAATCACGAATAAAATATGTTTAATTATGCGCTCTTAAGTGTACTTCCTAATTTGTTTCTCTAAAATAATACAAGCGATTAACACTTAAATTGATACAGGCTTCAGCACTGTATGCAGTTAATCATTATTTTATTTTAACCTACTTAAAATTTACTAAACGCAAAAATTAGAACAAATTTATAGTCTTGGTGGCATTCGAACCTGGTATTTAGTTGATGGATAAATGTGTGGAAACCTCTTGCAAATTAAAATATTTTTCTTGAAAAAGGCTTTCCAAAATAAAACTCATTTTGAACCAAAAACCTATTCGATCGAGAATATGAAAAATATATTTACCTGAATTTCTCTCGGTGTAGGAGAAAGAGCGAAGGACAACGCTCGAGAGAGGGAGCGAGGTAAAAACACTTGTGAGCGTGTGAAAATGCGGCAAATGAGCAGTTTGTATTAGTATGTAATTATTGTTCATGCCGCTGCTGCTGGATGTTGTTCTTGTTCTTGTCACTTTAGGGGAGAAATACAACAACAACATCGAGGTGCGAGAGTGAGATACAAACTGATAATGACGAGTGACAGAGACAAGTAGCGTTCATGCGTCACAGGCCGAGAAACTATCGCAAGCAAACTCGTTACACAAACAAAACGCACCTGTCAAACACACTCACACTCACTCACAATTGAGGTTGAGATTGGAGAGTGGAGCATGGAGAACGAGAAGCGGAATAAGTTAACCAAGCCGGCAAAAGAGAGGCTACGATCTATGGCTTTACCTCAATGGAGATTTCTTTGGAGCGCAGTCGCAACTGTGGAGTTTGCTACCAATACCAGTAAGAGCAAGCGAGAGGGTGGTGGAGGGGTGGAGTGGTATGGGGAGGTGGTGTCCGCGAGGGAGTGACTCATACAGCAGTGCCATGCATAAACGGCGATAAGCGAGACAGCTGTATGCCTGCTGCCATAACAGTGTCTGTTAACAGAAATCCCCTGGAATTAGCACAGTGGGATTGGTAGTGAATATCTGTAGAAAAAATATACGCATTATTTGCATTTTACCCTTATTCAACGAGATAATAGTCAATGTTTTCCTTTTTATAAATTATTTCTTTACTTCTTATGACTTACTTTTACAAAACATTATTATATTTAACTAATTTCACACCATAAATCAAAGTAGAGCTGAAGATTTAAACTAAGGATTTGTTTTTGAAAGCGTACAAGTCTAGACAAATCAATTTAAGATTTATTTCCCTCAGCATACAACACACTATCTCGCTAGGCATAGATATCGATACCGCCGCCGGTCATAATTAAATGATTAAATATTTAGTTAAGGCTCTCAAGTGGTTTAACCTTCAATCAGATGTGTTTTTTTTAAATTGCACATCGATAGGCCCTGCTGGTGGTGTAATTATTGAAATAAAGAAACAGCTAAAAAAAAACTCGAGCAACAACTTGGAGTTTCTGGGGTTATTGAGCTTCCTCTCTCCGATTCTCCAGCTCGCACGGAGGTTGCTGCAGTTGATATGCGACTACGCATTTGACCTCAATTGCAGAGGCGCGACAGAGATGGCGAATGCCGGGGAGATGACTGTAGAATCCACAGGCAGTGTACATATATATAGGTTTTACTGTTGCTTTTGGTCTTTATTTTCTTTGGTGGCCTGGCAATTAATTAATTAAAATGTAATTTATGTTTGCTGTTCCAGCGACATTTATTTGTTTTCGAAAATTAAAAACAATTATGAGTGAAAACACAAGAGCCGAACACAAGAACCAAATCAATGGCACAAGGAAAAACCAGTTGCTGCTTAATTATCAGTACGCAAGAGCAATAAAGTGGAAGAAATACACGACAGACAATCTTGAGACGAAGAAGGACAGAGCCATAGGGGAGAGTTCAAAACCGACTCTTTGGGTTCATTAAACATGACTGAAATCTTTCTCGGACACACAGTTTAGTGTCGCCTATTCTTCAGCAAACACAAAAAATTAAGTGAACGGTTTTGACTGAAGAGAATCCTATTCAGATTTTAAACGGGATGATATCTTAACCTCTTAGAGGAAATATTCAGAATTTTTTTTTTGGTTTTTAGCCAATTGATTGATGGACTCGCCTCACCAACAGTCAGTTTAAATGCCTTATAGTCAGGGTTATACATATACTTTTCTCGAATATTATATACCATTTCAAAATGAAGGAGTTCCCGTATATAAAAGTTTTTCCCTGCCATATACTCCTGACACTCGAGAAATACCCGGCAAAAATCGCAGAAAAGAACGCAATGAGTGTGGTGGAAACAAAAGGAACTCAAACAAAAACCAGACTTGACCTGAGCAACTTGTTAGGCTCCCCTCCAAAGCCACGTCTAATCTGCTTGTCCGCTTTTCCCCTCCGCCCCAGGAATTCCACGGCTCCAGACACCGCGATAGAGACAAAGATGAAAAATTAACGCAAATAGAGCGCTGGGGGAGACTCAAGGGGCGCCGAGATAAAATATAAAGGCGAACTTAAGCCAGCCGAGTTAGTTGAACAGCACTTGTCCCTTTTCATTTTCTTCATGACGCTGCTCTTGAAATTTTAAGTACTGAAAAGTGAGAAAATTGAAAAGAATTTTATGGTAGTATGGCTTTTTAATCAAATGATGATGCCTAGATTCCTTTAAACATGTTTTATGCGAAGGTTTAAACGCCGTTTACAGCACTTCGGTTTTCAGAAGAATAATAAAGGTTAGTTGTGCCACAATTTATGTATAAATATACGAAAATATTTTACTTTGTTTAAGCTCCACTCGACCCCGTTTTGTTTTTTTGTCCCAATTCCAAAGGACCCCACTCTTGATTCCGGTTCCCGACCATCTGACAGAATTACCTGATGATTCATTGCCGAAGGCTTAAAATGATCCAACCGCAAATGTCGGTGAAAAATAAAAAGGGGCGAGAAAAAAGAGGCTCCGTCAAAGCTTTGTGTCAGCTGTTTGTATGTGAAATCCCATCGATTTGTTTGACAGGCTTTTACTTTCACCCACGCGCACTCCCCCTCTCCATTTCACTCTTTTCCTGTATGGGACTCGAGCATCTAATTTAATTAGATGAAATTTTCACACTATTGGTTTTTGTTTTCCTGCTTTCGCTGACGTTGCTCTTTTTGTGCATTTTCATTCAGCTCAATTGCAAAATGAAAGAGCAGCATTTTCTAAAGAACAAAGTTTCCCTGATATAACCGCCTATTTCTTATCAATTGCTAACAATTATATTAATCCTTCAAAGAGCTGGTCATAATTATCGTATGTTTAGTAGAAAAAATAATGTTAAGCAAAATTAGTAAAGTCATTTAAGATAAGATTAACTGATTAGTGTTTCTTGAATTTGTGAGATATTTTAGTACTAGTTAGAAGTATAAATTTAAGTTTAGAGCTCTTAACATGAAGGTAATTTAAAACTAGTGGGTGACTTATACATTAAGTTAAAGTAGGGCGGAACCGACCTCTGATCCATTCTACACTAAATTAAATTTGTACTATAAAACGAACTGAAGAAGAAATTAATTTTTTAATGCCTGAAGGGTCTTTAGACCATGGTTTTTTTTTCACAGAGAGCAATGTGTTCGGGGTCTTTTCTATGGCTCACATAGAGCGAAACACCCCCACGCAGTCTTACCCATTCACTCACTTGTAGAGCAAAAAAAAAAAAAAAGTAGAGGAAAAAAGAAAAGCCAGCGATTGACAGTCGACAACAGCCTAATGACGTCACCGGTAAGTAGTGCGTGGTGTGTGCGCGGATGTTTGATGGGTCACTTGTGCTTTGCTTTTTTATTTCGGTGTGTTCGCTCTTACATTCACATTATTTTTGCTAAATCCGCAATTTGTCCTTGCTTTTATGTGGCCCCACAGCTGCTGCTACTGGTCACCCAACCCAGACCACCGCCCACCGTTATCCTCTCGCTTTCGTTCGCTTTTCATCAGCGCTTTTCTTGTGTTATTATTGGAGCTACTTTTTTGCAGCACGCAACTTGGCTTTCTTTCTGCGGTTCCCTCTCTCCCCATTCGATAAAGTAGAGGTTCCCTAAGTAAAACTACCTTGATAAAAAAAACAATGTTAAATCAAAAGAGGAACTGTACTTTAAAAGATCATTTTGAATATTCTGAAGTAACTAAGATTATGTAATCATTCGGCCACAAAAATAGTTTTGTTTACCAAATGTTTTATAATTATAATCATAAGTTCCAGTTTTAGATATTACAATATCATCTGATTTAAAATTATTTCTGGAAAAAATATAGATATTCCAACAATGCTAGTTTTTCCAAGGGAAGTTTGACTGTAATTCCTGCCCAATGGGTGGCAGGTGGCAACACTGGCAGGGCGGCCTACGTTATGTTGCTTGTTGTTCTCGTTTCTAACTGTGAATTTAGGTTATCCCCGTGGCCCCTGCCTCACCATCCCCCCTTTCTCCATAACAGCTCGGCTATTAAATAATAAAAAGTAATACAAAAAGTTTGTTTTACGTTACATTCGCTGTCTCCATCTAAAATGTGTGGAAATGTGAATACTTAGATGTGTATGAGTAAGTTTGTTGGTTGGCTAGCAACAAAATTACGCTAGTTTAGGTTGGTTAGCTGCTTTCCGTTTTCTTTTCTATATATACCGCCGCCAGTGGCGTGTAAAATAAATGTTGTAACATGATTTCTGTTTTGCTTTTTCTTACTGTTTGTTGGAAAAACATGGTGAAAAAGAGGTTCAATCATCACCGGTTATTACCTAACCTACTTCAATTGGAGCGGGTCAGCAAGCATTTTTAATTCCCCTTTCGTTTTAAGGGTTCAATTTCCTAAGCTGTAAATAAATCATAACAGCACTTTTATTACTGGGACTAAAGGATTCAGGATCTACAAAGTCTTCTTTAAAGACTCCCCAGCTTATCATATATTGTTCCAGCATTTAATTCCCCGAGGTCATCTAATGAATCCCCGATAAACTACCCCCAAAAATCGTCTACCTCGGAGGAATCGTGATGAGCGACGTTCAAACAAGTGCTTTGTGTGATTAAATATAGCTGGAAGACCCGAAAATGCGGACAGCAAACATTGGGAAGACCCAATGGCAAACAAATGTGCGTTCGTATGTATGCATAAAGAACTATAAAACACAAAAATACAGAGACACAAAGTCGCAGGAAGACCCTAGAAACACCAACAAGAACCTAGAAACGTCAATAAAAGCGAGCACGAGGTAGGGTCATCAGCAACGACAACTTTGGACCCACATTCAAGGCGAAAAAGGTGCCTTCCGTCGGCCTGACACAAGGAGGCCGATCAACTAAAATGCCTATAAAATATTTATAATGTGCGTGAGTTGTGTGCACTTCGTTTCCCGCTTCCTTACACAAACACCGAGGGCATCTAATATGCATCCACATATGCGGGTATTATGTATTGGATTGGATTGGAAACCCATTTCATTCACCCCCTTCTAATTTGGCTGGCGTGCCAGAGGCGAGAAGAAGCAGACGCCATAAACCAAAAGCAGCAGAAACACTTGCGAAAATAAAATAAAATCAAACACACAAGTTTAAATAGAAACATCTCTTGCTAAAAATACAATCTTTTGGCAGAAAAAAAAGCTGCAACAGAAACGTAAAACACAACTGATGGTTGAACTTTTGGCAATGTACAGTATTCGCTAGGAAATTAATATAAATCTACATTTCTGTTAATCATGATGCTACACTTTTATGTACAATGTTTTCGGATATTTTTCGGAATTTAAGTCACATTATCTCTGGTTCTAACTATGCTGAAGAATTCGCGGTAGGAAGTTTTCAATAACAGCGAAGCCAAAAAAATTTACTGTTTCCTAGAAAATCTACACTTCTTAGTTATAAAATCGACAAACAATCATCCTCCGTCATAATCATAATCTTATCGCTATAAAAATATGACCGAAATACCACTTTTGGGAAATTTGTGGGAAAAACCCTAAGAGAATTGTTTTCTTAGCCTTTATCAATGCAAAAATGTAAGAATTTCTACGCACAATTTTAGGGTCGCTTGGGTTCGAGGTTTCGAGTTTGAACTATGATATTGGTATAAGGGGGGCCAAGGCCTCAGATTCATAGCCAGGAACCGAAACCACCAGTCAAGTTTAGCTTTTCTTGGTTTTCTGTGAGGAATTCGGTGCTAAGAATGGGTTTCATTGCGTTATTTAAGATGTTACTACCACTTGTAAAGGCAACTTAAGAACTGACTTGATTAAAGGTCATATGATAACAAATTGTTAACTTAATACTTGTAATAGTTTGTATCTTTTTAAGTAAATTTTGTTTACGATCTACATATTAAGGTTTTGTATTTTTGTAGATTTACATTCAGATTCAGATTCTTAAGGTAAAAGTAGATAGTAAGCTACAAGTGACAGTAATCCCTTCAAGTATCTTTGTGAATTATATTTAAAATTAAATTGGGAATCGGTTGAATTTTAGACAATCTTAACTCACCTTGCTTGCCGTTCTCGTCGCTGCATTTCGCCTAGCTAATTTCGCTTGAATCTTGACTCAAGAAGTCGATTGCCTTTCCGTGAATTTTGATAATGAATTTTGATCGGCTGCCGCTGCTGATTTTGTGTAGGTGTAGTTCTTCCAGTTGTTCTTGCTGATTGGCGATTGGTTTGATCCGAAATGCGGGTTCGGTTTGATAAGCAAACTGAAGGATCTGCAAGATCTGTGGGATGCGTGCGAATTGAGCGAATTATCCTCACCGCCCACACTCACACGCACGCACGTACGTGCACTAGCACACGCGCACTCACTCACACTCACTTAGCGTCCGCGCATTTCGCGCATGCGAATAACACACACACGGGAGATCCGCCGCTCTCTTCGCTCTTTCTCCCACTGGGCGACGACGACAGGTGTGTGTAATAAGCTCGTCTCGTCTCTTCACGTCTCTCCACTCTCTTCGCTAGCTTACAGTTACTCCTGTTGTTCCTTTGCCTTCTCTAACTGCTGTTGTTGTTGCTATAGCTGTGGGGTCGTCGTTGTTGTTTGACATTAAGTATGAAATTTGAGCAGCATCTCCTTGAATTTTCAGCTTTGTTGCTATATCTCCTTTTGTTTTTAATTTTAAACTTTTGTTTTGGTGTATGTGTATGTGCTGTTGTGTATTTATGTGTACATATGTCAAAAGGCGGGCTATTTATCGTAGAATTATTTGATTCCTATTTTGCTAATCCGTTGATCGAACTTGGGCTTTAATTTCGGTTTCAGTTCTTTAGATTCCGGTGCAAATTAGCCAGGTGTGTGTGTTGTGGTTGTTGTTGTTGTTGTTGGGAGTAAAGGAATACAGTCTCGAGCTACGCTGAATAACTAGGTAAACAAATAATTTTGGCTAAACAATTTGACAAACACACTTTTGCACATTTTATCCAACAATTTGTGTGACAACAAATCTGAAACTCCGAATTGTATTCATTCAGTTTGTTGCTATGTTTTTATTCCTCCCAGAGGCGGCTGACATTTTAGGCAAAAGTGCTTCTGCTGCTGCTTAAAGGTGTAGTTAAATTTCAGTTATGGACAATTTAACCGGTCAGTTGCACGCTTAAACACTTATAGCACATGGCTTCAGCTCCTGGATATCATAGCAATCTGAAAAATAGAAGATAAGATCATTTAAGACAAGCTAAACAAATAAAGAAAGCTGAGGAATATTAAAACAAAAGCTCGGAACCAATTCCCACCGCGGTCTAATGTTTTTTATATTTATTCCTACTTGACATGGAGAATGATTTGTATCTGATCCAAAATGACATATATAATATTCAAATTGATCATCACATCATATCAAATTTTTTCTGACTGTAAAAACAAAAGAAATTCAATAGACTGGTATTTTTTGGTATGTTTGGCCTGCCCGCGCGCGCAGGCTGGTCACACTAAGAGGAGAGCGCAAACTAAATTTGCTTTTTCTCATTGATTTTTATTTAATTTCTAGAGTGTTGTTATTGACCTCCGACTTTCAACTTTTAACAATTTAGTCCTTCAAATGAAAGATACATTATACTTTTATTGAGGCTACTCAATGAAAATCCGGAAATGTCACAGAATTAGGCCAATTAGCAGCCCTTTCCCCCCGCGCCATGTACAATTTTGGAAAAACACTTTGGCCGCAAGGCCGAAATAAATATTTCCGTACGTGATTTCGTTTATTTTTATAAATTTTCACGTTTTGTTATTCGATGCAAAAAAGAGCCAAAGCGGCGATGGCCAAAAAGAGTGGCAGAGAGAAAGAGAGAACGAGCGACAGTGGGGGAAAAAGGGAGAGGGTGTAACTACTCGACTTTTGGCCATATTTTTTCAATGGGCCGCCTTTCTGCCAACGCATCATTTTGTTTGGTTTGCTTCGATTCGTACGCAACCGATCAACTTGCGGGCCTAATTAATTAGCCAAATCGTTACTGCCGATTTACCTTTTATACAGTTTTGCACGCATTTTCACTACGCCTCATTTTTTCACCCATACACTCGCACACACGCACGCACGCACAGACACAGTTACACACGTTCGGACCGAATATTACAATTTGCAACTCGATTTGCAGCTGTGCGCTCGTCGCTTTCTCGTTAACTACTTAATGCACTACTTTTTACATATTTAGCTGGGCTCTTGTTTGTTTGATTTCCAACGAAACTGTCCTCGAAAGACCAAAAAACGCACGCAAGAGAGCACGAGAAAAATGGTGCGATTTTTTCCCTTGCCTGCACACACACACACACTCGAACATGGACTGAGACGGGGTATGACCGTGATGGCAAACTGAAGAAATGCCGCAGGCCGATTAAATACTGATTACCGATCAAACACAAATTATGTAAATTAATTGGCTTTCTTTAGTCCATTTTTCTTAATTTGCTTTAATATTAATTTAACAAAGGAATATCTTATCCGCGGACTTGTTTATTTGGGTGTAATAACTCAATTATGAAATAAAAATACCGTATAAAATACCGTTGTCTGTCGTAGCCAATTAGCCGGCAACTTTGTTTATCTACACTTGAAAACTGGATAAACCCACTTTATACACTTTTTGTTAAGCTCTTCAACAGTACTTCGCTTAATTTACAAAGAAAAACCTTAACTACCTAAATTGTTGCTTCAAGTAGGCAGAAATCTTCCATAACGAGTCTGCTCACACTTACACTGGGCACTGCTGAATTCACCAATGAACTCCACAATGCTCTATTATGCAAAATAGTTTGCTCTATTTTGTGCTAGTGTATGAAACTTTTTCAATCTTTTAATTGCAATTACGTTCGATTTTTACAGTTTGTTTTCGCGACTGATTTAGGCCTAAAATACGCAACTGCCTTGGCGTAGGGTGGCCATATTCAAAGTGCAGATAAAATACCGCATTCTAAAATACCGCAATTGCAACACGTGCGAGTTGCGTTCTCTCTCCAAAAAATAAATAAATTATAATTTACAGAGGATTTGTACGCTAAAAACGCAATGTTAAAAAATAAAAGAAAGCCAGGAAAGTTTGTAAGTCGAGATAGATTTGTAGTATATTTACTTGGCCTAACAATTGCTTGATTTAGGTGCGGGCACCAAAAAAAACATCGAAGAATGCCGACGATTCACCTGCTGAGGATCACAGCGACCTGGAGCAGTCCACTCCCAGCAGCGATGATGGCTTCGATGAGCCAAAGCCCACTCCCGCCAAGAAGGACCAAACGCCCACTACCAAACCAAAGAAGAACAAGTTCAAGCAGAGGGATGAGACCAAGAATGTGAAGCCACCCACGCTGGAGGAGATGAAGGAGCTGCGCGACACCCAGAACCTCTTCCATTCCAATCTCTTCAAGCTGCAGGTCAAAGAGATGCTGCAGGAGCTGCAGCTGAAGTCCAAGTACACAGATTTCATCGACAGCTGGCTGGAATCTTTCACCGACTTCACTCGGCAGCTAAAGGATGGTTTGATGGAGCGAACCCACCTGGAGGTGCCTCTCAATATGCCCCAAAAGCCAATCGGCTTCGTTTTCTCCAAGCCCACCAGGGAACCTTACCTGATTGGAGCTGCCTCCACGGGCACATTGCTGGGCCCCAAAATTGTGGTAGATGTGGCTCTTGAGATGCCCAAGGAATCCCTGCACAAAGACGATTACCTAAACCTTCGCTACGACCAAAAGCGAGCTCTATACCTGACCTATGTGACGGAGAGGATGAAGGAGTCTCCCAATTACGCCCAGGATCAGTTCACCTTCAACTACTACGCAAACAATCCGCTGAAACCGGTGCTGGAGCTGACCCCAGTGGCGAAGCAGGTTACCAAGCACTTGCAGGTGCGCCTCTTCATCACTGCCCCGCTGAGCACCTTCAAGCCGGGCAGGTTTGTGCCCTGGAATAACAATATTCGTCCCTCGTTCTTCGGCGACGAATGGGACGAGGAGGAGCCGCTGCCCTCCACCCAGCACTACAACGCCAACGTACTGTTTGATTTGACTTTGTCCGAGAACCAGGATTATCTGGAAAAGGCCTTCAAGGGCAGGCGCAACTTCCAGGATGGCTTGCTGCTACTTAAAGTATGGCTGCGTCAGCGAGGATTGGATATAGGATTCAGTGGCTTTAGCGCCCACATCCTGGCCGCCTTTATTGTCTACTTAAATTCGCAGCGAATTCTGCATCAGTCGAGCAGCAGTTACCAGGTGGCGCGCACCGTGTGGAACCAGCTGGCCAACACAGACTGGACCAAAGGCATCAGTATGGCTCCTGCTGCAATCCAGACGGAGGAACTGAGCAAGATAGCCACTCATTATGACGTCTGCTTTCTCGACTACACTGGCCACCTAAATCTGTGTGCAAATGTTCCACTTTCTCTGTACCAGAGGGTGCGAGAGGAAGCCAAACTGGCGGTGGATCTATTAAACGACATGAAGCTTAACAGTTTTCCACTCATCTTTATGCAGAAGTGTCCCCTGTACAGTAGGGTG
The DNA here is from genome assembly GCF_014743375.2 of Drosophila subpulchrella. NCBI lineage: Eukaryota > Metazoa > Arthropoda > Insecta > Diptera > Drosophilidae > Drosophila > Drosophila subpulchrella. The sequence goes on along the minus strand of NC_050609.1, from coordinate 2,979,661 downwards.
GATAACATTTTGAAGTAAGTGCAGCTAACGTTTTCAATCACCTCAAAGATTAACTCTTCTGTTCCCCAGGATTACCAATTATTCTTGTGTAAATCAAATGCTTATGCTGCATTCCCAGCCGCGATTCAAGTATGATTATGCCAAGTACGGCTACCCGCAGCTGTTCCAATTGTTAACAGAGTAAGTGGACAAAGGGACTCCTCTAAGCTTAAATATAATAAACCTAATTTTTAGGCTCCTCCATAAGGGTCTCGCTGAGCGTGTCCATTCTATTCTGCCTTTGGAAACGGCGTGTACCGCCTGGCCTGTAGAAAGCAAGGCTCCTGTGATAGGAAAGCACATTCAACTGGGTCTAATACTCCAGCCAGAGCACGCCTACGAGGTGTTGAACAAGGGACCAGCGGCCAATGAGGATCCCGAGGGAGCTGCGGAGTTTCGACGTTTTTGGGGAGAAAAATCAAACCTTCGGCGGTTTCAGGATGGCAGCATCACCGAAGCTGTAGTCTGGGGTACCGCCCAGGATGCACCCTCGAAGAAACGACTAATCGTACGCCAGATTGTCCTGCATTTGCTGGAGCATCACCTTCAACTGGAGAGCAAGGATGTGCAATACATTGCCGCCGAGTTGGACCAAGTCTACCGCCTGACTCCGTGGTTCAAGGTGAATAAGCTGAAGACCAAGATTCCACTGGATCAGGACACCGATGCGGAGGCACTCAGTCCGCACGTCATTCGCTGCTACGATGAATTGGCAAGGCAACTACACGGGCTGAATGACCTGCCGCTAGATATCGTCTCCATATCGGGCACCTCTCCGGTTTTCCGTTACTGCGAACCGCAACCAGTCCTGCCACAGGCGCGAATGGCAGAAAAGTACATCCTAGCCGGCCACGTTCAGCGTGTGGTAATCCAACTGGGCCAGAGCGGCAAGTGGCCCAACGAACTTGCCGCACTGCGAGCTCTTAAATTGGCCTTCCTCATTGAGATTGGCGAGAAGTTGGAGTCGCAGTGCCACCTCAAATGGTTGGTCTGCATCGATGGTCTTTTGGTGCTAAAGCAGGGCTACTGTTTCCTGATTCAGCTGGCCCACACCAAGGAGCTGGCGTTGCTTAAGCGGAAGGTAAATGAGCGTGGCATAACCACATACGTAGACAATCCAGCCAGTCGTACCTTGGAGCGCGAGCACTACATCCTGCCAAAGGTGAGCGGGGCACTGCATTCGCTGCATCAAACCCATTCGGCTTACGGTCCCACTGTGCTGTTGGCCAAGCGATGGCTGGCCACCCAACTGCTGGACGAAGGACTATGGCCTGAGATGGCCACCGAGCTTCTGGTGGCACATCTCTTCCAGCAGCGGTGTGCTCCACAGGCCATAGAAGCGCCCCAAACCGGATTTATTCGCTTCCTGCAGCTGCTCGCACACAGCGATTTCAGTGGTGAGCTCTTCCTGCTCAACTTTAACAATAGCTGGCAAGGTAAGTCCTTAGTTATTATCTAAAAATGATATAAAGTAACAATAAATCATAATTTGTAGAACAACAAATTGCCGATATGGAGCACAGCTACCGCAACGACCGCCAGAGTTATCCTCCCCTGGCTGTGGCCACCTCCTACGATATGCAGCATGCCGGACGTCTGTGGACCTCTGATGAATCCCCCAGCCAGCGGGTACTGGGACATGTGACGCGACTGGCCCGCCATTCCCTCGAGATTATCGAAACCAGCATAATGTCGAAGGATCTGAGGTTCGTGCGGCCTGCGCAATTGTTTCGAGCTTCAAACGAAGGCTACGATTTGGTTATACAACTCAAGCCGGATCTGGTTCCCAATACGTTGTGCTTCGACCTGGGATCTCCATTTGTGTCCTTTAGCCAACCCAACTATCTCTTGCCCCCAGCCGGTGCAGATCGTCTTGCAAGAATTGTTGGACAGTTAAGGGTAAGGTATAAATAATTTCGCATATGTTTGGAAACTAATTTGTTTTCCTTCTGCGGTTTAGTCAGCCTACTCCGACTTCGCTGCCTTCTTTTATAATCCCCATGGTGGCAAGGAACTGGCCATCGTCTGGCGCCCACCCTCTGTATTTGCACCGAAACCATTTAAGGTCGTCGAAGTCCAAGCCTGCACTCCTTGTGAGAACGGAAAGGTGCAAGTGCTTAAAGAAACGCTGATCGAGGACTTTAAACTCCTGTTAAAAGATTTCTACCTGCGCTTTGCCACACCAGAGGAGCTCAAGCGGGAACAGCTTGAGCATCAAAAGCCTAAGCGGTACTTCAATGCTAGTAAGCAGCCGGATGAGTCCAGTCCGAAGCCGAAAAAGCAGAAGGTTCGCAAGGACACTGAGCAGGAGGCACCACCCAAAAAGAAACGACTCATCAAAAGTTCGGCTCTGAAGTCCTTGAATTAGTTGTAGCCATAGCTTATTGCCTAGCTGTGTAAGTTAACAAGTTTATTAATTAAATCAGTTTTTTAACGTAGATAAATGTTGAGGAATATATTTTTTATGAGCTCCAAAAATTTCATATAAAGAAAGTAGAAATATAGAAGTGATTAGGAAAAGTACAAGATTACTGCTGTGAGTTCTTGTACCTACTTCCCCTTTGGAGTTCCTCGTAGCTAACATTCCGCTTGATGTGCCTTATGGAATCTGGAGCTTTATTGATGGTTCGTGGATAAAGAGTTTTACTTAGTGGAGTTGACCTATAAAAATCCGGCTCCTTCATCCTTAAAGGCCTATCAAGTTGCTGAGTACAGGGTCTCCTTTCAAAGCATTCCCTATGCCGATCTTGTGGACCGAGATCAAAGTGAATTTGTCGCGATGTGCAAGGCTGCTCCGGCGGACATCTGGAAGTCTGAACCTGCGGTCGAACCTGCGCCATCAGCTCCTGTTCCACGCAGGTCTGTTGGGACTTGCAGTGCCGACAGGGCTGATGGCTCTCTTCCGATGTCGTATATTGACATTCATCTGATGTATATGACTCGGCGGAGGACTTGTTGCTCAGGTGGCTAAGTGAAGTATTGCAGCCTGTGGAGAAAGTTTTCGGCTGCGTCTGATGAGTCGAGTTCTGTGGCTCCTTTTTCACAATGGGATTTGGACTGGAAGAGCTCTGGGTTTGACAAGCCGAGTTCTGCGGCGGCTCCTTCTTCACAATCGGATTTAAACTAGGATAGTTCAGAGTTTGGCAAGCAGAGTTCTGGGGTGGTTCCTTCTGCACAATAGGAGATGTCTGAGTTTGGCAACTCGCATTCTGAGGCGCCTTCTCTTGCACAATAGGAGTCGCGCTAGGATAGTTCTGAGTTTGGCAGCTCGAGTGGTGCGTCGCGGACCTGGGACAGTGCTGGCAGCCGGTGTTCGTCATCAGGCCACTTGTAGAGGTGCCGGCGCTGTAGCAAAGTGGAAAAACGGGTTCCGGTTCTGCCTTGTTCTTGGACCATGCCAACTGAGTGGTCACGCTGGCAACTGTCCTTGTTCGGGAGGAGACGGGCTGCAGGAAAGGACTGGGAGAATTGGCCGTGTTCGAAGGATGCTTCACATCCGCATCATGGTCGACGTCCATCTGAAAATTGACTCTCTTTCGCGCGGTCTGTGCGAGAAGATCCTCCAGAGTACAGATGTTCGTGGTGGTTGCGGTGGGCAGGGAGAAAGCCACTGGCGCTGGCGAAGTCGAGTCCACAGGTCTCAGCTGTCCGTTGGATCCCAGGCGACTGTAGCTAAGTATTCGGACGTCCTCCACGCGACGCACATCTTGTTGGGTGAGCACGAAGATCTCATTGCCCACCATGATGGGAACTAAAATAGGAAATAATGGGCTAGCCTAAAAAATATCTGGCATACCAAGAGATTGGTACTCACTGTGCACAGCTGGTGCCGACTCCTCGGACACTTGCATCACCTTCCTTACAGTGGAGTTGTTGGCCATCGTCTCGGATTTACAAATAATTTTGGAAATATTTTAGAAATATATCTGAGAAAATTACACATGTACCTACACAATTTTTTTACACAACACAAAGGAGAAAGAAACCTTGATAGTTCAAAGCTTAAATTTGTTTATTAATGGATAGCGGTGCAAAAGATCAAAAACAGGTTTAAAAAGGCCGATCTCGCCCATAAGTTAATAATTGCTTAAGTGAAACACACAGTTTGAATCGTAAACTAATTCATTTTGAGGCAGTTAACATAAAGGAATAATAGTATTACACACTTCAATACAGTTCTGCTTTTCCCAACCAAAAAATGGGATTAAGTTAAGGGAACAATCAAGAGCCGAAACTCACAGAAAAATACTTGATTGCAACACTGAAAATATTTCCTATAAACCTTAAACGACGTTATTTTTAAGGAAAATATTACAGAAAGTTTCTTTCTATAGATAAAACTCTAGACCTAGCTGAAAGTCCTGTCATTTCAGTTCCTTTCAACTGCGAATGGATTCCTCTTTAACATTGGGCGCAATGTTAGCTCCCGTCGAAAGGGAGTCCTTTTCCTTGTTTCCAAAGTCCGGATATAATTTAGCCACTTGCCCCAGGGGCGTGCAAAGACGACCGGAGAAGTCTAGTCGCTTGTTGGACTGACTTCGTTCCGCCGAGGAGATGATATCGAGCAGGGATCTAGCGACAATGAACTTAATTAGTACTAGAACATGATTAATAGATGGTCGACCTACCTTTGCCCGCAACTGGACATGCGGCGCTTGCTGGCCTTCAGCAGACTATTGGAGTTATTACTGCCACTTCCACTTCCACTGCTAAGTGGCTCCAGGCGCTCAGGAGAGAGTGGTGATTCCGTGTAGGAGCGCAGGAGACTGGCGCCTGGTTCCGACTTAAGCGGCGCATCGCCGTAGGCAGCACGTAAACTTTGCAGGCTTTCCAGCAGATTCTTGTGGTGCACAGTGGTGGCGTTCAGCTGAATAAGTTGCTCCAGCTCCCTATACAACAAGCGGTACTGGTCCTTGGCCTTGGATATCTTTAGTCTAGTCCGCAAATATAAAAAAAGATAAATTAACTATGGCATATAATAACGTATAGCTTCCTACCTTGCTCCGTTGGTGTGGGTGAAGGGCAGAACATCGCCGCGCGAGGCGCTCTTGTAGAGCTCATGAATGTGCTGCTGGCAGCGCACCTCCTCCTGTTTGTCCATGTCTTCCTTTACCAGCAGGTGCAAAAAATGCGGTAGCCAACTGATCTGTCGCTGCAGGTGGAACAGGATCGAGGAGCTGGTGGTCAAGGGGAAGTAGCGTGGCAGCCGTCGCGACAAATTGGGTGCAGAGGGATCCTTTACCTTTAGCGGCACCATGCGCGACATCTTAATGAGCTGGCCCAGTTCAGCGGTGCGATAGTCCGGGACTCGTCCTCCGGGTCCATCGGTAATCGCCGGTGCCTCGTCCATGCAGGAGCGCGTGATGCACAGGGAGTGGACAAATATCTCGCCGCCGCGGGCAGACAACATGTGGCTAGTGGCCTTGGAGCCAGTCTTGCGGGGCATTTCCAGCAGTACAGAGCGTCCGTTCAGTAAGAAGTTGATCAGGCAGGAGCTTGGACGCGAGGTAACGTCCACGGGCGTCACGAGGAACTGACCCAGGCAGGGTTGCAGGTCCGCCGAGCCGCAGCCACGGGGGGTGCACCACTTGAGGGTCACAGTCTCGTAGGTGGCACCCTGCTTGATGCTCGTGGGCAGACTGAAGTCTGGACCACAGGTGATCGAATGAGCCCGCCGGCTGTGCAGGATTTCCACATCGTAATTGGCGCTCGAGTTGGCGTTCTGCTCCTCCTTCATGGGAATGTTGGTTACAGTGGTGCTGGCCAGATCGTAGTGGTTCAGGATGAGGTGCGTAAGCTTGTACGAGATGTCCGGGGCACTGACCGTGTGGATCTCGACGTCCAGCAGCGGTGAGATCTTGAGAAGGCTGCGATTGGTCACCAAAGACTCGACGCCGAGCGGCACAATGTTGAGGATGACCAGGTGGCAGTGATCAATGGCCAGGCCTTTTTTGGCGGGCGGGGCCGCCAGGGCGTTCTGTTGTACGAGGACCGTGTTGAAGATGTCCTCCAGACTCTTCATGCTTGTGTTGTCCCGCGCCGATGTGATGCAGATAACGCGACCCTTGTTGGGAATACGTGGCAGTTCCTCTTGGCCAAAATCAGCCATTGCCCCCAACTGCTCATCCGTGGGTTCGGCGAGCGCTTCGATGGCGGCTCGCAGGCCATGGATCACCGAGTAGTCCGAGGATGTGGGAACGTTGCGGGACGGTACGCCCACCATTACCATGGCGTTCATCACGTGCGACATGTTTTGCGTGCTGGGACTCCAGGTGTTCACGATATGCGCCGCCGTATCGGAAACTATGAATCGCACGTGTTTCTTGCCCGGAAAGAGATCCCAGACCACACGGCAGTATTCGATCGAGGATTCGCAGGCGCACGTCCACAGGCTCTTGCTAAACTGGGATCCACCCCCACCTCCGGATCCTGCCGCATTTCCTGCAGCTCCTGGTCCTCCGCCGTCTGCCGAGGGCTTTCCCTTGAGGAAGTCCAACGAGATATACTCCTCGCTGGCGATGCTGAAGTACCGCGTGTGGTCCAGCACGAAGATGGTCTTCTGGTTGCGCTCGAACATGGTGGGGTCGCCTGGGCAGCTAAAATCGCATGAAAATCAAACAAATGCCAAATCTTAATTGTTTACAGTCCTTGTTCACCACGAACAGCTGGTTTGCTGTGGCGAGTTCAGACCGGCGGAATTTTCTGGCAACGCCGGGGAAACTAGAGGTGGATTAGTTGTAAAACTTAAGCTCCATTCACACAAGCCTGAGTTTTAACTAAATAAAACTGTTTCTCATTAATTGATTAACATCATTTTTAAAAATGGCAATACAAAATAAAATCATATTGCATATTCTATTCTTAACTTAACTTGGCGTATATAAATCTAACAAAAATGCTAGTAAAATATATTGATATATCCCATTATAATGAACGATAAAAGAAGTATCGAACAAAAAAAATAAACGAAACAAATAATAAACTAATTAAATAATATTATTTACAACTTTAAGTCATTTCAAAAAGTAACATCTTTAGAAACTTGCCCATCCTCTTTTTATCCCATCTGGCAACCCTCATTAAGAATCACGTTGTTGGACGTTAAGCAAAAGCTGTCAAAATTTCGTAATATTTTCTAGATTGTTTTTTGCCCCTAAACTCTTGAGTGAAAAGCGCGAGAAGCGCACGCCAAAGTAGCAGCACCATGTCGTGGCTTTTGGGCAGGAACCGCCAGCAGCCGCAGCCTGAGCAGTCCGGTGGCTTTGCGGACGGAGGAGGAGGAGGCGCCGATCCGGATGGCAGGACGGCCGGCGAGAAGTCCGGGGACTCTCAACTGAGCCGGGCGGAGCGCAAGGCCATGGAGGCGTACCGCTTCGACTCCTCGGCCCTGGAACGCGCTGCGGATGCTGCCAAGACCCTGGAGCGATCAAGTAAGCGGAAAATTTCATCAGTCAGTTGCATAACCACCGACATGCGCCATGCTATCGCAGCGTGCGTGTGAGTCTGGGAAGTAGCTCCCCATATGACCCCCAATGTTAATCTCGTGCAGAACACGCCCGGGAGGCCCTCGAGCTGTCCAAGATGCAGGAGGCCACCCGGCAAACGGAGTACAACACCAAGGTCAAGGAGTACGAGGCCCATATCGAGCAGGCCAAGGTCGAGCAGAAGCGCATCGATCACGAGGAGCGCCGCAAGACCCTCATCGAGGAGACCAAGCAGCAGCAGCAGCGCGCCCAGTACCAGGACCAGTTGTCCCGGAAACGCTACGAGGATCAGCTGCAGCAGCAGCAGCGCGTCCAGGAGGACAATCTGCGCAAGCAGGAGGAGAGCGTCCAGCGCCAGGAGGCCATGCGCCGCCAGACCATTGAGCACGAGATCGAGATGAAGGAGAAGAACCGGCTCAAGCTTCTGGAGCACGAGCTGAGGGCCAAGGCACGTGTGGATCGCGAGAACCGCGACATCAACCTGGAGAAGATCCGTCTCAAGGCGCAAGAGCATCGCACCACCGTTCTGGAGGGAATCAAGTAAGTGATTGCTTGAATTCAACTGGGTTATGTTGTTAATTTCCCTTTCCTGACCCACAGAACCGCTGGAACCGTCATTGGCGCTGGCGCCGAGGCCATGCTCACCGACTGGGACAAGGTGCTGACCGCCGCTGGAGGACTTTCGCTGCTCGCTCTGGGCGTGTACACGGCCAAGGGGGCCACCGGAGTGGTTTCCCGATATGTGGAGGCACGTATCGGCAAACCCACGCTGGTTGGCGAAACGTCGCGATTCGCCTTCCTGGATGCCCTGAAGAACCCGCTGCACTACCTGAAGAGGCTACGCGCCAAACCCGCCGATGCCCTGCAGGGCGTGGTGCTGAACCCGAAGCTGGAGGAGCGCCTACGCGACATTGCCATCGCGACGAAGAACACGCGTATCAATCGGGGAATGTACAGGAACGTACTGATGCACGGCCCACCCGGAACGGGCAAGACCATGTTCGCCAAGAAGCTGGCCGAGCACTCTGGCATGGACTTCGCCATCATGACCGGTGGTGATGTGGCGCCCATGGGCAAGGAGGGCGTGACGGCCATTCACAAGGTGTTCGACTGGTCGCACACCTCGCGTCGCGGTCTGCTGCTGTTCGTGGACGAGGCGGATGCCTTCTTGCGCAAGCGTTCCTCGGAGAAGATCTCGGAGGATCTGCGTTCCGCCCTGAACGCCTTCCTGTACCGCACCTCCGAGCAGAATCCCAAGTTCATGCTCGTGCTGGCCTCCAACACTCCCGAGCAGTTCGATTATGCCATCAACGATCGTCTGGACGAGATGGTGGAGTTCACGCTACCTGGGTTGGAGGAGCGGGAGCGCTTGTTGCGCCTGTACTTCGATAAATATGTGCTGCAGCCTGCTGCTGCGGGTGCCAAGTAAGTACCTCATTTTCCAAAGCAAATATAAATCATTTTGTAGGTGCTTAATGTAACCACCTTTTTTTTTAAATTTTTGAAGACCGATGATTTAATTATGATTTTAATCTCTTTCCAGGCGTTTCAAGCTGGACACCTTTGACTACGGACAGACCTGTTCGAAGATGGCCGCTCTGTGCGAGGGCATGTCGGGTCGAGAAATCTCCAAGCTGGGCGTGTCCTGGCAGGCGGCTGTCTATGCCTCCGAGGATGGTCTTCTAACCGAGAAAATGGTGCTGGATAGGTGCTACTCCGCTGCCCAGCAGCACAAACAGAAGGTGGGTCTTGAAATGGGTATTTAATCTGACTGTTTGTCTTAACTAAAAATCGTATATCTCTTCCAGATGGCCTGGCTCTCGGATCAGGAGCGTGCCGATCACAAATCCATCACGGGCGCTGCTGCTCCACCCCTCACCCTTACTGCCAATAAACTGTGAGGAGCGGAGGCGCACCTGAAGTCGAAGTAGATGATGCAACCTGCATTAAAACTTGTTTAGTTTTCTAACCATTTAACTTTAAGTTGGTAACGCACAGGGCTTTATCTTACTACCGGATACCAAACAGCAGCCGAGACACCGAATAAGTGCATATCGGTTACCTGTATGCATTTACACAGCCTGTACAAAATCGCTGGCGGAAGCACGTGTTCGTCTATAGATGCAATTAAGTTTGACCCACTGATAATTGTATTATAAGCTTGCATTAACTGTCTCAATAGTGTGTACAATAAGAGGTATATATTTTAACTGCTGTTGTTGCATTTCGTATGTTAAAGCTTTGGACGTAGACTGTAAATTGAAACCCGTCGCGCCGGCACTGTGAGAGATTTATATTAAACTTCTCGCTGGCGCGGCCACCAATTTGACTTGTCCGCAGTGTTTCCTATATATGAGTATGAAGTAAATATATATAGACTACTTGTTTAAAATTGCATTTTTAATTTCGCTTAGAATCTTTACCAAAGATAGATTTCATATATATACAAGTGAAACTCTCAGAGTTTACCTTTAAATTTCAATCCATTTTAAAAGAAGTAAACAAATTGTATAAATTAAAAAAAAAACTGATTTAAGACAAGCAATGAAAGCTTATTGTTCTTGGGAATTATTTTCGAAACAAATGTTCCATATTTAAAAAAGGCAATTTATCATTATTTCTATATACTCATGTACATATATATGGTATATTAAGATAAGAGATAAGGTATAAAATAAGAGTTTTCAAAGATTTCTAGATTCTTGCACATAATTGAAAAGTTCAACAGTATTCAGGTTCGTTCATATCAATCGCCTTGGACGACTCTTTGCTATAACTAACATAGACACAAACAATTTGCTTTTACTTGACTGTGAGGTTTTGTTTTAAATTTTTTTTAAACCGCCGATTTCAAAATTCTTCTTCATATAACAGATTTAACCAGAAATGCCCTAAAAAATACCTCTTCAGTGGGAGCCACACGCTGTCGCCGCATCGGGGCGAATGGCAAAACGGGCCGAGCAAGAAAATGGCGTAGAAGCCGAAGAAAAGGAAAATTCATTTCGTTTGAGAAAAATATCGGAAAAACCTAGGAAAACTTCATTGAGATTAAAAATAGTTTGACTGAGCTGTGAGCAGAGATGTTTCCGGGTGGAAATGGCAACGCTGACTTGGGCTACAACAAGCACGCCCACGTCCACGGACATGGACAACATGGCCATGGGCACAACCATAATCACAACCAAACTCAGTTCCTGGCGCAGCCCCCACCACCGCCCACCCACTTTTCCCTGCCTCCCGTCGGAGGTCCGGCCATGGTGACGCCCCTGGTGGCTACTGGTCTCCCCCTAGCCATGCAAGGGGGCGCCGGCATCGATTGGGCGCAGCTCGCCCAACAATGGATCCACATGCGGGACGCATCCCCGGTCGGCATGCCCCTGGCTCCTCCACCGCCCATCATTGGCAATGTGCGGGAGTACCATCAGCAGGCGATGGCGATGCCGGTGCCCAGTGTGGTCAGGGCGGGCTTCCCGCTGCTTCAGGAGCACGGCGAGGCAGACATGGATATGGACGACGAGAATGAGCGGGGTCATGGCGCCGAGACGCCTCCACCGCCGGCTCCAGTGGTTACGCAATCCCAATGGCTGGCGGCCAGCGAAGCGCCAGGCCAGGCCATTGACGCCTCTGGCGGAGCGGGTGAGTGGATGAGATGGCCAGGTATAACCAGGTCAGGTACTGACTCCCGTCTCCCCTCCTCCTTTTCAGCTGTCACGCTGGGCAAGCAGCCATGGAACAGCTGGCAAACGCAATCCGGCAAAACCACGGGCAATCCCACAGCGCATATTCCCTCGCTGCTCAAACTCAACGTCAGCAATCCCAATGAGCCACAACAACAGCTGCAGATGCAGTTGCAGGCGCAACAGCAACAAACGCAACAGCCAACGCATCCACAAGCACATCAGCCGCATCCACATCAACATCATCTAGCACCACCACATGCACACCAACCGCCACAGCAGCAGCAGGAAAGCGGAAGTGGCAGTGCCAGCAGCGAGATTGATGCCAACAAACGCAAAATGTTGCCAGCTTGGATAAGGTGAGTGTTCCATAGAGACCTGCCAATTAATAGAATAGATCCCTTATCTTAACAATAACATGTTAGTTTTGGAACACCATTAGGAACATTTTTATGATGCACCATCGTATCATATATTCTAGAATATATTGTTACGAATTCCATAAAGGCGTCGAGAAAACCAGCTTGCTTTTACGACCACTTATCTGGTCCTTAAGTTTTTCGGACAGATCAGGGACTTTGACAGGGACTCGAGAAACCGGCCCTAGGAGTACTTAATTTTAAAGTTTTCAAAATATATTACCAGAGAACATATACAAGAAGTTTTGTAATTTTTAACCCATAATTAATAAATTACTTGAATCTATATTAAGTTGTACCCCTTTTCAGAGAGGGCCTGGAGAAAATGGAGCGCGAAAAGCAGCGGCAGCTAGAGCGCCAGCAGCCCTCCATTGGCACCACAGATGATGAGGTCAACCATGTTAAGCAAGTATCAAGCAAAACACTAACAACACCTGTTAATCTATTGAACATCGCGAACGTGGTAAGTAAGGTCAGGGCGTGTAGGGTTAACTGACTCTCAAAGCGGACCGAAAAGTGCCTAAAGTACAGAGCACATCTCACCCCAATTGGTTGTACACGAAACGCGAACGGGACTGAACTTAACTGAAACTTAAACTGATGTTTCGTCATCAAAGAACACAAACTGAAAACGATACGGACTGTAGAACAGACTGCAGATAGAAGTGCAGGCTGTCGAATTAAACATACCCTTGAAATTCAGGCTAGCGACAGCGAAGATTCCATTGGCTTGCCTGGGGAGGCGCGTGGAGAACTGGAGGATCAGCAGATAGGTAATGAATTGATAAGTAAAGCCGGCGATATCAGTAGCAGTGAGGAGCAGGAGGAGGAGGAGGAGCAGCGAGGAACCAACGACACAGGCAATCGGCAGGCGGCAGAGCAAGTGGAAGCAGCTACCGAGAACGATGTCAATGGTAAAAACTACGAAGAAAGACTGGCGGATCTGGTAGGCATCACCATTTGACCCGGATGTTTGCTCAGCCAGGCGATGAAATCGAGTGAGTCTCAGAGGCGAAGGAACTGCGGAATTCCGGCGACATATTCCTTTTTGGCTGCCCTGCAGTTCGTTCACTCTTCACTAGAGTTTCATTCCCTGGCCACCGGCGGCACATCCAAAAACCTCATATAAGTCTTATTGCAAACAATCTATGAACACCCAAATAAAACCCATCTGTAGATGCTTGTGGTGCGTCGGACACTAACCGAAATCCTGCTGGAAACCACAAACGAAGAGATTGCAGCCATTGCATCCGAGACCCTGAAAGCTCACCGTGCGAAAGGTACATTATGCATTACATTTAAGTTCACCCCAAACCGATCTCTTCCAGCGATCGCGCGTGTGTGTGTGTGTAAGTAGTTATACCATATAGATCGTAAGACGGCGGGGATATATCGCGGACTAATGCTATCCGATCCTTGCTTGGATGACCCGATGTTTCGGCCAAGCGATTGCAGCCGAGTTTTGTTCGGCGAGCGCGTTTTCACCTCTTTTAATCCTATGTCTTTGCTAATCTTTAAATCCCAAATAATGATATGATATGAAACACCACACAAAAACCAATGAAATCACTTGCTGAATTTTTTAATCGTTATATTATATAATATATACCTATATATATATGTATGTATGTGTAAATCAAAAGCGTCATCAGCCCAAGTGATTCGCAAAAGCGCCTTGTCCTCCATTACCGGCAACCTGGGTAAGTAACCAAATTTCAGTTTAGCTCGTAAGTTTCTTTTGCACTCTTTTTGTTTAGAGGTAGTCTGAGTTATGCTTGGTCGTCCCCTCTTTCTATACCCCCGACTCCTTATAAGAAAAAAACACAAAAAAAAAAACAGAAAAACAAACTATTGGATTATCCTCTGGCCAAGTTCTAACTTCCTATGCTTGTAACTTTGAACCGTGGCCAAACCACTTTCGACCCCCTTGGCGCAGTTTGGTCCTTCTAGTTCGCTTCTCCGCCTTTTCTCTCTCCCTTCCCGAACCCCTTTCCGTAAAATCTTCTAAAGAAATGTCAAAAATCCATTTGAAACATCAAAAACTGCGCCCAATCTACTTGAAGCCTGGTAGCAACAATTAGCACTTGACTGATTTGAATTATAGGTTTAGCTGCCTATGGCGATTCTTCCAGCGAAAGCGAAGAGGATGAGGACGACGAGGATGGCGAGCGCCAAGGTGATGCAGGAAAGGATGCCGACAAAAGCGTGCAACTAAGCGCGGAGGAGTTGAAGGTTGGTCAACCATGATAATAAGTATGGGATGAGAAAGTTTAATAAAGTATCTTGTATCTTTTTAAGGCTCGCATACGGCGCAGCAAACGATCCTTCGAGAGAGTCATTGACGACATTGAGGATCGAGTGGCCCAGCAAGAGCTGCGTGATGAGCAAACCCTGCAGCGACATCGCAAGCGGGAGCTGGAGCTCTCCGAACCTGGTGCTAGTGAGCATCGACGACCGCTGGCCAAACCCGAACCGCCCGGCGAGTTGGCCAGTCAACCAAACCATGAAAAGCTGCAGCAGTTTAATGGTACCAGAGCCACATTTGTTTCCTAAAACCACAACTAAATGTATGTCATAATCCTCAGGCAAAAGGCCCAGTCGCAAGGAGAGGACCACCCGCTTCAGCGACAACAAAGATGGGAAGCAGTCGCAAAGCTACGTCCAACAAGTGGTGGCCGCCGCTGCAGTGGCACCGCTCAGTTCGCTGAGCAGCACCAGTTCGCAAAAGCTAAAGCCCGTTCCCAATCCGGCCACCAATCTGCTGCAGATGCCCGAGTCGGTGGCCACCATGCTGAGTGCGGCGGACAAGGCGCTGCACAAGGCCAACAAGTCGTCGCGCAAGTCCAAGAGCAAGCGGCGACACTCGTCCACCTCGTCCTCCTCCAGCAGCAGTAGCGGGAGCAGCTCGAGCAGCGACAGCGACGACAGCAGCAGCAGCAGCTCCAGCGCATCCAAGGCGTCCAGCAGTCGCGGCAAGCGAGCCAGCCGGCATGGACACCGCAGCCACGGCAGCAGCAGTCGAAGCAGCAAATATGAGCGACGAGATCGCGACAGGGAAAGGGAGCGGGGCCGTGATCGGGATAGAGGACATCGCCAGCATCGCAGCCACTTTAGTGGCGGCAGCAGTAGTGGAGGCCATCGCCAGAGGTCGTCGCGGCGACACCGGGACTCGAGCCACTCTGGCGGGGATGAGCGCCGCAGCAGCAGCTACAAACGCTCCTCGCGGCCTAGCAGCAGTCGCAGCCACGAGCACGGCAGCAGCAGCAGCGGTCGGAAGCGACACCGCACGAGATCCCGCTCCAAGTCGCGCAGCACCCACCACTCCAGCTCCCACGCACACTCCTCCACTTCTTCCGCGTCGCATCCCCGCAAGCGCCACTAAGATAACGTCTACCGCTAATTGTTATATTGTGTAATTATATTTTTTCTTTTGTTTAAGATGCTTTCAGTAAACAGTTTTAATCCAGCATAATAAATCGGATTTCCTAAAGAATATTTAGATTTGTAACTTAATTTTTTTTTATTTTCAGTGGGGACTTGTTTTAACAGAAATCCAAATTATGAAGTTTTTAAAGTATTTCCATCGTTATTTCTTGAAGCGAACTAAATAAATAAAACATACTTTTTTTTAAATTGTAAAATAAATAATTTATTTCTCATAACGCTAAAACAATTTGTTGCTAACTTAAGACTGGGTAATACTATGATTTTTATCTAGAATATTCAATCAAAACATTCTTATCAGTCTCAAAAGCTTAAAATAAACTGAGAATTAGCCCATTGATGAACAACAACTGGTGGTTTTGGCTTTAGTCAACCTCCTCGACCGTGGGTCCCGAGTAGCCGCCGAATCCTCCGGCTTGCTGGCCGCAGTTGGCTCCTGGACCAGCTGCTCCCGCTCCCGCTGCCTGCTGGTGCATCTTGGTCATGATGGGAGAGCAGTGGCGGGTGAGCTCCTCCAGCTTGTGGTCGAACTCCTCCTTCTCGGCAGTGGTGTTGCTGTCCAGCCACCGAATTGTGTCGTTGCACTTATCCAGAACGGATGTCTTGTCGGCTTCTTCCAGTTTGCCTGCGGGAGCCTGTTCCACGGACTGCTTCACATTGAAGACGTAGCTCTCCAGTGCATTTCTAGAAGTTATGCGCTGGCGCTGCTTCTCGTCTTCGTCGGCGTACTTCTCGGCCTCGTTCACCATGCGGTCAATCTCGGCCTGCGAGAGGCGTCCCTTGTCGTTCTTGATCGTGATGTTCTTGGCCTTGCCCGTGCTCATCTCCTTGGCGGTCACGTTCAGGATTCCGTTGGCGTCCATGTCGAAGGTGACCTCTATCTGGGGTACACCTCTTGGCGCAGGAGGGATTCCGGACAGATCAAAGGTGCCCAGTGCGTTGTTGTCCTTGGTCATCGCTCGTTCACCCTCGTACACCTGGATGGAGACTCCGGGCTGGTTGTCGGAGTACGTTGAGAATGTTTTGGTCTGCTTGCACGGGATGCGACAGTTGCGCTCGATCAGCTTGGTCATCACCCCACCGGCGGTCTCGATTCCGAGTGAGAGCGGGGCCACGTCCACCAGCAACACGTCCTGGATCTTGCCGCTCTGGTCTCCGCTAAGGATTGCGGCCTGGACCGCCGCTCCGTAGGCCACCGCCTCGTCCGGGTTGATGGACAGATTGAGGCTCTTGCCGTGGAAGAACTGCTGCAGCAGGCTCTGCACCTTGGGAATCCGCGTGGATCCGCCAACGAGCACGATGTCGTGTATCTGGCCCTTGTCCATCCTGGCGTCGGTGAGGGCCTTTTCCACGGGCTGCAGGGTGTTGCGGAAGAGGTCTGCGCACAGCTCCTCGAACCTGGCGCGGCTCACCTTGGTGTAGAAGTCGTGTCCCTCGAACAGAGCGTCGATCTCGATGGTGGCCTCAGTGCTGGAAGAGAGCGTCCGCTTAGCCCGCTCGGCAGCAGTCCTGAGGCGTCGCAGAGCGCGGGGGTTGGAGCGCAGGTCCTTCTTGTACTTGCGCTTAAACTCATCCGCCAGGTGGGTGACCAGCCGGTTGTCGAAGTCCTCGCCGCCCAGGTGGGTGTCTCCAGCGGTGGAGCGCACCTCGAACAGCGATCCCTCGTCGATGGTCAGGATGGAGACGTCAAAGGTGCCGCCTCCCAGGTCAAAGATGAGTACGTTCCGCTCTCCCTTGAGGTTCTTGTCCAGCCCGTAGGCCAGAGCCGCCGCCGTGGGCTCGTTGATGATACGGAGCACGTTCAGGCCGGCAATGTGGCCGGCATCCTTGGTGGCCTGGCGCTGAGAGTCGTTGAAGTAGGCGGGCACTGTGATGACCGCGTCCGTGACGCTCTCGCCCAGATACGCCTCCGCCGTCTCCTTCATCTTGGTCAGCACCATCGAGCTGATCTCCTCTGGGGCGAACCGCTTGGCCTCGCCCTTGAACTCCACCCCGATCTTGGGCTTTCCGCCGTCGCTGACCACCTTGAAGGGCCAGTGCTTCATGTCCTCCGCGATCTTGGGGTCGTCATACTTGCGTCCGATGAGGCGCTTGGCGTCGAAGACCGTGTTCCTGGGGTTCATGGCCACCTGGTTCTTGGCGGCATCGCCGATGAGGCGCTCAGAGTCTGTGAAGGCCACGTAGGACGGGGTGGTGCGGTTGCCCTGGTCGTTGGCGATGATCTCCACCTTGCCATGTTGGTAGACACCCACGCAGGAGTACGTGGTGCCCAGATCGATTCCAATAGCTGGCATCTTGTGTGTTTGTGGTTGCTCCTCACTAGGAAGTGGATAGTTGTGTGTTTTCAGCTTTCCTTCTTGTCTTCAGTGATAGCTTCTTGATTGTAGTTGTTGTTGGTAGTTATTTTACTCAAATATTTGTAACTTGCACTTTGTTGCAGAATGTTTAGCTTGTTCAGCTGCGTTTGTTTTGGTTGCTTAGCTTTTGCTTAGCGATGTTTTCAGTTTGCTTGTTTGAATTGATATGAGGCTAAGAGAGCCGAGCGGCTCTATTTATACTCAGGCGCTCTCTTCGCGAACATTCGATACCGGTTCTCTCGAAACGCCGAGAAAGGTTCGCCTTTGTTGGTGCGCCAGGGCGAGATGGCAGATGGCAGAACCGAAAAATAAAGAGAGTGTGTTTGTAACGGTTGTTTCGAAATTTCTCGACTTTTCTCAGGGGCACGACAAACAAAAAAAACCTACCTCAACAAATGGTTTTCTATTGCGGGTTCTGGAAAATTCGAACCGTTTTTCCGTTTGTTTATATAAAAGACAGCGTACTATTTATAAGCGAGTTTAAATTCAGCGACTAGCCTAATTTAACTTAGAATTCTCGCACTAGATAGTTCAATGGCTTTAAGATTTTATTCATACCTACATATTTGGCTTAATTACCTTTGCGATTAACATGCCCACAATACTTCAATATGTATGTATGTATTTTGGTCTCAAATGTTCGCCTAACTAATTATATTATTATTTTCGATTATAAGCGAAACTACGTCCAAAATATACATTTTTTTTAAAGAACTGAATGACAACATTCAATAACTGTCACTAGATCAAATTTAACACTATGTTATTTCTGTTCTTGTTTTTTTCCAAACTGTTTTTAAAATGTTTGTTTTTTTCTTAGTTTAAACATGCTTTACATGCTTTAATTGACGTTTAAAAGCAAATAAAAATAAATATTTAACTTTATTTAAGTTAGAAAAATTTGAATAACATAAAAGCTTGTTTTTCCCATCAGTTAAATGGTATCCACAAATGATGTACTTAAATTTTCATTTTAATTATACAACACTGTTGGCGTAGTAGAATATTGAAGTTTGTGAGCGTAGAATTGGGTTTAGATTTTGTTTTAATTAAGTGCATTTAAATTGTTGTTTCACTTTGATCTTTAAAACTGTAGGTGCTACAGATTTTTGATAATTATGAGGGGGCTTGGTTTAACAATTAAATTACCATCAGTGCTGGGCAGGGTAACTACATAAATTCAAGCTACTGTCTTAAATAAAAACAAATCGATCAAATTTAGTATATTAAAGATACTTTTAGACAAACATTTGGGAAGTGACCATTTATAACAAAATCTGAACTTAAAGTTATGTGGGAGCGCATGGATAATCTCAATTTTTAAGCAAAAGGTTTTTAGGTGTTGTCATGAATGAAATATAGCAAACCATTGAACTATCTAGTGGGATGCTTCTAAGTTAAATGAAGCTAGTAGCTGAATTTAAACTTGCTTATAAATAGTACGCTGTCTTTTATATAAACAAACAGAAAAACGGTTCGAATTTTCCAGAACCCGCAAAAGAAAACCATTCGTTGAGGTAGGTTTTTTTTGTTTGTCGTGCCCCTGAGAAAAGTCGAGAAATTTCGAAACAACCGTTACAAGCACACTTTTTTTTATTTTTCGGTTCTGCCATCTGCCATCTCGCCCTGGCGCACCAACAAAGGCGAACCTTTCTCGGCGTTTCGAGAGAACCGGTATCGAATGTTCGCGAAGAGAGCGCCTGAGTATAAATAGAGCCGCTCGGCACTCTTAGCCTCATATCAATTCAAACAAGCAAACTGAAAACATCGCTAAGCAAAAGCTAAGCAACCAAAACAAACGCAGCTGAACAAGCTAAACATTCTGCAACAAAGTGCAAGTTACAAATATTTGAGTAAAATAACTACCAACAACAACTACAATCAAGAAGCTATCACTGAAGACAAGAAGGAAAGCTGAAAACACACAACTATCCACTTCCTAGTGAGGAGCAACCACAAACACACAAGATGCCAGCTATTGGAATCGATCTGGGCACCACGTACTCCTGCGTGGGTGTCTACCAACATGGCAAGGTGGAGATCATCGCCAACGACCAGGGCAACCGCACCACCCCGTCCTACGTGGCCTTCACAGACTCTGAGCGCCTCATCGGCGATGCCGCCAAGAACCAGGTGGCCATGAACCCCAGGAACACGGTCTTCGACGCCAAGCGCCTCATCGGACGCAAGTATGACGACCCCAAGATCGCGGAGGACATGAAGCACTGGCCCTTCAAGGTGGTCAGCGACGGCGGAAAGCCCAAGATCGGGGTGGAGTTCAAGGGCGAGGCCAAGCGGTTCGCCCCAGAGGAGATCAGCTCGATGGTGCTGACCAAGATGAAGGAGACGGCGGAGGCGTATCTGGGCGAGAGCGTCACGGACGCGGTCATCACAGTGCCCGCCTACTTCAACGACTCTCAGCGCCAGGCCACCAAGGATGCCGGCCACATTGCCGGCCTGAACGTGCTCCGTATCATCAACGAGCCCACGGCGGCGGCTCTGGCCTACGGGCTGGACAAGAACCTCAAGGGAGAGCGGAACGTACTCATCTTTGACCTGGGAGGCGGCACCTTTGACGTCTCCATCCTGACCATCGACGAGGGATCGCTGTTCGAGGTGCGCTCCACCGCTGGAGACACCCACCTGGGCGGCGAGGACTTCGACAACCGGCTGGTCACCCACCTGGCGGATGAGTTTAAGCGCAAGTACAAGAAGGACCTGCGCTCCAACCCCCGCGCTCTGCGACGCCTCAGGACTGCTGCCGAGCGGGCTAAGCGGACGCTCTCTTCCAGCACTGAGGCCACCATCGAGATCGACGCTCTGTTCGAGGGACACGACTTCTACACCAAGGTGAGCCGCGCCAGGTTCGAGGAGCTGTGCGCAGACCTCTTCCGCAACACCCTGCAGCCCGTGGAAAAGGCCCTCACCGACGCCAGGATGGACAAGGGCCAGATACACGACATCGTGCTCGTTGGCGGATCCACGCGGATTCCCAAGGTGCAGAGCCTGCTGCAGCAGTTCTTCCACGGCAAGAGCCTCAATCTGTCCATCAACCCGGACGAGGCGGTGGCCTACGGAGCGGCGGTCCAGGCCGCAATCCTTAGCGGAGACCAGAGCGGCAAGATCCAGGACGTGTTGCTGGTGGACGTGGCCCCGCTCTCACTCGGAATCGAGACCGCCGGTGGGGTGATGACCAAGCTGATCGAGCGCAACTGTCGCATCCCGTGCAAGCAGACCAAAACATTCTCAACGTACTCCGACAACCAGCCCGGAGTCTCCATCCAGGTGTACGAGGGTGAACGAGCGATGACCAAGGACAACAACGCACTGGGCACCTTTGATCTGTCCGGAATCCCTCCTGCGCCAAGAGGTGTACCCCAGATAGAGGTCACCTTCGACATGGACGCCAACGGAATCCTGAACGTGACCGCCAAGGAGATGAGCACGGGCAAGGCCAAGAACATCACGATCAAGAACGACAAGGGACGCCTCTCGCAGGCCGAGATTGACCGCATGGTGAACGAGGCCGAGAAGTACGCCGACGAAGACGAGAAGCAGCGCCAGCGCATAACTTCTAGAAATGCACTGGAGAGCTACGTCTTCAATGTGAAGCAGTCCGTGGAACAGGCTCCCGCAGGCAAACTGGAAGAAGCCGACAAGACATCCGTTCTGGATAAGTGCAACGACACAATTCGGTGGCTGGACAGCAACACCACTGCCGAGAAGGAGGAGTTCGACCACAAGCTGGAGGAGCTCACCCGCCACTGCTCTCCCATCATGACCAAGATGCACCAGCAGGCAGCGGGAGCGGGAGCAGCTGGTCCAGGAGCCAACTGCGGCCAGCAAGCCGGAGGATTCGGCGGCTACTCGGGACCCACGGTCGAGGAGGTTGACTAAAGCCAAAAAGCCTAGTTTTTGTTCATCAATGGGTTAATTCTCAGATTATTTTAAGTTTTTAAGACTGATAAGAATGTTTTGATTGAATATTCTAGATAAAAACCATAGTATTACCCAGTCTTAAGTTAGCAACAAATTGTTTTAGCATTATGGAAAATAAATAATTTATTAAAAAAAAAATTTTAAACATGTATTTTATTAAGTACATGAGAAACATTCTAAAGGTTTCGTGGAATTTTGAAAATATCTGAAATACCATTAAGAAAATATATTGTTCATCTGAGATATTGAAATTAAAAAGGACCTCTTTCATTGAAAGGTTGTGTTATTTATTTTATGTACACTTTTTTATCAAAGCCTATTTAATTCAGAGTGCTCAAAAAATAGATTTTTATAGTTGTTAGTCATTTCTGGAATATACTGAAGATATATTACTGAACTAAAAAGAGTTCAAAACTTAGTTAAAATTAATTTTCAAAAAATTAAACCTTTAATGGGTTTTAAAGGTCTCTAAGTCATTATTGTATAAATAAATACATTTTGTTTAACTGATTAAAGCCAAAATTTAGAGAAAAGTAAAATGAGCTTCGAGAGTTTTGTTTCCTAAATTTCTGTTCCGTGTTGAGCATCTAGCTTTTTCTGCTTTTCCCCAAATGGGTCTGTGTAGACCTTTCCGATTTCGTAATGGCTCATTTTATTGCGATGGATGGTCAGTAGGGCTCCGCTCTTGAAGCTCTGTTCGCAAACACCACATCTGTAGGCCATGGCAGGCAACTCCGGGCTGGGAAGCACTGCCTCTGGCTGCTGCACTTGCTCGCCGGGAAGTCGTTTCAGTCGCATGCGCTCAATATCCTCCGCCCGTCGCTTGTTGACCCTTGCATTCACATAGGGATCCGCAGAAAGGTCGCCCTCGGCTCCCATGCCCGGAATAACCGCCTCCTGATGACCTTTTCGGTTACGGTGGATATTCAGATGCGAACCGCAGACAAAGCTCTCCCCGCACACTCCGCACTGATACGGTCGCTCGCCGGTGTGCCGCCGCATATGGATCTTCAGGTCGTTGGATTGTACAAAGCTCTTGCTGCACCTGTCGCAGGAGTAGGGCCGTTGGCCCGTATGCAGTCGCATGTGTCGCGCCAGCTTGTTTTGCGAAATGAACTTCTTGGAGCAGATCTTGCACTCGCTGGGACGCTCTCCGGTGTGCCGACGCATGTGCAGACTTAAATCCTGACTGCGCGGGAAGGCCTTCTCGCACTGGCTGCATTTGTAAGGGTTGTCGCCGGTATGTCGGCGAATGTGGATGGTGAGGCTGGAGACGGGAAAGCTGAGGCCGCAGTACGGACAATCTCGCCGCTTGGTGATACGTTTTCGGGCTGAGTTATCCGGTGTCTCGTCCGTTTCCAAAGCCGCTGCGTGCGGATGGAATGCCTGCATGTGGCGTCGTAGGGTGTCCTGGCGCTTGAATGACCGCGGACAATGCTCACAGGTCAGCAGGCCAGTGCCGCTGCTCTCGTTGGCCAGATTCAAGGCGGCTACGTCCGCCGTCAGCTGGTGGGCATGCGAAAAATGCCGGGACAGGGATTCGCTTTTGGCAAAAACTCGCGGACAGACAGCGCACTTGTAAATGAAGTTCTCCGAGTGGGTCAGACGGCTGCCCAGCTGGGAAGGTCGCGAATGGCACAGTTCTTTTATTTCAGGTTCCTCAGGCGATAAATGCAGCTGAGCAGGATCCTCAATATCCTCCTCTCGATCCTCGTCGGCGTAAAAAGCCTCTCCCTCCGACTCTAAATTGAAAGCTCCAGAAGTGTCTTGGTCTACCAACTCCTCGAGTTCCACCTGCTGCTCCTCTTCGTAAGAGGCGGGCAGGAATTCTTCCATATGAACTACGCTGTCTTGGCTTATCAGCTCCACTACCTCCACATGGGCTTCCTCCTGCTTGGCATCCTCCTGCTGGAGGTGGAGGTTTCGCAAAGTCTCCTGAGCGCTATCCACCTCCAGGATGAACTCGTATGTACTGATCAGGCGGCGTGTGCAATTTTGGCACAGCTGCATCGGCAGTTTCGGATCCGTCCATGGGTACTAATATAAGGAGAACAATATTAATTTTCTGATAAAGGAGGATATTGACATAGATTCTACCTTAACTTTGGAGACGGATTCCAAGAGCTGCCAGAGCTCCATATTCAGGTCGTTGTACTCGATCTCATCGTGGAGGCACAGACTGGTCTCGTGGGTCTCCAGGCAGACGCGGCACGTCTGGGAGTTTATATTAATGTGAATCTCCGTTGTCTCCATAATTTTTATTCATATCGTTAAACAAATAAAATCTAGCAAAAATTTGTTTATAACTGCTGGTTATTAGAGATGGACATGAAAACACAGCTGTTCCGGTTCACAGTCACAGATTTCGTTTATGCGAGGGATATTTCAAAAAACCATATTACTTAGAACTAATCAATTTGTGCATTTTAATAACTGAAAAAACTTTATTAATTCATTATTTATTTATTATTAATTATAAAGGGCTTTTAAATTATGAACAATTTTTTTCCAGGAGAAAAATGTACATACTTATATCTATGATACATAAATGCCCAATTTTAAGCGATAAACATAAATTTCCAAATATTTTTCTTAGAGTATTGCTTCAAAAATGAAGTTCTAAATAATTTCAATACTGTGACCGCTTTGCAACACTAGAAAGTCACGAGGTCCATCCACTAACCGATAATATCGCACCTTTGCCATTCACCCCTTCACGCATACGCCCGCTTCACAATTCAAACGAACGGCATTTTATTTTCACAGGACCCGGGGAATCGTGATTGTTTTACCCAATAGCTTTATTTTACCTTTGTTTTCTGACCAAAATTGCTATCTGTTAGTTGTCTAGAGCTCGTGTCGTCATGTCCCATCCGTCCGACCATGTGCTGCGTCCCAAGGAAAATGCTCCGGCCAGAAAGCCGGAAATACCAGCCGCCCTCCTTAACATGCAGAAGAAAAACTTGCTGTTGGGAAAGAAGGTGCGTGAAGATCTCTCTAGAAACTACCTGATATCCCTATAACCCCCATTTTAATACAGCCCACCAGTGAAAACGTGGCTCCACCCGCCAAACCCCTGCCAGGATCTTCTGGCGCTGTGAACAGGAATGCCATGACTGCCATGCGTCCGCCGCCCACTAAACCAGGTCTAGGAACTTCCAATTCCGTCGTACCCGCCGTTGGAAGCAAGTTTCAGAAGCCACTATTGCCGCCCGTGAAGAAGGCCACCTCCGAGTTTGTGGTTCCCGCTCCAGTGGCACCTATCAAGAAGCCCGAAGTCGTACCCAAACAGAAGTCCCCTGCTTCAGGTGCCGAATCCTCTACAGAATCTGGTGCTGCAGCGACCAGCAGCTCTGGCAGCACCACTGACAAAGATAAACCCAAGTCTGGTGGGTACCTCATCCAATTTAATCCTCCCCCAATCACCAACTCCATTGTAATCTCCTGCAGATGCCCAGCCGCAGAAGCCCAAAAAAACATGGGAGCTTAACAACTTTGACATTGGCCGCCTGCTGGGACGCGGCAAGTTTGGCAACGTTTACCTTGCGCGCGAAAAGGAATCCCAATTTGTGGTGGCCCTCAAGGTACTCTTCAAGCGTCAGATTGGCGAGTCCAATGTGGAGCATCAGGTGCGTCGTGAGATTGAGATACAGTCGCACCTGCGCCATCCACATATCCTCCGTTTGTACGCCTACTTTCACGACGATGTGCGCATATATCTAATCTTGGAGTATGCCCCACAAGGAACGCTATTCAATGCTCTGCAGGCACAGCCGCTGAAGCGGTTCGATGAGCGCCAGTCGGCCACCTACATTCAGGCACTGTGCTCCGCACTGCTCTATCTACACGAGCGGGACATCATCCACAGGGATATCAAGCCGGAGAACCTGCTGCTTGGTCACAAGGGCGTCTTAAAGATCGCCGACTTCGGCTGGTCCGTGCACGAACCGAACTCTATGCGCATGACGTTATGCGGCACTGTGGACTACCTGCCGCCCGAGATGGTCCAGGGCAAGCCGCACACCAAAAACGTGGATCTCTGGAGCCTGGGTGTGCTCTGTTTCGAGCTGTTGGTTGGCCACGCTCCCTTCTACTCAAAGGTCTACGATGAGACTTACAAGAAGATTCTGAAGGTTGACTACAAGCTGCCGGAGCACATCTCCAAGGCAGCCGCTCACCTCATTTCCAAGCTGCTGGTCCTAAATCCACAGCACCGCCTGCCGCTGGATCAGGTTATGGTGCACCCATGGATCCTGGCGCACACGCAGTGAACCCATTCATATTTCATTTTGAGTTATTTCCTTTTAATTTACAGTTTTAGTTAGGACTCGCCGCGTAATTTAATTATGGCATCTCAAATTTTCATTTAGCCCGTTTCGAGAAATTAACATTTATGAATTAAGTTTATTATTATCAATAAAGTTTGTGTGTGTTTTCGAATGCTAGGCGAGTGTATCGGTGTGTACAATCCTATCTTATGTGGCTATACCTAATCTCTAGCGAAATGAGTTGACGGAATTAAAATGCGAATGCAAAATCTTGTGGCAGCGACAAAAACACAGGGAGCGTTGCTCAAATGCAGTGAAGCGAGTTATTTTTATCACAGAAAACAAAGTACAAGGAAATATTGTACGCAGATGGAAAGCGCAAGAGTATATTTTTGAGATTGGCAAAATTACGAATGAAATGATTTGGGATTTAGCAATGGAAACAAGTTTTGCCACTTTTGCGACCAATATTTTTTATAGCTGAACCAAACCAGTCTTAACTTTAAATCAATTGCAGTTCATACAATAAACTGCAGCTGCCTTTAATCTCATTTCCATATAAGAGTATTGTATTTCTGCGAGTTTTCTTGATTTCATTTTCATTTGCTATTAACGAAATGATGGTATTCATGACGTTGAAATTTACTTACAAACTAGGTAGCTTAGGGCGTGCTCCATCCAGGATAGATTTCGATTTATAATCTCCAATTATCATACAAATTCATTGATTGGTTCGCTGAATTCCCAACCATCTTTCAGATCCCTAAAATCTATGGATTTCCGAGCACGGCTTGAATATAAAGGGGTTTCTAAGCCTTTGCACACATGCCGCTCAATATTAATAGAAAATTCTGTTACTTAATGCCTAATAACCTCGTCCCCCTTCTTGCGCGCCGCAACATTGGAGTAGTCGTCCTCTGAAATTGCAGTTAAAATGTAAGATAAATCTCCCTTTTTATATCAGTTCTAGGACTCACCATCTTGATCTTCATCCATGCCATCCTCCAAATGGATGCCTTCAGCAAATTCCTTGCCCTGGTCAGCCACGATTTCGTTGTTAAGATTGTCTGAATCGAGTAGATGCTGTGGCTGCTTCACGGCCACATCGCCCACATCGTCGTCATCGTCACCTTCACCACCGCCGCCAGCACCGGCTGCCTCGGCCATCTGCTTGGCCGGCTCATCGGGTACGGGCCCGGGACCAGGAGCCGGCAGTTCGCCATCAAAGAAGTTCTGGCCGGCTCCAGCCGCTGCTGGCAAATTAAAGCTAGGCTCGTTTAACGCATCTTTAACCTCGTGGGCTCCCGAATCCTCGAGGGGTTTGGGTGCCACACCAAGATTCTTATTGCTCTCCAGGTCATTCACGGCGTTTGCGTAGCGATTGTTGTTCTCGTTTTTGGGCAGCTCTTCGGCGGCGGTGTCTACGTCGACACCGTCACCCTTAGTGTCCGCCTTGTCCTCAAAGTTGTCAGGAATGGGAGCAACGTTTTCGGGAAGTTTACGATCCGGTTTGGCTGGCGGCACTGCGAGAGGGGGAAGGCCGCTGCTGCTGCTCACCTTTGGAGCCACCGATGCGTCCGGAGCATTGCCAGCTTTCTTGGCGACCGGCCCGCTCACGGAGGCCTGTGTGCTGCTCTTGCGGGGAGCGCTCAGCGGGGAAACAGGACCGCCGGACAGCTGAGGCTCCTCCTGCTGCTGCTTCTCATTGAGCGATTTGGGCACAATCTGAAAGTTTTCAACAGAGTTTAGTATGAGGCTGTGGTTGTTGCGCACGGCGAAGGGCAGGAGAGGCAGCTGCTGTGGCTGCTCCTGGGTTCCGTCACCATTACTCTTAATTGTGGCGTTAGTAGCAGCGGATGTTTGGTTTTGGTTTGGGTTAGTAGCTAGCAGATTTACCCCGCCGCCGATCCTGTAGAGGCCGTCACTCACTTGCACTTGGGCATCGAAGGACTTCTCGTTGCGCGGCTTTTCAATGCTGTGCGCCAGCTGGGCGGGATTCGAGTGGTGTGTGGTGGGCATCTGCTCGGCGGGCTTGTTCAGTTGCTGCTGGTGGTCATGGGCCGGAGCCTCTGCAGGCTGAACCTTGGGCACATAGTTGCAGTTGGTCTTAAACTCAGCGATTGTGGCCTGAAGCGCGTGGATCTTATGCTCTCCTTCGCGCTGTTGTTTGTCCAGCTTTTCCTGGAGAACAAACAGGTAATTGGGATGTTCTAGAGCAGCCAATAAGAAATATTACCTTCCAGGCGGCCACCTCGTGCTCCTTGCTAGCCTTGTCCTTGTGCAAATCGGCCAGGACCTTTTGCAGCTTCTGGTCGAATGCGTTCGTGTCCTCAATGTGTTTCTTCTTGCTCTTGAGGCACTCGGCCTCCAGGTCAGAGTACTTGAACTCCAGCAGCTTGTACTTCTCCACTTGGGCGTCGAACTTCTCCTGAAGGGCGCGCTCTGTTTCCTGCTGCTTTTGCACAGCCTCCGCCAGCTGACCCTCGTACTTCTCCTGCAGGCTCATCTTCTCCGTGCGCAGCAGGCTCATCCTCTTCTCGGCGGTCAGTTTCTCGGCGTTGAGAGCTGTGGATTCACTCATAATCAGTGTGCTTAATTGAAGGGATAAGGGGATAAAAGTAGACTCACATTGCATCTGGACACTGAGGCCCTCTTGGAAGGCGCGGCTCTCGTCCAATTGGTGCTGGGACATTTGGTAGATCACTATCATCATGATGAGCACGATGAACATGGTCATCAGGATGCAGATGCGGACGCGCCCGGAACGCGCAAAACGAGCCGAACTCATTTTACACCCGTTTTCAGATAGTAAATTGCCGAATTACACCTTTTTGTGCAGGAAGAGAATGTTTCTTTTTTTTGCTTATGCGGGAGCGTAAGAGATGGACGTTCCTTAGAGATGGGCGGATGCCTATCGATGCAATACGCTATCGGAATTTGGACCCTTCACTTTTGCTTCAAAAATAGTCGGGTTTTGAGATGAGTATTTCAAAGTTTTTACTCTTGTTTTTGAACAATTCATTTTATTTTAATCTTAGAACGCACAGCAAATAACTATCTAATGGATATGAAAAATGTATCAACAAAATTTGTTTTAAATCGTTGATAGTGGGCCCTTTAATAGATTTTTAAAATCAAGAACTCGACAAAGTGGCTGGAAAGAAAAATAATGCGGGTCTAGGGTATTGCTTCACTAAAATATTAAAGATTCAAAGCAAATATTAGTTGGCGGTAGAATTGAAATGAAAGTTTAAAAAGTACGGTAACCCAGCAAGTGTGCTCTTCTGCTCTTCGGTTTGGCAATGCACATATATCATAGCTGATTTGAGCCGAAGATACATTTCAAAAGGTAACGGTCTCTCGGCAGTCCACGAAAAACGTAATTTAGTTTTTGAACGTAAGCAACCGTAAGTGTCAGTAAAAAAACGAGATACAAGATTCATGCACTTGCTCTCCGAAAAGAGAGAGCGTGATTGAGAGAGCAGCCGCCGGGAAAGAGATGGAAAACATCGATGTTGGCGTGCCGATTACCGATGCTTTGAAAACATCGATGACATCGATGTTAACATCGATGTTTCTCCACCTCTAGCGACGCGCGAAGAGAAACCAATAAATAGATTTAATTTAGCTTAATTGCCAAGTAATATAAATAAGTGTTGCTTGCCGAGCAACCGTTAAGTTTAAAGTAACCAAGTCAATTAATCGAGCTTAGCAGGAACCAGTGAAAAGTGAGTTAAATATCGCGGGAACGATGGGTTTTTTTGGTGAGGGGTTCCGGGGGCCTGAGGAATTTATTTAAACATTAAGTGGACTGCGAGAGAGACACATGCGAACGCAACGCATATGTACGTATCGAGAGAGTGCGGCAATCAATTCAATTTAATAAAGGTGCTCGATCCTAGTGGCAAACACGGCAAATTACGTAAAATCCGGCCCAAGTGCTCCCCCACTCCAGTGCTCCCAATAATAATAAGTGCGCCAGCAATAATAATAATCTAGAATCGAAGGGGTGTATCACCTGTACAAAAGGTAAAGCACGCGGGGCCCAAGAAAAACCACTCGCCATAAACTGTCGAGCCCCTCGACCCGAATTCTCCTCCATTTTGGGCAATAATCAATAACTGGCCTGCCATTTACCTTTGTCGCCTCAATCTAAAATGGTTTAATAATACTTTTTATCATCGAAAGTTTATAGCACTTTATGAGTTATGCGGTGTTTTTACCCAACCATCGTCCTACTTTTATTAGAGCTGAGACTTTGCTATCTTTATGCTTAAAATATTTTACCGAAAAAGAGAAGAGATAACAAGTTTCAGACGTTCTTATCGTCTGCGCATGGGGATAACCCGTTATTCGGCCTTGCCAGTGGAGCATATCAACAGATATACATACATAGTTAAGGCCCCGAAGTTTGATAGACTTCTTCAATTCTCACTTTTCCGTAATTGTGCTAACAAAGCAATTTTAGCACATATTCGCTAGTGCAGCCTAATGGCACCCATTGATATGCTGCTAATCTCCGTGGGGCCTACCGATCATGTCAATAAACTTTGGATCCACTCCCCAGCTTATCACCAACCTATATTAAATACCCCTATATTAAGTACTCCCAACAGAATTATCAGTTGTTTAACATACATAGCTGTAAACAATTATTGTTCAATTGCGATATTAGTGGCGAGAGTTCAAAATGTTGCTTACAAACCTTACATATTTTGTTGTATTTTGATTCGCCATAAACATATCTTTTGTTATTTCTTTTATCTTTTGAATTATTTATAAACAAACCAGTTCGCACCAATTCTTTATATGTGCATATATATATCACATTGTATCTTTAATGAGTGTGTGTTGTTCGCAGAATGTCGGGCAGTGAAACCAACAAAACACCGCTGCAGCAGCCACAGCACCAACAATTCGCGTAAGTTATCAATAAACATTTCAATTAGCCTGCGAAATATAATCTCATGGGAAAACAAAACATATTTGTTTTTAAAGTGGTTTTTTCCACGGTCAAACAAAAACAACTTCGGTAAATTAAAATTATACAGCTATCTTATTACTAGCAACGAGTAAAAAGCTGATTAGTTCTACTACTTAAAGTATAGAGTTTTATAGTTATCCGTTAAATGGGAAGTAAAATAAGGTTTAAAAATAAAGTCCATTTGAATATTTAATGTATAAAAATCTTGAACTTTTTGTTTTTAAACAACAAAATTATATTAAAATGTCGGTACATGTGCACTAAATACTTTATATAAATATAGAAATTTATTAATGAGCTGTCTTGAATATATTATTTTAGATGGCGATTCGTTACCGAATACCCACTGTACTTGTGTTTATCATCGTTGAAGACTCGTCACTTGAATAGACATTTATACACATTTCATTTTGAAGTGTTTTGCCCTCAGCCAACAGAAAATTTTCCCATTCACCCCACTTTTCCCCCCATTTCGTTTCAATAAAATTAGGACAAATCTAACGACAAGGATAGCGATACTATGACATAATATGATTGCATTTTGCACTATGTTTTTGTTTTCGCTATTGTTAAAAAAAAATGCAAAACCGAAAATAGACCCAAGCTAAGACTAGATATATTCGATCGAGTATACACTGTGTGTTTTGTTGGCAGATCACCAAATATTTCTTCCTTATTAATGGCCAACCCATTTGACCTTTCGTCTGCTTTAATTAAAAGCCCAATTGCGGCACCCTAAGAACGGTGATGGTATATGTGGGCCAAGTTCAAAGCCAAGAAGACAATTGTTTACATTTTGTTGTTGCCACGAGGAGAATGCAAAGGCAATGCAAAGTTAACGCAGTGCAAATATTTGTCAATTAGCCAAGCATAATGAGATACCGACCAACAAATGCCCTGATATCATTATTATTGCAGCCTGCTTCCGAAGATCATCAACGGTGGAATTGCGGGGATCATTGGCGTGACATGTGTCTTCCCGCTGGATTTGGTCAAGACGAGGCTGCAGAACCAGCAGATCGGACCCAATGGCGAACGCATGTACAACAGCATGTAAGTACAACCTAACTTCTATATTTTAAGGATAAAAAAGATATAATAAAACTATTATATTTTTTGGCTTATAAGATTATTTAAATATGAAATACCTTATTCAAGATTAAATTTTGATAAGTTGATTCTTAATTTCGTAACTAATTGATAGAGTCATTATAATTAACAAATAATTTTATAGTAACTATTTTGTATTATATCTCAAATCTAATTGTAACGTAATCCCATTCCAGGTTCGATTGCTTCCGCAAAACGTACAAGGCCGAAGGATACTTTGGCATGTACCGCGGCTCTGGCGTGAACATCCTGCTGATCACTCCTGAGAAGGCCATCAAGTTGACAGCCAACGACTACTTCCGCCACAAGCTGACCACCAAGGATGGCAAACTTCCGTTGACCAGCCAGATGGTCGCCGGCGGCCTGGCCGGTGCATTCCAGATAGTCGTTACCACGCCCATGGAGCTGCTCAAAATCCAGATGCAGGACGCGGGTCGAGTGGCGGCGGCGGCCAAATTGGCCGGCAAGACGGTGGAGAAGGTGTCGGCCACCCAGCTGGCCTCGCAGCTCATCAAGGACAAGGGCATCTTTGGGCTGTACAAGGGCATTGGAGCCACGGGATTACGAGATGTCACCTTCTCAGTCATTTACTTCCCCCTATTCGCTACTCTTAATGATCTGGGTCCCAGGCGTAGCGATGGATCTGGAGAGGCTGTGTTCTGGTGAGATTTCCTTTTTAGGATTCTAATATAAGATGTGATTACAAGGACTTTTTTATATAACAAATATAAATTCTGTAGGTGCTCCTTCCTGGCGGGTTTGGCGGCCGGTTCCACCGCTGCCCTGGCGGTCAATCCATTCGATGTGGTCAAGACGCGTCTGCAGGCGATTAAGAAGGCCGATGGCGAGAAGGAATTCAAGGGCATATCCGACTGCATAACGTGAGTAGCAGTACCATGTGTACTTATCCTCCAGTTAATCACTGCCCTTTTATCTGCAGTAAGACGCTGAAGCACGAGGGACCCACCGCTTTCTTCAAGGGCGGTTTGTGCCGAATGATTGTGATTGCTCCACTGTTCGGAATCGCTCAGACGGTCTACTATCTGGGCGTGGCCGAGGGTCTGCTGGGCGTCCAGAAAAAGTAGGGGGAATGGTATAGATAGTCGCCCAGGCGGATTGAAAAGACCGAAGCATTTTAAGTCTACTCTCTGAATGTTGAATGTGTATGTATATCGTGTTTAAATGTTGTTACAGCTGTCCATGAATGTAATCCGTGAAGTCTTTAAACTAAGCTAAAGTTATCAAGCGGTGCGCTAGCCAGTCAAGTACCAAATGCCGTTGTTAAAGTTTTCCCCAGTCCCATTAACTTACTCAACATTATACAATATGAATTTAGACCATGGCAGAAGACAACTGATGCTCCCAATGACAATAAGATATAACAACATCAACGCTAATATTATGTAAATGGTTTGATTTATATCATAGTCTATAACTGTTGTGTTTGGACACTCTCTCTAATTAATATTGTTTCCTGAGATAAACTCCGCTAGCCATGAATAATTGCCTCAAATTGTATTAGTAATGCATTTTCCTTTGCTGCTAGGCGAATGTTTAGCTTTTAGTAGCATCCAAGAACATGACTAGAGCAATTGTATGCTTTATGAAAACCGTCAGAAATGAACAAACGAAATATATACTATATAACTAAAATTTAGTGGGTTTATATTTGGTTTTTCTTTGCTTAAGTAGTTAATAATGGATAAAGTAGAACAAAAAAAGCCAGCCCAGTTCAAGTAAGCGCCTTGCAAACTACTGATACCACAGCTATATTTTCTTCGGGACCTTTCACAGTGTTTTACCTAAAATCATAAACGGTGGTATTGCCGGAATTATTGGAGTGACATGCGTTTACCCACTGGATATGGTGAAGACGCGATTGCAAAACCAGACAATCGGTCCCAATGGCGAGCGCATGTACACCAGCATGTGAGTGAGTGGGGTTTTGGAAGGGAGTACGGTATCGTCAGCGAGGTGGTTTCTTTTCCTTTCTCAGCGCCGACTGTTTCCGGAAGACGATCGCCAGCGAGGGATTTTTTGGCATGTATAAGGGTTCCGCGGTGAACATCCTTCTCATCACACCCGAAAAGGCTATTAAATTGACGGCCAATGATTACTTCCGCTATCAGCTGGCCACCGAGGAGGGAAAACTTCCATTGCCACGGGCAGCTTTGGCTGGTGGCCTGGCCGGACTGTTCCAGATCGTGGTCACCACTCCCATGGAGCTGCTCAAGATTCAAATGCAGGACGCCGGGCGCGTGGCCTCTGCGGCCCGAGCAGAAGGACGAGAGGTAAAACAATTTACAGCCATGGATCTGACCAAGAAGCTCCTGCGGGAGCGCGGCATTCTGGGGCTGTACAAGGGAATTGGAGCCACCGGGGTGCGGGACATCACCTTCTCGATGATATACTTCCCGCTGATGGCGATAATAAACGACAAAGGGCCACGAAAGTCTGACGGTTCGGGCGAGGCAGTTTTCTACTGGTCCCTCATGGCCGGACTTGTGGGCGGGATGACGGCCGCCTTCCTAGTCACACCGCTGGATGTGATCAAGACGCGGCTGCAGGCCGATAGCGAGAAGGAGTTCCACGGCATCGTGGACTGCGTCCAAAAGACCCTTAAGCACGAGGGAGTTACGGCATTCTTTAAGGGCGGTCTATGTCGGATAATGGTAGTGGCTCCACTATTCGGTATCGCGCAAATGTTTTACTTTTTGGGCGTGGGCGAGAAGATTTTGGGCATAGAGCAAAGGAAGTCAGTCTAAAAGCATGACTAAATGTCTGTTCTGCATAAAATACCCTCCATAAGGTGCTCGATTTTATCCGAGTGAATTTATTTTCATTAAAGTTTCGGATTTCTAAATAGAATGGATGAAAATGCACACTTAAATTGACTGTAAGACTCTGAATTTAGTAACTAAAAAATGATAAATTTTATCGTTTTTGATCGGATCATAATAAAAATCTTAACTTATGTTATGTAACTGCAATGAAGGCTTTTAAACAATGTAAATGAATTTAGTACCAGATCATTTAACATTTCGTGTGTATTTGCTTAATGGTGCTACATGTTAAACTTTTACAATCGATAAGTAATTTTCAAGAATCAGCCTAGGGTTGGCTTGCAGCCCATCTCTCTTATCACAATCCACCTTGAACGGATGTCAGAACTCTTTTCACTCCACAAATCCCTCAGTTTCCTTAGATTACATCCGCGGGCCGGCTGTTTGGAACATCTTCGTTCTCCGAATTCAAGTCTACGCCAAGGAAAAGGCCCTTCCGGTAGTGAATGCTGCCCATTTGCACGATGAGGAAGCCCACGATCGTGACCCAATTCAAGATCTCCCAGTCCATGTTGATTACGAACACCCAGATAAAGTACACGCGTATACCATCGGCCAATATGCGCGTGGTGCTGGACGAGTTCATCGCAATTAATAGGCCAATAAAGTTGTACAGGGCACACGAGACGGCGAAGGCAATCAGAGCCATAATCAAAGAGGGATTCTCCTTCAGACCCTCAAGCAGATCACTCCAATCGTCGAAGACAGCTCGCGAGCTCTCGGTAAAGGGACTCACGGTTGGCAAGAAGTGCATGCAAATGGCCAAAATCGAGGTGATGGCTAACCCGAAAATTCCCTGCCAGCCGGCAGCTTGCAAAGGTGTCACATTCGAGGTCTTGAGCTGCTTCTCCTCGTAGACATACTGCAGACCGTGCAAAATTTCGGCAATGATAATGAGCAAGTCGCCGGTCAAGATGGCTTGACGGTCCGTGTACGGCAATGTGACCTGGTCGTAGCTAACGCGCTGAACGTCTTGACCGACGATGCCCAACAGGCCGCAGGAAATGATGAAGAAAGCCAGCCAGTGGCGTCCGGTAAGCGAGTGGTTCAAAAACATGGTACTGAAGATACCCGCGAAAATCAGAGCCGCGCCTGCAAAGTAGATGAGTCAACATTAGTCAAGATAAGCAAAGCCGCAGACTGATAGACGCACCTCTTATCATCTGGAAACTCGAGGCGTAAGTCAAGTAAAGTCCGGTGAACAGCAGAATAGAGGCTGCCGTATCCAGCACCGTGGGCAGGATCATGCTCAAAGGGCTGAACTCACTGCTGTCCTGAGTCAGGATCCTGTCCAGATCGGCGATGGCCTGCGGATTGCATGGTGTTTATTAGATATGTTCAATAAGTTCTTAAGTGATTACATGGGTAATGCAAGCAGATTTTAAATAATATTAATATAATTAACAATTGTTTAGGCTCAGAATCCTTCTTGGATCATGTATTTCTAACTAGAATCACAATTATTTTAGAGAATAGATTATAGATATGAAAAGGGTTAATATAATGCGATTTTTTCATTAATAGATTATGTCATATGAAACAACTTGAACCGATTTATAAGTTCAATAAAAATGGTGTGGAGATCCTACATTTTGGGCTACTTATTTTGACATATGTACTTATGTATTTTAATTTGGATACAAAACTTATAACAAATCATGTTCTTTGGTACTATATCATCACCATAAACTTATAGAGATAGATATTCTAAATTATAAAACCCATTCATCCACCAAGCAAGCTTAATAAATACCGACTTCAAAGCCGGCTTCAGGACTTACTCCCCGACGATTGGAGATCAGGCGGATCAGCTTGAAAACCACGAAACACAGGAACTCGCCGAGAAACATGAGTAGGGTGAAGACCACCGGATGCTGGAATCCGTGCAGTTTTCCATCGCTGCCAATCACCTGCTGTTGATTGGCCCACCTGCAATACACACACAAAATCGAGTGCATATACATATGTTTAGATGATTTTTGGGGGCACTTATTAAAGGTTTTTCGGTACTCACTTCACTATCAGAACGTTGAAGGTGCCGATGAGCGCAAAGGTCAGCGACACGTAATGACGAGGTTCCATTCTGCGGCGGAAAGCATCCATCCTGGGTGCAGTTCTCGCTAATTCGATTTACAAATATTGATGTTCTTTGTGCAATTCGTGCATTTCGCGATTGTGACTGCGCAGTAATAAGTGCAAAAAAGTGCGGCCAGCTTGGTAATTGACTGCTCTTCCACAGCTCTATGTAACTTGCTCCAAGTATTGTAGCCTGTAACTCGCTGTTTTCAAGATTTACTATCCAATTATCTTGCAATTTTAAGATGAGTAATGTTTATTAGTTCGTTTTTAAGGGACTTTTGTTTGTTTTTTTATTTTCAAGAGTGTGACCGCGTATTGTACCAAAATTTACGCTATAAACATGCTATAAATGCGGATTACAGTCAAAAATTGAGCTGGTCATACCTTAAAGCAACTAGTTTCTTTTGAAAAAAAGCGGGTTTTTTGAAGCAATATGGAATTGAAATATTAAACTATAACATCATTATTAATAGTAAAATGTTCTAGAATCCGTGAAGTAGAATAAAATCAATCAGACAGTTTTTTCAAAAGTTTTTATTAAACGCAAACTTAAAAAATATCACAGGATATGAAAAACCATTTAAATGAAAATACATGAAGTGGTGTTAGTGCATCTATCGCCCAATTGGCATCAATTTTTCTGCGTTGACGGTTGCGTTGCATTTTGTGCTTTTTTCCTGTAAAAATATTAACAACATTATTTAGGAAAAAGTCGTAAATGCTATTTCGAAGAAACATTAGCAAACACAAATGGTAACAAAAAGCGTGTCCTGACGTCTCACCTGTACTCAGATGTGTTTTTCAAGTGTTGTGATCATGTTTTTGAGTATCTTGTTTCCTATTTTGTTATCGTGTCGTGCAGTGTAGGTGTTCCTAGAGCTCGTCTCGGGACTGGGAGGACGAGGGCAGAGTCACCTCCTCGACGGAGCCTAGGTGTATGGTTCTATTTGGCCTGCTGAACTTTGGTATGTATGCGACCGAGTCGCTGTTGCTAACCACCGAGTTGTGTAGATGTTCCGTGGGTGCCGCAGGATCGGGACTTGTGAGTGTGATTTTGGAGCCAGTGGCCACTCTGTGGAATGTATGGTTTGGTGGGCATGTGAGAGGCTGCGGTCAAAATAATAGAGCTGAAGAATTCGCGCGGGAATCCCCAATAACACTGATTTTATAAGACACTCTATAGGGAGTGAAACGAGTTGATCAACTATGAGACCTGCTACAAAAAGGCTTCCGTAATTAAATATTTAAAAAAAAATTATTCCAAATGTAAAAGGTATACATAGTAGCACAGAAAAGAGGCCTTGAGCTCTTGAGATTTCCAGTTTCATTTTTGTTTTTGAAAAAATACTAATACCCTACAGAAGAGTTAGGGCTTTTCCTATCGGCTACTGTTTTGACCACACCTGAATGTTGTGTCCCCCAAAATGTATATTTTAAGGTTAGTATTGCGCTACTTGGCTGGTATTAGTTTGGGGGCATAAGAAAATGACTTCATCTGTCTTGTACCTTATGTACAGCTTTTGGAGGTGGTCGTAGTCGAAGAAAAAAGTTCTGAGAGTGGTTGAAGGGTTCTATTGGCGCTGGCGGGCTCCACCACGTGCTCCGCGCAATTTTTGTGGGTTTCTATTGCAGATCAGAGATCGTAATCAGAGATTCGGACTCGGATCCGCCACCTTACCTGTCCCTGGCCTGCATGCTGGCCTCCACGTCCAGGCTGCGGGGCTGTCGGAAGTCGCACTCCAGCGAGAAGGCCGAGTCTCCGGGCGTGATCAACTCCGGATCGTTCTGGATCACCACGATGTTGGTGTACAGGTCTCCGTCCCGGAGTGTTTGGCACTGGTCCAGCTGGAAGTTCATCTCCATGGTGCGGGCTCCCTGGTTCGAAGAGGGCTTCATGAAGCACGGTGCCGTCTGCTTGTAGAAGCTGCCACGCGTGTACATCACACCCGTGAAGGGCTTCTCCGTCTCCAGCACCACGTTCATTGAGTCCGCTCCGCACTTAAGGTTGACCTTTTGGATGCCCTGATCGCTGCCCTCGATTTTAAAGGTGTCCGAAAGGTCTTGTTCCCAGATTTCTGCAATAGAGCGAGATATTTTCATGGGTGACATTTTAGGATTTTTATGTAACACATTTCCAAGACCTTCGATTTTAAAAAATGCTGGTTTCTTAATTTGAATAGATAATTGGGTAAAATGACTTTTTCCTTTTACACTTTAGATTTGTATTCCTTTGAAAAGAAAGAATTTGAAAGGTAAAGAAGACGTTTTCTTTAATAAGTACATTTTGTAAAATCTTCTTTATTCAACAACTTTATTACTTTTGTATGGATAGAGCTGCCTTGTCGTCCCTAAACTAAATATTTATTTTCTTTTTATTTATGTCACATATAAATATAAGTATCACTTACATTTCTTTATAGTATCTTAAACTTTCTTTAAAATTTGAGAACCCATTACTCTCAATTTCTTTTGTAACTCGCCTTTAACTGCTTTAGGCTTTCTTTGTAGAAATAACCGTTACTTCTACTTGAGCCTAACGTTTCTAGACATTTTACCCAACGAACCGTTGAAGTTCACTCATCTTTCAGATAGCCGGCACTATCAAGTTCCGCTAACCGGTTTTTGTTTATTTTGGTCTGGCTAGAACAACCCGAAGCAAAAGAACTTAGCTTTGAGAATTTCTCCACCCAACTTGGATGAATCAGTCACAGTCCTCTTTTGTTAACCCGAGTCAAAGATCTTACCTTGATTTTGGTGTTTTTGTTGCTTATTGGCCGACACGTAGAAGACCAACAACAAGTTGCAGGCGAACAAAAGCAGAATGCCATTCAGTAATCCCGACATATTATTGCACTTTAGTATTATCCAACACAAAACGATGTAGAGATTTCGCGGAGCTATCTGAGTCTCGGAGATGTCTTTGCAGCTGCAAGCCAAGATTTAAACTGACGAAGCGGTTGCGCATGCGCAGCGCATATAAGCGCGACTCGAAAGCTCGGCTTACAGCACCTGATACAAAAAAAAACGATAAAAAGAGGTTACTTAAGAGAGAAAGAGGCGTTTTGAACGGAGAGCCAGTGAGAATTTGGTCAATAGCTGAGCATAAAAATATTTAATTGTACTGCGCTTTTGATAAGGCGAAAATTTATTGGCATTGCCGAGTGGAAAAGCCACATAAATCCACAAGGAGAGACAGGTGTTAAAAATTTGAACCACTTAATACCCCTTAAAAACGGTTTAACTTTACGAAATGTTTACTATAGAAATATAAATGTAAACAAACAAGATATTATTTGTAAGCCCAGTACTTGAAAAGGTCTTGGCTATTTTAATTTTGTAACTTATGGTATTTTAGAACAGTTTTATAAATTTCATATCGCTATTATAAATTATCTTTCAAAGAATGTGAAAATACCTTCTGCCAGGGTATCAATATTTATTTAAAGCGGCAGTTTAAGGAAAACAAAATGCGGCATCGGTCCAAAGACATTTCCGCTTTTCGCGTGTGGCATGTGGATTTCTGCTGTGTTGCATTCGTTTCGCATTTTTAGCGCTGCATTCAACCAACCGATTTTGTTTTTCGTTGCCGTTCATTATTCAAAATGTTATTAAACTTCCCCGTTTTTTTGCGTCTGACTACGGCTCAATTCAGTTTCAGTTCTCCTTCATGCAACCAATTTAATAATTTCAACTATGGTTTTTTTTAGTTTTCCAACCTGCCTTTTGTTGTTACTTGCATCTTTTGTTTTTCGTTTATTGCGTTAATTAAAGTGTAATTAGTTAACGATTCGGTCTGGCCATGCCAGCGAAAGGTGGAAGTGGTCGTGTTCAATATTGACCAGAAAATGCATTTACTTCGAGATGTTCGTGGAAACTTAGCTGAACATGATTAAGTTGTTATGCCTCCTTGTGAATGCGATATTCGAAGATGGCTTTAAAAGATTGTGGAAAATGATTATTCCATTATTTCAGTTAAATACTAATTATTTTAATTAATTATTTATTTATTTTATTTTAAATTATATGGTAAGTTTGTAGGTTTGTGTGCCCTGATAAACAGTTTAAATCCCTATTTGGGGTGTCAATGTAATGCAAATATTAAATTTTTCATTATCATGATTCGTTTACTTGACTATTAAGTATTTTATATTTAATAAAGATACTATAAAAGCTTGGTTATAACTTACCTTCCCCATATTTATGTTATTTATTTGTGATTTTTGTTCGAAGTGCTCTTCACTTATCAGTTATTATTTATTGTTATTTGCTATCTGCAACAATTATCGTCACCTGATTAAAAGCTTATCAATTTCCAGTTGCAAAATAAATTGATTTTTGCCTTTTTAAACCATATCAAGTTCATTTCTAGGACACTATATAAGGTCATCCATGGAGAAGAAACCCCAAATAATTTAGTTTAAAAATCTTTATTTATCTCGTTCATTTTTTTTGTAAATCTGCTTTATTACTTCTTCTTCAAGGCAGCCCAATATACCTTCAGTTCGTTGCCCTCCCAATCGAATGGTTTGGTCAAAACACTGAAAATAGACAAAAAAACAATCAATTTACATAATACCTTAATAGAGAGGATCGTGAAATTAGCCAGTACATAAAGCTGGGGAAAAAGGAGGAAAATCGACGTGGAGCACGAATCGAAGAAGTGGAGAGACCAACAAGTTCAGCCTCGAATCAGGGGGAAACCGAGGAGATTCCGCTCGGTGGGAAGTGGTCAGTAATCGACGGGCTGTGGGGTCGGGGAAGAGGTTGTCTGGCGCCTACTGCACCGATGGCCAAGATTGACAATGATCATGCACACATATATGTATGGACAACTAACCGAGGAGTGGACCCCCAACCGCAGGAAAGTGGAAATGATGTAATGGTAACATTGTATCCGAGTTGCACAATTTTCGTTGTGCCGCTTTTGGCCAACTTCCGAGTCGGACACTCACTTTTCTTTTAGATACTGCAGCACTTCCTGCTCCTTATCGCTGAGGCCCAGTTCGAATGCCTCCAGGTTGATCTGCAGCAACTGGCGAGTCTGCATGCCCGTGAGGAAGGTGCTCACCTCCGGCAGTCCCTTCATCGTGTAGAACATGGCCAGTTTGCCCAGCTCCACCCCGCGTTCCTTGCAGATCTCCGATGCCTTCCGGGCAATGGCCTTCTGATCATCGCTGGCCGGATGCCAGGGCTGGGGTCCACCATTGGTCAGCAGGCCAAGGGCGTGGGCCGCAGCACAGATGACTCCCAAGTTCTGGGACTTGAAGAAGTCCAGGTACTCCAAGAGCGTTTCATCGGTCAGGGTGTATCTGGCATAGGTGAGAACCGTCTGGAAGAGTACGAGAAATGTTAATATTACAATTTTTTAACTTTAAATAAAGTAAATGAAGCGGGAAATATGTATTACTTACGTGGAATCTTCCTGCCGCTCGGGTTAGGCACTCCTTAAGCACCGAAATCGGATAGGCAGACACTCCAATGAACCTGGCCTTGCCCTCCTTGACCAGCTGCTCCAGAGTTGGCAATGTCTCGTTAATGACAATGTCCAGATCCTTGGCAAACTCGATGTCGTGAATCTGAATAACATCCACGTAGTCCAGACCCAGAAGTTTAAGACTTTTCTCCACACTTTCTCTAGTCTTTTTCGCGCTAAAGTCGAACATATTCTCGTAGTCGAGATCATAGCGAGCCACTTTGGTGGCGATGTAGTACGATTCCCGAGGTATGCTCTTCAGAGCCAAACCGAGGACCTCCTCAGAGCGACCCTGACCGTACCAGGGGGCGGTATCAATGTAATTGATGCCCGACTTCAGCGCTTCATGCACTGTCTGGATTCCCTCCTCCAGATCAAAGCTTGAGGGGGGATATGAAATATAATTTTATGACTTTAAATGCACACATGATAACATATTATAAGATGTCTCTTACTAGATTTCTCTTACCCGTAGTTGGCGCACAGGGCGCCGCCGCCGAAAGAGACTTTCGAGACCTCCAGGCCCGTCTTTCCGAGATTGCGATATTCCATGCGGCGCACCTTCGCCTCATCGTGGAAACCCTTCACATAGGTGGCCGGTAATGTTCCAGACATTTTTGAAAATTCCAATATATTTTGCACTCTGTTAAAATTCGATTGCGAGTCGCAGCAATACTAACTACAGATTGCCATATTTTTAGCTTATATTCTGAAAATCAAACTGTGCACTTTATCAAAGAGAGGGAGAGAGAGAGAAAAGTACGTATTTGGGAGTGGTTTCAAAGTGTAAGTAGTCTAAATCAAGAATAAAGAGTGGATAAGCAGGTTCTACAGTTTTCTCTTCTTGGCTTAAGATCATAATAAAAGAGGGTATAAGGGGAAGAGAGGTTGTTAAGAATT
Source organism: Drosophila subpulchrella (assembly GCF_014743375.2). Taxonomy (NCBI): domain Eukaryota; kingdom Metazoa; phylum Arthropoda; class Insecta; order Diptera; family Drosophilidae; genus Drosophila; species Drosophila subpulchrella. The sequence continues at coordinate 2,936,645 of NC_050609.1, read as the reverse complement.
CTACATTTCTACACTCAGTTATAAGCTTTCGTGGCTTTCTTCTCTCACTCTCTCGATGCTTCTCTCATCAAAAACAAACCCCCATTTATCAACGAGGTTTTGTATAAACAAACGCTAGAATACTTCGAATAAAGAAATACGAATAAGCACTTGTCTATATTATGTTTTGCTTGTATAGTGCATTAAATTACTTTTACCAGGTATAGACAAATGAACCTGCCCTGAGCTTATCTTGGAATTGTTTGTTGGCTCTTTTATATTAATTATTTATAGGCTGCTTATGTGCTTAATAAAGAATTGGAGATTACAGAACACACAGTAACCTAGTAGGTAATTTAAAGGCGCACTGATCTTCGATCTGGGTGCCTTAAGATGTTTTTAAATAAAGCGGACCCAGCTAAGACCCAAAGAAATTCAGTAGCCGAATATATAAATTTTAAAAATCTTTATTTCTATAGAATTTCATATTTAGATACATTTTAAATCTGCTTTTCCTGTATATCCCAATAATTTCCTTGGTGTTCAGAGCTCAAGTTCGTGTGCCTATTTCGAGTGTCCACTCACTTAAACATGTTAACCGTGGATAAAGTGGAGCCCCAGCTATAGGACTTGGTGAAAACGCTGAAACAAAGATAGATATAGAAATACATGTATTTTGTCGATTGGAATGGAGATTGGACTTGAACACTCTGGACTGGATTGGGTGGCCATTAACCAGTTTGGTCAGGCTGATGGCCAAGTTCGTGCCCGTGATGCAATTGCTAACACCAAATTCGACTTGCACAGTTCCCTGTTCGGGGTAACCAGTTGTTGGCCAACTTACTTTTCGCGCAGGTACTGCAGCACTTCCTGTTCATGGGGAGTGAGTCCATCGAAGACGGCATCCAAGTTAATCCGCAGCAGCTCTCGGTTGGGGATGCCGATGAGGAAGGTGGCCGCCCCATCCAGTTGCATGGTATAGTACATGGCCAGTTTTCCCAGCTCCACGTTCCTCTGCTTGCAGATTTCGGCTCCCCTCTTGCCCACGGCCAGGAGTTCAGGACTCCCAGGATGCCAGGATTGGGGTCCGGCATTGCTGAGGAGTCCCAGAGAGTGGGCGGCGGCACAGACAATGCCCACGCCCAGTTCCTTGAAGGCCTTCATGTTTCGCAACAGGGTGTTATCCAATAGGGTGTAGCGGGCATAGTTGAGCACCACCTGGATGCGACCTTTGCCCCGCTCGGCGCACTCCTTCAGCACGTCCACGTCGTAGGCGGTGATCCCGATAAAGCGGGCTTTTCCCGCCTGCACATACTCCTCCAGGACGGGAATGGTTTCGTTTAGGACTATGTCCAGACTAGGTGCGGCATCCACATCGTGAACCTTTCAATGGATGTCATTTTGTTTGATTAGCTTATAATCTAAGGAGCACAACCCACCTGCAGAATGTCCACCATGTCCAAACCGAGCAACTTCAGACTCTTCTTCACACTATCCCGTGTTTTGGCAGCCGTATAGTCGAACATCTTCTCCGGATCCAACTCATAACGCGCCACTTTGGTGGCTATATAGTATGCCTCCCTGGGCACATCCTTCAGCGCCTGGCCAAGCAGCTCCTCCGACTTGCCTTGGCCATAGAAGGGGGCTGTGTCTATATAGTTGATCCCGGATCTGATGGCCTCCTGCACAGTGCGGATGCCCTCCTCTCGATCGAAGTCGTCGGAGAAGAGTTTCGAGAGGGTGGCGCCGCCGAGGGCAATTTTGGATACTCGCAGCCCCGTGGAACCCAATTTGCGGTACTCCATACGTCGCACCAGCTCCTCATTGTGGAATCCCTTAACAAATGTGGCTGGCAATGATCCCGACATCTTCTACTTTTCACTTTGCAAGCTCAAATAGTCGAAATGCCAAGCAGTGATGCGCTTTTATATGCTCTAAGCTCTAGGTTTTTACTCATAGATAAGAAAGAACTGTGGGAGTATTAAAGTGCTTTAAATTGTTTGAGTAGGGTTCTTAAATAGATTCGTTTCTCTTAGCAAGCTTCTCTTACTGATAAGCCACGGAAGAGAGTTCGCACTTTTTACAAGAGCTCGCTACTCGTAAATTCGTAATTTACAGAAAATGATTTTCCCGGAATGTGATGGGGATAGTTAGCATAGGTTATTAGCTGCTCAAAACAGTCAGTACTTTAGCTGTACGCCGTCATTTGGCGATTAAAAATCCGCAAAAAAAAGGCGTACTTTTGACTAAAATCTAAAACCCAATTTTCCGCCATAAGAAATCAGTGTTTTGGCTGGCATAATGCAAAAAACGTCAGAATGTGGAATGTCATATCTCGTTGAGCTCGAAATTTAAATTTCTATCCACTGGTGCTCAAACCTGAACATTTTTTATTTTGGCCATTTTACGAAAAAAAAACATGGTACATCCCCTTAGAAAAAAAACAAAAATTGGCCAAAAAAAAATTTTCCCTCAAGGTGAAGTAAATAGTTAGCATAGGTTGTCAGCTGTTCAAAACAGTCGGTCTTTTAGCTGTACGCTTTGATATCGCTAAACTACGACTAAAAAACTGCAAAAGAAAAGCGTATTTTTGACTAAAATCTGAATCCCATTTTTCCGCCATAAAAAATCAGTGTTTTGGCTGGCTTAATGCTAAAAAAGGTCAGAATGTGGAATGTCATATCTCGTTGAGCTCGTAATTAAAATTTCTATCCACTGGTGTTCAAACCTAAACATTTTTTATTTTGGCTTTTTTTCGCAAAAAAACATGGTACCACCCCTTAAAAAAATTCAAAAATTGCCCAAAAAATACATTTTGATAAAGGTGATGTAAATAGTTAGCATTGGTTTTAAGCTGTTTAAAACAGTCGGTCTTTTAGCTGTACGCCTTGATTTCGCTAAACTACGACTGAAAAACTGCAAAAGAAAAGCGTACTTTTGACTTAAATCTGAATCCCATTTTTCCGCCATAAAAAAAACGTGTTTTGGCTGGTATAATGCTAAAAAAAGGTCAGACCGTGGAATGTCATATCTCGTTGAGCTCGTAATTTAAATTTCTATCCACTGCTGTTCAAACATGAAAATTTTTTATTTTGGTCATTTTTCTCAAAAAATCATCCAAAAAAAAAAATGCAAAAATTTGTCAAAAAAAAAATTTCCCCACAAGTGATGTAAATAGTTAGCATAGGTTGTCATCTGCTTAAAACAGTTGATCTTTTGGCTGTACGCCTTGATTTCGCTAAACAACGACTGAAAAACTGCAAAAGAAAAGCGTATTTTTGACTGCAAATCTGAATCCTTATTATACCCTTGCAGTGAATTTCGAATTAAATTTTATCAAAATAATATGAATCAAATTATAGCTTCGGTGTTTTTTGACATATGATCTTATACTATTGGGAATATCATTTTTTTTATTTTTTGTAAAAACCGGACGACTCTAACTTATAGCTGTCAAGGAAACGGGCAGAGAAATAATGAAATAATTATTTTTTTTGAAAATTTTGCTGTGTTGATTTTGTTGTATTTTCTTTTACTCCGGTATATAGCATATTTTAACTTTCCAGCATTTTTAATTTAATTTTACACAAATATCAATAAAGCTAGCAACAAGCCATAAGAATTTAACATGGTGTTACTAACATTGATTATTTCTTATAACTGCAAGGGTATACAAACTTCGGCTTGCCGAAGTTAACTTCCTTTCTTGTTTTTCGTATAATTTTGAAAACACCTTCCTTTTTTTAATACTAATTTTTTTATTTATCAGAGAAGATTCTGAGCTGGATGTTGCTTCCAATCAATTGTCAAATCGTTAAGAGTAAATATAAATATGTGCTTTATAAATCATATGCATGAGATAGGTGGGAGCACCGCTCAGAAGAAGACGTCGAAGTCGCCCTGTGGCTGATAGCCAGCTCCGGGTGGGATCAGCTGGGGTCGCTGCTGCTGGCGCTGTGGGCGGGGCACGATAATGTCGTTGACCTCGTGGAGAATGCCATTGGTGGCCACCACATCGCACTTGGTGACGCCGGCGTTCTCGATCTTGGGACGGCGATCGCGGGTGATGCGCAGATGCTGGCCGGAGATGGACTCGATGGAGCGGACAAATGGCCAGTTGGTTGGGATAATGCCAGCACAGCAGACGACATCCTCAACAATGTGGGTCTTGACCAGGGCCACAGGGTCGCTGGGCTTGGCTGCACCCTCTCCGGACTCGCTTAGCTCGTCGAAGACATCGTTCTTGGGCACCAGCAGGGTGAGACTTCTCGAGTTGTTGGACAACAGCTGGGTGAGATTGGCCTTGCGCACCAGTTCCAGGAACTTGCTGTAGTTGGGATTGGCCTCCAGCAGCTTAAGCATGTTCTGGGGGATTATTACAAAATTATTATAAGTTCTGATTTGGTGAGAACCTCTCAAAAACGCACGTTCTTGGGTGGCGCCAGGGCACGATCCACCTGGTGGAGGACGGAACCGCAGCTCTCGTCGTCGAAGTGCACCAGACGGGCACAGTTGACCGTGGCCCGGTTCATCACATCCGAGAAGAGGGCATGGGTGGAGTAGAGGTTCAGACGCACACTGGATCCCGCCACAGTGGGCAACGATTTCTCCGACAGATCACAAGTCTTGATCATGGGCTTGACCACATGATAGTTGAGGAACTCCAGCAGATCCAGGTTGTGATCCAACAGTTCCGGCTGTTCCTTGAGCATGCGAGCCCACTCCGTGTTCTGGAGAGCCTTGTCGGTGGGTGCGAAGATGGTCACGTTGTCCAGATCATCGAACTGATCATCATAGCCAGAGGCCTCAAGCAAACGCTGGAAAATGGTGAGGTTCTTCTGGGACATCAGCGAGGTCATGGGCAGAGCCGACTCGGTGGGCAGAATGGTATCGATCACATGGAGGACACCATTAGTGCCCATTATATCGGCTTCAATGATCTTGGCCAGATTATTGATGTAGATCGGAGCAGGTCTAGTCTGATTCGCAGCCAGGTGAGTGCGGTTGAGGAGCAGGGGTTCTCCCAGCAGATTGTAGGCCGTCGTCTTGGCACCCGGAACAGTGGCCAGCGAGCAGAAGGTGAGGTCCAGCAAGTGGTTCTTCAGGATGTCTATGGGTTATATAGGGAATAATTGTTTTAATAAAGTATGAATTGAATTCCCAGACCAACTCACTTGAAGCACAACCACGTCCCTCCTTGAGGGCACGTCGCAGATGCGGTTCCAGCTTGTCGAAGGCGGCATCGGTGGGCACAAAGATGGTCACCGGCTTGTCATCCTCCAGCATGGCACTAAGGTTGGTCTTCTCCAGGACGGTGCGCATAATGGACATATCCGCCCGCTCCCTGATGATGTCCATGATGTTCTTGGTCAGCGGCTTCAAAACTCCGCCCAGGGTGTGGACTAGGGCCTGCTCCGAGAGCTTGTCGTGCTTCTCGATGGGCACGCAGTTGGCGGCAAAGCGGTAGGGTTCCAGGTTCAAGGCCGCCGGCAGCTGGTAGCTGTTGATCCGAATCTTCTGGTCGGGCAGCTCCGTCTGCAAAAGCTTCTCGTTGGGCACATCCTCCAGCTGAACCTCGCCGAGAACAGCGTGCAGTTTGTAGATGGATGGCTTGGAGTGGGAAGCTTCGGACTTCGCATCTTCAACATTCTGTTGGTTTTAGGGAACAAAAAAAAATTGGTTAGCATGCTAATATTAATAAATTAAAATTTAATTTTCTTAAAAAAGATTATTGGACTTTATCAAAGGTTAAGAGATTTGTTTCTTTTTAAATCCGATTTCTTAATGTCTCGATAACTTTTGGCATTGAGTTAAATTTGCGTTTCGGAAAAAAATAGTTTCTCAATAACAAGTTAGGTTTAAACCGACTGAACACTCTTAACTAAAGGTTATGTTGTAGATAATAAGTTCATAAAAACAAACTCATTTGTCTTTTAGAACAATTTAACTTTGTGTCAATTTTATCTGACAGATAACAAACTAGAACCTTAACATGACATTGAAAAAGGGCCCTTAGAGATCTTTAGAAACTTAAATCTTTGACAATACTGAAAGGATACTAAAGGACTACTCACGTTCTCCTGCTGGTGGTGACCGCGGTACTCCAAGAAGGCGGCGTCATTGGGCACGAAGAGGGTCACCTTCTTGCCACTGCCTCCCCCGAGCATCTCGGCCAGCTCGCCGGCACTGCGGGCGCTCTCGAGGAACTGTTTGGCTCCCATGTCGCTGGCCGTGGCCTCCACGTCCTTGATGTCGATCTTCTCGCAGGGCGTGGTGAAGTCAGCGTTCCTGGGGCGTCCGTATCCATAGCAGCACTGGCGGGTCAGCGTCAGCGTCTTCTTCTTGCCGTTTTGGTTTACACTGAATGGGTGGAAAATATTCCATTAACTCGATAATATTAGGTAATAATCCTGCGTAATCCTCTTACATCTTTGTGCAGACGTGCTTGTTGGGTTTCTCCGCGCAGGAGTTAACGCTGAACTGGAATTGACCGAAGAGTGGGGATCGCACCACGTTGGTAACACCATCACGTTCCTGGCCAAAGGTGTCCACGGTTTCCTCAGCCTCCGTCTCGCTGGCCACGGTCTCGTCTTCCTCCTTTTCGGTGCACACATTGGGGCTGGATAAAGCGGAAAATTAACTGTTGGTTAATTTGTTGTGGTAATCGTTTGGGACAGGCTCAAGGCTTTTAATTAAACTATAATTGTTACATTGGTTTCTATGCCTCCCAGTAAATAAACCAAGCCTGTATGATTCATAAACTTATTTTCTTTTTCAGAAAGAATTGTTAAGTAAATGCTAAATTCATATTAAAGTACGAATATTCCTCTTGTTAATTTTTCCAGAAATTCTTTTCTATCTTCCGCTAATGAGTTAGTCATATATCAGACGTGCAAATCGAAAAGTCAATGTACCCACTGTATGCCTATAATTCTGGCTCAACCCGTATGCCAATATCTCCGAACCAATCAAAATTAGTTGGTTCATCAGCACTCGCTAACCGAGTGTTTGCCAAATGGATTTGCACAATGATCCGTCATAGAGAGCATAGTTATACTATATAAACCTATTTCTATATAAAAGCGTTCGTGTGTTGGCCTAACAGCTTTGCCAGTCCATCAATTCAATTATGGCAACGTGGAGACTCTTCATATTTTTGTTTTTGAATGCGAACTCATTGTGTGCGTAACTTTTAGAAATTTCCCACTGAACCACAGATGTACGTACGTACATATATATATATAGGTTTTTATGTAGCTAATTTTTCAATTTGCCACATCTCTGACTTTCATTTCACTATGCCCACTGCAACGAGTTCATCGCTCACTGCAAAAACGACGACGAGTTGATTTCACAATTTAGAAAAGTGCAAGCTCGGCTGTACAAACAATGTATTCGTGCACTTATCCAATATAGTAGACACTATATATTCATTCACATTCCTTATATACAGTGTCCAACTGGTGGGTCAATTAATCAAGGCAACAATCGGGCCCTAGAAATATTAAGCAGCCTCACAGCTGGCAGTAATCTCGGATGGAAAATTATTTAACTAGGTATTTATTATTTAATTGATATGCTCGATTGCCTCTACAATAAGCGATAAGCCGACCAACTTTACACAATTAGAGAATACTACTGAACACTATTAAAGACATAATACACTATACAATCTCGTATTTAATAGGTCGAATGAACTTGACATTGTGCTCTCTTAATTGCCAAATGCCAAGAACGGCTAAGTCAGAAGCAGAATCACTCGTGTGCGGCGATTAGGAAAGACGCGAAACTTACTGACCATAACTGGGGGAGTTTCCAACAATCAAGTTGGGGGAAAAGAATTATATGTTTAATGGGACTCCCTTGATCGATGGTACTTACCCCTTCCACCAGGGCTCCTGTGTGGCTCCGAAGCCGAAGCCTCCGAAGGAATTGAAGAATTCATTGCCAAAGAAGGGGAACGACTGCTGGAAGAATATGGCCGGATTCGGGGCATTCACATCCGTGGTGATGGTATCCACATCTGCGAAACAAGGAAGTGCAATTAAAACTCTTGCTTATGTCACAAATAAATACATTTAAGTTTTAATTAATTCCGGAAATTAAAATTAATTAATTTAAGTATTTTAACTAACTTTTTTGTTAAAACACAATAACTTAAAGTTGTTACCCAATTTACTGCTTTTTAAGTAAGGAAATCCAGACTAAAGATAATATTTGGTTACTTCTTTTAAGAGGTTTTTCTAGTTGCAGATTTCATTTTAGATTATTAATTTGGATTTAATTTTAGATTGGCTTATCTCTGTGCTGGCAAATCTTTTCAAGACTGTAATTATAAAGTGTTTTGTCCTTGAACATTTTAAGTTATAAAATCTTTACACTAAAAAACAAACGCACCGAATTCTATAATTTAAAAAAAAAATTTTAATTTTAGAAAAATGTTTAATTTTTTTTATTTTATAGAACTAATGTTATAACGCTTAGGTATTATATTTTTTTGGTATAGAGATTGCACTTACTGAAAGGCTTCTGCTCCACACCGCTTGGCGTTTGAACGGGAACGGTGGCTCCCGCCTCCTGGCGTCCCTGCGGCGACTGCTGGTGCTCCAGGGGCACGAACTCGGTGTCGAATCCGCTGTTGAAGAGTGGCAACAGGTGAGAGGAGTGGAGCTGCGGGTTCCAGACGCTCGCCATCCGCTGGGAAGCCTGGGCATGCATCGGATCGTGGGGCTCGAGCGGTGCGAGTGGTGCGATTGGCAGGGGCGCAAACATATTGCGATGCAGCGGCAATGGGTGGGTTAAGTGTGGCATAAAGCTGCAGATCGGTGGGGTTGGTGGTGCGTGGTTGGTTTGGAGTAATGTGGTTAGTGTTACTGTATATAGTATGTACCCATGTGTGTGTTCTCTTCATGCAAATTCCAGGGTGAGCGGAACGATTCGAAACGGAACCGGGACCCAATAATTCATATGCCATCATTGTTCCCTCGCATAAAAAGAAGCTCAACTCTACCCCTTCCAAACTAAACATATATATGTCTAAATATATATATATATATGCTGATCGTGCTCATTGTTTAGGTTTTTTGCGCAGCATTTGCCTGAGCCGCATATTAAGCACCCTCCAGTCGAACTCTTTATAGAATCAAATGAAAATAGCTTTTTAAGTGCCGAAACAATCGCAAAAAAATAAGGCATACAAAACTTGAGAAATGTTCCTGCACTTGTCATCCATCAACTGAGATTTATGTCAACGGATTTCGGTTTTTTCTGGGTCTCCCACTGCATTCGAAATCCAGACGGTGAAGACTGACTCAGATACTTTCTATGAAGACTGAAACTGAAGCGTTAGCCAACTTTAAATTTTTTTTCGCTACGGGTCATTAAAATACGCTTCGCGGGAGCTAATTAAAAAAAGCTCATAATAAGTGCTAAATGAAAAAAAAAACAAAACGAAACTAGCTGGAAATAAATAATAAAACAATAAGGCCCGAAAAGGCAAAACGTAAACAATTTGTTCGGTTGCTGACTTTGAGGTACTTCTGTGTATCCGATTCTCTTCTGGTTGGAGTTCTGCCTTTGGATGACTCATCCGGATGGGACGTGATCAGTAGGGCTCAAAGCGGCTCAGCCAGATTTACAGGCTATTTAAGCCGACAGAACGATTTCGAGGCTTGGCCATTTGCCAGATAAATATGTGCCTCTTTTTTGTTTAATTTTTATGTCAGTTTTGCTTGAAATCACTTCTATGATTTTGCTTAGGATATGTGCATTCCGACTGTAATCAATTCTATGTCCATCAATCAATTGTTCACTCGTTTTACATTTTACCTATCCACATCAATAATAGATTTTTCCTTTGCTTATAGCAGAAATAATTTCTAGCCACCTAAGCTTAAAAAACTTAGCTGTTACTTCCTATAACTTGTATTTCATCAATAATTTTTACAAATTTTTCAAATAAATAATCTTTAAGTCTTAATATGATATTTAACAGCATCTAAAGTTACTTAATATCTTTCTCAATTTGTAAGCATCTTAAAGATTTAAGCATTTTTTGAATATTTGTTATGCAAGCAAATAGATTTTGTTGTATTAATAGCTTATATGAAAATAATTCCAAGTATTTAAATCTTATCTGTTCCCTTATACAACGACTTCCTTAAAATCGTTTATTTCATCTAAGTTTTCTAAATAAAATCTTAAAAGATAATGCTTAAGTTTAAATATGATACTCAGCATAATTTTCCTCAAGTTCCCAAAATGTATATTTAATTAATTTACTTGTGAATAATTTATGAGTACTTTGAATGTTTTTTTCCAAGCCATCCTATTGATATCTCTAGAATGCATAACCAATTTGTAAGACGAATAAAATTTGTATGTAAACAAACTAAATTCTGTCCGCTCGAAGCCAAAGCGAAAGTCATTGGCCACAGACGAGATGATGAATCAGAAATTTCCAGAGAAATGTTTACGCCGAGGGCAGAGATGTGTCCATCCAAATGGCTGCCTGATTTAATTAAAGCGCAGCCGTGGCAGGCAGAAATCAAAACATATAGAGAGCGTAAAAGGGGGAAATACGAAACCGAAAAATAAAAAGCAAACAAATTGTGGGTGACCCAGTTCGAGGGCAGATTATATAGTTTTTGGGGTAGTCTTTAGCCGGCGCATTACCTGATCACAAAATGCATAATCATAGCACTTAATGCCGTGTCAAATGTCAATTGCTTTCAGGGCCAAAACCGTTGGAGAATTCTGTGTCAAAGATGAGCCCTCCGGCGCTGTGAACCCAAAGGTTGCAAAGTCAGCCAAGTGTGGAGCGGCATCGAAGATCAGAGGAAGAAGATGTGGATGTTGTGGCTGAGGTTGCCCAAGTCCCGCGGTGTTGCCCCACTTAGGTTGCACATTGTTCTCTTGCGATGCAGTATCTTTCGCAAAAATAAGATAAATGCAAGTCGGCCAAAGACTTGGATCGTGGCCTTTTTACCAGTTACCAATTCTTCGGCGCAGAACCGACAGAGTTCGATGGGGAATCAACATCGCCAGACAATCTCCTCGACTCAACAGTTTCAGTTTAAGGTTTATCAATTGAGGTCAATACTCGCCGGGCTTTGGACTTTCTTTCTTTCCGGGGGAACTTTTCGCTCTTTCAGCGCCTCCACCACCATAAACAATTCGGTCAACTTTATTTGCAGTTTCGTTTAGCGGGCGAAAATTTCTCCAAGAACAAACAGGGCTCGCTGTCTGAGCTTGAAAATGTCATAAAAAGCACTGAACCCGGTATTAGCCAACTTTTATGTGGTGTCATTGGGTTTTGGAACCCGTGTGGAACGTACAACACGCATGTAACGAATTTTAAAGTTGTTTCCGTGTAAACTCATTCGGAGTGTTTGCTTTGGTAAGTAGTTGTGAATGGGTGTAGTCTACTGGGGAATGAAGGGATTTCAGCAGCTAGGGTTTACTTATAGTTCACCTGGACTTATCAGAGGATTCGGAAGAGGAGCCCGCCGAGTCGTCGAATTCAGCAACCTCATCGGAACTCGAACTAGAATTCAACATTTCATTTATTGGGAAAGGCTTAGAAGGGTTCTATAAAGGGTACTACAGGAATTAAGCAGCAAAAATTATGTAGTTATATTAAAGTACGCAATTTGTGTGGAACCATTACCACTATTGGTTTCAAATATTTTGAGGTGTATATCAATTTACTTAGACACATAATTAAAAATTATATTATCAAGTGATTCAATTTAGGAATCTAGTTAGTGATTATTCTGTTTTGTTGTTTCAACTAAGTTAAAATTTTAATCGTAAACATTTTCTGATCCCCTAAGGGGTCTTAAATGAGCTGAGATGCGATAAGTTGGTAGAAATTTCTAGATACTAATGAATCAATGAAATGGCATTTTATGGGCTTTAGTGTTTTTTTGTTTTTTGAGAACCCATTAGTTGTACAGGCATTCTCAACATTTCATATTTGTTCCGATAACATCAAACATTTAGTTCATGCCTTATCAAAAGATGTCGATGTATGTTAACTAGTAAACCCGCAAAGCAAAACAACTCAAACTACGTGAAATGTGCATGAAACGAACGCTACACAGCACGAAAAAAGAGTTGAAATATAATACTCACTCGCCGTAGAATGGGACCCCCTGGATCTGGATGGATCCCAGGAGGAGTAGGCAGGCCCACAGCCGTAGCATGTTTGGTATCACAATCTTGAGCCTCAGTTGGGAGCTAAGTAAATGTTAAATGAGACAAGCTGAAAGTTGAGTTTGCTGTAATCAAGGGAGCTGGAGCTGTAGCTGGTATGGCTGGATGGATCCGAGAAATTTTCACTGCGATGGAAAAACAGCTGAGGCGGTCGGTGGAGACCAGAAAATACAGGTTTTCCACGCAGCGGTGCACTCGCGTATGTAGGTGACTGATTTTGGGAGTGAGAGCGACGGCCGAAGAAGAAACTTTTCCACTGTCTTCACGCATTAATTGCAAATATGTATACATATGCTGCCTGTCACTCACGTGTAATTATTGTCAATTGTCTTGTTTTACTAAAATTGGCACACACTCAATTATCAAATGTCTCTGGCTCCTGGCTCCAGCCATCTAACAGCTACCACGATCACAAAAAACAGGCACTCACGAAGTGGTAATAGGTTGGTTGTTCCGGACGATGTTGCCGCTACAAGTCGCAGTTTAAAACTAACTGCCCAAGAACGTCGAACATCTGGTATTTATAAGCTGCTCTGCCTCAGTCGCTGCCTCTGCCTCTGTCGATATCAGCGCACAGTGATCACGACAGCTTCGGGAGAACGGAGAGAACTTTTGGGGAGGCTTTGAGATCGGGTGTACCTATGTTCGATGCGGGTGGCAGGAGGTACGAATGTTTTGTGAAAGTGCCAACATGTAACGCACTATAAAGGAAAAAGTGTGACTCGAAGCAATTTTGTTTGATTGATCTAAGTAATAAGACATATTAAATCAATACCCCTAAATACACATAATCGTTAAATATTCCTGGAATCATAAGATTATTTTTAATAATATTGTACCCCACAAAAATAATATAACTCTGTTTAAATTTGATTTATAATCAATGTTGACCAATTTTAAAGTAATTCATGGAAACTCACTCAGGTAAAACTGCAGCTAAGGAGAATTTCCTACCTGAAGTTGTGGAAGTGCGCACTTTGAATTTCGGATATTCCCGTAACCTGTTGTTTCTGGTCTGTGGACACTCGGGTCTGGGCTACCTTATTAGGAGTCTGCTTATATTTTGAAACTGTTCCGTTCGGAGTTTATTGTTTTGTATAAATAAGATTTCAGCTTGTAGGTACATGTGTAGTTTAAATTAAAATTCTAAGAATTGTGAGAAGACTTTATTGTTTTCTTGTTTTTAAATGCTCATTGTTTTGATTTTAGTCAGTATCAGATGACTCACCTTTCCGAAGACCCCATCAAAAAGAAAGTGAAGCATGGCTATTTGAAACTCAGAAAACCCTTTCTACAAAAAAAATCATTCACTTTAGTTTTTGAAATAAATATTTATTCATTATTTACAATATTTATTTGTGCTATTTATGTAGGTGTATATATCTGTTGTATACGTAGATGTATTTTGAAAATAAATAAATGTTTCCCCTTTTTTCTGTTTATCTTGTGCTTTACAATTTGTTCTAGTTTAATGTTTTTTATAATTTTGATTAAAAGTTTACACATAGATATGCAAATAGTAAAATTGAACCCACTCAATCCTTGAAGCATCATTCAATTCCAATTAAATATACAAAACATTATTTGCAAGTCTCGTTTTACATTAAGCTGAAATGTTGTGTCAACTAACAGAGCAAATCTTATCGGTGTTTATTTTTGTGTGTCCGTGTTTGAAATAATCTCCAGCCCAGCGATTATTTGAAACACTCATGTAATCCGTTCTGTTTCCATATCTGCTCTCCCGGTCCCCAGCGTCCATCCATCTACTCTTTTCCTAGTGTCGTAGCTCTAAGAGGAACTTCCATCAAGATCATTAGAATCATTCAACGATGTCTACTCGAAAAGTGCTGTGTGAATGAAACAAACAAATAAATATAAAGAATTGATTGAATTAGTTAAATATATTAGAATTAGTTAAAAATAAAAATACCCAATACAATGAGCAATTTATTTTATTTACTTTATGAGAAATATATGGTTTAAGACTAAGGTATTACCTGACCGTTTGCCTCGCATGCCTAAGAATCCGTTGGGCGCCCGCTTTTCTCCCCAGAGATAGAGCCATGGATGTCCAAAAGCCTGTTGATGGATCTCCTCGTTCCCGATGCCGTTTCCCTCCAGATCGCCTTTCTTTCCCCGCACTGCCACAAATTTGCTGTTAAAGTCTGCGAAGCGCTGCTGTTTGCCCCTCAAGTCGTAGGACTTTTTAAAGAAATTGTGCCACAACTGGAGGCTATTAGATCTTCAAATCATTTAAGAGGGGTCAGCAGAACAATGGTCTCTTTTATGAACTAACTTGATAAACAGATTGCAATCGATTATTTTAATATATAGGGATCTACAATTTTAAGATCAACATTTCTCTGATTTTTAAGGAGGCGTGTAATACGAATGTGTTAATAATTGGATTACCCTAAATGCATTATTCTTTTAAAAGTATTTAACACTCCAATATAATTGTAAACCAAACTAAAAATCTATCTACGTTATTACATCATTCAGAAATTTTTCTATCATATTTTTGGTATCTCAATAGTATTGATAGATTAAAGTTCATCTGGAGAGACCACTGTACTTGCATGGTAAGTCGACTTACCTCTGACAGAGCTGCCCGTTTGTAGTGCTGGTGGGAGACATCCTTTTTGCCGCGCATCCCCACGAAGGAGTTGACCGGCGCCCTCTTCTGCTGCAGTTCCATGGTCTCGTCCGCCTCCGCATCATCGTCTCCGGCCAGCAGAGCGGGACGCTTACCCCGCATGCCCGTGAATCCTGTGGGAGCCCGCTTGCCCACCGCAGATCTATCACCCGCTATCCGCTCGAAGAAGTCCTGCAACAGGCTTTCCCGCAGTCGCTCCTCCTCCAAATTCTGCAGAACGTCGTTCAGGCGGGCATTAATCGGGATAAACTTCTTGCCGCGCATGCCGACAAAGGCCAGCGGAGCCTTCTTGAGCCGCCGCCCGTTTTCGGAGTAGTAGCTATCCGCCTCCTCGTCGGCGTAGTCCAAGGGATCCGGCCCAGATTCGGGTCCAGATCCCAGCCAATTACCCTCCGACGTGTCCCGCTCATCGTCCTTTTTGCCCCGCATCCCGATGAAGCTGGACGTGGGCGCCCGCTTCACCACTCTGCGTGGTGGCTCATCGCCAGGTGGCAAAGGACTGGCGGAGGACTCCGTCTCCGCATCCGCCGCACTGGAAGGTGCCGTCAGCAAGAGCAGCAGCACTAGCGCCACCGCTATCAAACCGCTTTGAGTGCGCATTGGACGTAGCGAGCTTTTAGGCGGGCGTGATACTCAATGCGCTGCTGGAAAAGCAAACTACAGAAAAGGAATGGGTGAAAAATATTACCATTTATACTTATTCAATAACCAAAATAGGATCATTTTGTAAAATTACTTTAATGTATTTTTGGGATACAAAAAATTGCCTCTTCAAACAAAACTAAAAATATTACATTGGAGTCAGATTAAAATTTTAAACGGCTAACATAACAAAAGGGAAAATCAATAACAAAATATATTTGAAGGAACTTGTTTTTAATTGTTCACATTGCAAAACATTCACATACCAAAAGGTAAAAAAGCATATAAAAAGAAGCCCCTCAAAAATGTTTTCCATTTCATTTCCTGTTTTGTTTGTTTTGATTTTTCTTTTTTTTTGCATATACTTGCTTTAGTGCACTTAGACTCACAAATTCCCTGTGGCGGCGTCTACTTGACCTTTTTGTGTTCGTGTTCTAGGGGCATGAGTGGGTTAAGGGGCTTGGCAGTAAAAGCGGATGGTTTCAACTGGCATGAGGGCATTGCCATAGAACCGAAAACTATACAAGTTCCAACAATTCCTATGGTATAATATAGTTTTTTGATAGATAACTCAATTTTTCTTTTATTTAAGTTCTAATTAAATGGCAATAAAAAAAAGATCGTATTTTCATATTGTGTCTGAACTTCAATTCTATCTAGCATTACTTAGTCTTGTGAACACTTCTGTGGAAATATCCAAACACATTTGGTGGCTGCTTGTTTGGCGAGATGCAATCGAGTGCAAATGTAACGGTTGCTGATGTTGCAATTTATAGCCCCAAATGCAAACACATAGGGAGATCTGCAGGAAGCTACACTTAGGAATTTTAAGTTTACTTTAGCATGAAACACCTTTATCGTAATATATTTGAAAAATTAAGGGGCTGTTTTCACGTCTGCATGCTAAAGTAAAAGTAGGGCTTAAGCTTTAAATTTACAGTCTTTTTTAAAACCTACTTAATTTTAGTTTAGCATGCGGATCAGAAAACAGACCAAAATGAATGACTTTTTGATAAGTTGATTTTGGGTAAAGCTTAGTTATGGAAAATGTCATATAGTTGATTAAAAGCAATGAACAATTCAAATACTAATTTTATTTCGATAAAATTTTTTTATAATTTCTCATGTTCTATGTTAGATAGAAGATTTTTTCCCTGTTCAGTTCCAAGTGCAGCATCCCCAGCCGCAAGTATCTCTAACGAGTTGACGCCACGCTCGATTATGCCACGCCTTGTAAAGTCAAATTGGCATGCAAACGCCCCTGGCCCGATGGGTAAAACCAGAGGGAAAATGGAAATGGTGTCGAAGCGGCTGTGGAACCTGCAACAGGAGCAATAGATGTAAAAACTGTGGCGACGTCTAACGATGCGCGCAGGAAACAACAGACATGTAATTCAATTGATTGCCACCGGCGGCGTCAACCGCAAACAAGCAAACATTGCCGCTTCGAGTGGAAAAGAGCAGAAGCAATTCAATTGAACTTAGCAAAATGAATTTGAATTGCATTGATGATGAGTTTGCCACAATCAACAGGTTGGTCGGCACTTAAGCCCCATCACTGTTATGATTACGAAGCCTCCATGCAACGCTGTTTGCTTCCAGTTAGAGTGGAGCTTGAGTGACAAAGACCCGAAAGTTTCCTGCTTTTTAAAGCTGAATTTATAATATCAACGAGCAGAGGAATGGACCAAAAATGTCAAAGTATCAAAACATGTGGGTAGAACTTTAAAGGTACAGTGGGATGTGGAAAAAAAAGATCAATTTAATTGTAAAAATTACAACAAATATTTAAGAAACTTAATATTACTTATAAATTTAAGATAAAAAAAATATTTTAAGATAAGAATTTGTGAAGAATTGATCAAAGGTTGGGGTTGGGAATTGTTTTTAAATATATGTACTATTTAAGTGAATCCAAGAAATTTTCAATGGACTTCCAATCCCACTGTGCAGTGTCCAACTAATGCCTCTAAAGTTTGCTGCTGCAAAATTAACAGCGTGCAAATGTGGCGGGCTTCCGGTTTTCGAGCTACCTGGCCCGGCTCATCAGGGCACGTCCTGGCAGGACATCAGGACATTGGGCTGACAGCAGGCAGTTGTACAATGGAGCTGTACTAGAAGTCCGGGCTCCACTCCCTCCGCTACCCTAATGCGGATTGCGGATAAGCTGTTAACTTGGCCATGTCTGTTGTCTAATTGTCTGTGTAGGCCACTCTCTATCCCAAAACGTGTGTGTGTGTGTGTGACTTCCTCGGAGTGTGTGTGCATCCCAAAGGACACTTTAAACTGCCGACAGGCGTGTGAGATTAAAGACGTGCCAAGGATTCCCACATCTAGATTTACATTTTGGCCAACACATTGTGTGCTCTTCTTTCAGCAGATGGGTTTGCGTGTGGGCCTTTTTTCGGTGGGCGGGTAATACGGGTCCATTAGCCTACGGAATGTGACCCAAGAACAGACGGACTGAATCACAAGCCCAGCAGAAACGCAGAAAAGTATGAAATTAATAATAAAACAACATGGAAATTCACATTTTGGCCAATTGCCTGCGGCTGCATTCACATGTCACCCTATTTTGCATGCCACGGAGCAAGAGTTTAGGCCAAAGCAAACACTCACACAGTTAATGCATAAAAAATGAGGCGTGACTGTATTTCTAAATCGACTCCCTGTTTTACTAGCAGCTGCAGCCCAATTCTGAATTTCCACCGGCATCGGAACATGCGTGTGGATTCTAAATAAATTTACATTAATTTTATTCGGAAACGACTTCAAAATGCCTAAGGTCTATGGGATATTGGAAAACTCTCGATTGATGCAAATACAACCTCAATACAAAAGGTCATAGGGCTGCTATTTGAAAATATATAATATATCATTGGAAAAACCAATATAAAAGGGCTTAAAATTATTATTATAGTATTATCAAAGTGCATATCAAGCTAGCTTAAACTTAATGCATTATTGAATCCTAAAAGCTTTTTACGTGAAATCTTTTGACCAACTACTTTCCAATGTATCTTGATCAAGAATCTGTTCGAGTTTCTTTACATGGATCAAAAGTGTCCAATACTTGACCATATCAAAATACGCCATACTTGTTTGTTAATACCTAAATTTAATACATATATATTATTGATTAACATTAATGAGTAGATTATATTTTTTGTCTTCCTCAAATACTAAATATAATAATGATTTTTACTTTGTACAATTTGCTGATAGTTTTTTTCAGCACTCCACGCAACTTGTTTTTTAGCCTGTTCAGCGAAATGTTCCCCAACAAATTGTTTTGGACTCATGTTGCCAGCCGCGGTTCTCAGTTCTGCAGTGCACTTAATTGGGATTTCTGCTCAACGCACGATCAGTTTGAATTCAGACTTGAAGCGGAACACTTGGCGCACTTTCTTTCCTCTAACCATCGCGATCGCATTCCGTGTTTTTATTTGCTCGTTGCTCTAAATACACGCAAAAGCAGAATACTTCTTTCACTGCGTGTAGTTGCAGTCACCCAGGTGAGTGTCATCTGAATAATTGAAGTTCGATAAGCAGGCTTTTAGAATAATGGAAGCTTGATCAGCAGGGTTTTTGAATTCATTTTCTAATAATTGGAGCTTTCTCCTTTTCATAAAAAGAACCATATTGTCAGTAAAGTCAAGTCGAACACGCAGCGGGGTCCCAACTTTATAAAATTGTGTTGTAGCTTAGGTATGGGGCCTGCAAAATAATCTATTTAGGTCAGATGCCTAAAATGTACTGGGCTCAACTTGAGCCCTCGTTAGCGTTCCCGTTCTGATTTTCCCTTTGGTTCTGTTAAATATTTCAATTTGTAACTGGGGTAACTGTAAAAGGCGTTGGTTTTGTTGGATATATATTTATAAAAGGTTAATTGCACTATCAGGGCTTGCATTTCACAGATCATTTGGTAAATAAAGGTGGGTTATCGGGGTTGAACTTTACGATCGTTTTAAGAATCATCTGAAGATAAGAAGGAGGGAATCACAATATGGAAATCACAGTCGAGAGTAAATATATAAAATATTTGTTCTTTTATGACAATCAAATCAATTCATCTTAATATTTTGATTAGTTAAGCAGGTCTCCTAATACAAATTGTAAGGCCTTATAGGGTTTTCAGTTGCACGTTTTGAGTCATTGGAATAGGTCAGAATATAAAATACAATGAACTCTGTGTCAAAATTAGTCAATTATAACATTTTAAAAAAGTTTGAACTACAAAATAATAAACTTTGTCAAACAGAAAAAGCTTATAAATAAATGCCAGTCAGGATGCTGAATTTCAAAAATATATGTTTCTTGGGCAGATTATACATTATGTTGCTTGCAAAAATGTTCAACAGTTCTAAGTAATTAAATGAATCCGCATCGAGAACAAAAATAAAACACAAACACACGTAGCATACATATGTCAAATCGCATAAAATGAAGACGTTGAAGCGAAGAAAAAATATTTTGCCGATAAGAATGAACTCATAGTATAGTGCCCGAAAGCTGGAATAACAATCCATTATTATTGCCGAACAGCTGCTGTGGAGATACAAAAGTTTGTGAAATTCTACTCTGCCCCGAGATTCCGTATTAAATAATTGACTTATGCTGAGCTTGCATTAATTAACGAGACCCGATGGGAATGCAGCCACAGACCAAAAAACGAGCTCCCTTCAAGAAGTTCGGGAGGGTCTGGGTAAATGGAATTAATTTGAAACGATTCATAAGCAAAACAAACAAAAGATTATATCGTTTTGTTGTCACTAAGCAATTGAGCCGTGAACTTCAATTGAAACATCTCAGCTGAAACGAGACAAGCTTTGCACTGCGTTGAACTCAACTGAGCCGAGCTGATTTTCCGAGATGATTTAGATTGAATCACTAGGAAGCGGAACGGGTTAAGACTTTATACTAGCCGGAAGAAAAACACCGGGTCTGGAAATAGGGATAACAGAACACTTTATGAAATTAAGTTAATTATGCACACATGACATCCCTTGCGTTTAATAACTAATTTGGATGGATTTTTTGCCACTGTCTCATAAAGTAGTTTTTAAGGATTTTTTACTTTTATTGTGTGTTTTTAATCTAAACGTCTTTCAAATTGTTTTGATGATGGTTTCACTGCTTTCCACCGTTGCTATCACTTGAGGCTAAATTATTTCTTGGTGCTATTGAAGCTAACCAAACGTAATAATAGATAACTTTATAATTATTTTGTGTAGCAGTATCAATGCTTAAATTGTAACTATGAACTGACAAGATAAACATACCAATACAATATAAAGCTAGCACAAAATAATAGAAATGGGGCTATAAGTTAAATAAGTTATTCGTTATTGACTAAAGAAAGTTATATATTTTTTGATAAGGGTTTTTCGTACGTTTAACTTTTTACAACTTTTAGTTGTAATCAGCATTCCATGCTTAACCTAAATTAATAGATATGAAACCCATTCCTTATATACTGTCTGAATCGCAGAATGAAGTTTTGCCTGGTGGGCCTGGTGGCACTTTTCTCGCTGCTCGGAGCGGTTTCAGGAAATCGAACTTTCGCAATAGACTACGAAAACGATCAGTTCCTGAAGGATGGAAAATCCTTTCGATTTATTGCGGGTTCCTTTCACTACTTCCGTGCACATCCAGCCACCTGGCAGCGGCATCTGAGGACCATGAGAGCCGCGGGTCTCAATGCGGTGACTACGTAAGTCATTTCTGGGATATACAAGTCTTATAGTAATATTTCGAATAACTACTAGCTATGTGGAATGGTCACTGCACAATCCTCGTGATGGCGTTTACGTCTGGAGTGGAATTGCCGATCTAGAGCATTTTATACGTCTGGCTGTGGGTGAGGATCTGCTGGTCATTCTTCGTCCGGGTCCGTATATTTGTGCGGAGCGTGATATGGGAGGCTTTCCCTACTGGCTGCTCAACAAATACCCGGGGATTCAACTCCGCACAGCAGATGTCAGTAAGTAATTAAATGTATATTTAAGTTAGAAAAAAACCTTTGTAATTAGGTACAGCTTTTTTCCAACAAAATTGTAATTAAGACTCTGCCGAACTAAGTAATTAACTCTCTATTTCCCAAAGATTACCTAAGTGAAGTGCGCATTTGGTATCACCAACTGTTTGCCAAGATGTCCAAATATCTATATGGAAATGGTGGACCCATTATTATGGTTCAGGTGGAGAACGAATATGGCTCCTATTTTGCCTGCGATCTCAATTACCGCAACTGGATTCGCGATGAGACCGAGAGCCATGTCAAAGGTCATGCGGTGCTCTTTACCAACGACGGACCCAGTGTGTTGCGCTGTGGTAAAATCGAGGGTGTCCTGGCCACCATGGACTTCGGAGCCACTAACGATCTCAAGCCCGTTTGGGCCAAGTTAAGGAGGTACCAGCCCAAGGGTCCGCTGGTCAATGCCGAATATTATCCCGGTTGGTTAACCCATTGGACCGAACCTATGGCCAATGTCAGCACGCGATCAATTACTTCCACTTTTATGTAAGTTTAAGACTTGGATTTTTCTTTAAAAAACTTTCGTATGCTTTTAAACCCTTCTTCATAAAACGGGGTTACAAAGAACTTAACTTTGTTGTAGACTTAAGTAGATTTATTGTTTATCAAAAACAATTTGTAGCTGTATATACTAAAATCGTGGTAAACGGATGTTTTAGGGATGATATCAATTATCATTCGACATGATTATGTAGAATAGATATAGAACAGCTTATTTATTATCTTCTTCTTTATTTATTTCTTTATTTACCTTCTAGAAACATGCTGGACAATGGTGCCAGTGTCAACTTCTACATGTTCTACGGCGGAACTAATTTCGGCTTTACGGCTGGAGCCAATGAGATAGGACCCGGGAACTACATGGCGGACATAACCAGCTACGACTACGATGCACCCATGACGGAGGCGGGGGATCCCACGCCCAAGTACCAGGCCCTGCGTCGTATTATCGCCCGCTATCTGCCCCTGCCCGATCAACCAGTTCCCGCACCCGTTCCCAAGCGATCCTACGGAACTGTGCGGCTGACTAGCTGTTGCAGTCTGCTCTCCCCGGAGGCGAGATCACGTCTCTCGACAGGATTCGTTCAGGCCACTAAGCCAAAGAGCTTCGAGGCTTTGGGACAGTACTCCGGTTTGGTGCTCTACGAGACCTGGTTGCCCAGCTTCCAGCGGGATCCGAGTATACTCAACGTACCCGGAGTGGCTGATCGAGGTTATGTCTATGTGGACGGGGAGTTTGTTGGTATTCTGGCCAGGGAAACACCTGTCTTTGAGTTGCCCCTGAGTGCAAGTGCTGGGCGGAGACTTCAGATCATCGTGGAGAACCAGGGTCGCCTCAACTATGGTCGTCAGCTCAACGACTTCAAGGGAATCCTGCGGGACGTGCGGCTGGATAAGCAGGTGCTGAGCAACTGGAACATGACCCAGTTTCCGCTGGAGTCGTACGACAACCTGGAGCAGCTCATTACCCAGTCGGATGAGGCAGCCCGTCAGGGCTTCCAAGAGCTGAAGAAGCTGCGGACCATGCTGCGCACGGGTCCGGCCATTTACTATGGTCAGCTGGACATCCAGAAGGAGGCGGACCTGGCGGACACCTATCTGGACATGTCTGGCTGGGGCAAGGGCATTGTCTTTGTGAATGGCGAGAATCTTGGTAGATATTGGCCCCTGGTGGGACCGCAGGTCACCCTGTATGTTCCCGCTCCGGTTCTTAAGGTGGGCTCCAATCGTCTAGTGGTGGTGGAGTACCAGCAGACACCCACCTCACAGGAGCTGCACTTCCGGGACACCCCCATACTGAACGCCAGAACCGTTTAGGCCTAAGGACTTTCGTGCATCCATCGCCATACATTATATACACCATGCATCATTCGTTAATGTAGATCTAAATGTAAATTTATGCGGTTTAAGTTCTTTGTGAGACATTAAAGCGACTCCGAGACGGACGCGTCCTGTCTGCCTCGTTATCCCTTTTGTAAAAGACTCATTAAAGCCGTGGGGGCATATGTGAAACACGGATGGAGCGTGGAGGGTCGGGCATGTGTGACCTTTGTGCCTCGGCCAAATTAATCCCTAATGATTGAAATTGAAATCCACTGAAATGCGCTGATGATGAGTCGTAAGTCAAAGGCGGGTCGAAAATGGAGCCGCGTCTTGGTTCGTTACATTTTAGGTAGCTAAAAAGTTTTTTATGACAGTAACAAAATCCCCCACCTTTTTCCATTTAGGATTTTTCGTTTCTAAAGAAGTTGCCCCTAAGCATGTTGGATTACTTATGTTTATTTATAAATGATTGAATGTTTTGGATCTTGGGGTATTGTTCGGTGAAATATAAGTTAATATAAACAAGCAAGGGTTTTTCTAAAGGTTTTTAGGAGTGTTATGACTTTGGGATATTTTATTTTTCAATGTTACTAAAATCGTTTCCAATTGTTATTTAAATTCTTCATTTTTCTCTCTTCAATATTTTTACCTATTATAAAAATAATGGATTCCAAACATGGATAAACTTAACAAGGGTTTAGAGTTTTCAAATGTGTTGTAATTTTGATTTTTCAACATTCGATTTCAAAATGCATACTTTTTTTTTAATTTTCCTAATTATAACTTCAGAAAACGTTACCAATTTATTACTTTTCCACTTTTATAATTATACTAAATCAAAGAATTAATAGTTCCGAAGAACATTACTTATCTCAAAATGCCTTAAAACAGTAATATAATATTTACCTACATACATTGCCTACCTAGAAAAGACGTTGCTACTTCGGAGCCCCATTACCCGGAGTGTTCCGGGCCAGAGAATCACTCCCCACTTGGCCATCTCTTGTTGTCGTAATGAGTCCGGCAGCTACAGTTGTTGGCCGAGTTAATTAGTCCTGGCTCACACACTCGCATGCAGTGGCTTACATTTTAAAGGATCTTTTAGGCGCAGCTGCAACTCAAGTATTTGTGTATTTGCTGGCTACACATGCTGTAATTGCCCTGTTCTCGTTGTCCAAGTTGACATAAAACAAGTTAAGACCCAGGGGCAGTTTTAAAGCGCCGCCTCATGTCACCCGTGGCCACCCAGTCCATCATCCCAGAGTCTTTTTGGGATAGTGCTTTTCCAAATGGGATGGCATTGCGTGCTGCCACCGCATGTGTGCTATTCCCATCCCATCCCATCTCATCCCAAACCCATTTCGGAATCTGGACCCCGGCATTGATGTTGCTTTTTATTAGCTTTGGCCGCCGGCTGTCAATTGATGATGGCCATCCTCTATAAACAATGTTTCTGCTCTCGCCGAACCAAAATATGTAAAACAAAAGGAACTTGACTTTGAAAGTTCCCAAGAAGTTTGCTAGTGTGTTTTTATCACCCAATTCTTGTAAGGATCTTGTCAGCTAATCAGCTGAATTAACACGTTGTCACAGGAAACATCAACAAATGGAGAGACATTTTGTTTCTAGCAATAAATCAAATAAACTACTGCTTTAAAGTGGGAAATCACCGAGTATGAAGAAGAAAAGTTCCTTTTTACCCTCTTTAAATTGGGTCGTAATGAAAACCCCCAGGAAGTTTAATGGTGAGATGGTCAAATGCGTTGTCATAAAAACTTGTTGATGATATTAAGCAGACCCGTGAGATCAAATAGGATATTAAATCTGATACACAAGCAGAGTTATTGCACTAAACACTCTGAATCATAAAATTTTAAATGTTTTGCTTTCCACTTTATTTTTTGACAATTGCATTGTATTTTTCCAGAGATACTTTTTTTAATTGCACGTTTAAAGATAAAAAGAATAAATGTATAATTGTATTTCCTAAGTATTTAAGATTTTGAAAAATATTATTCAGTTTTATAAACTAATTTAAATCATTCTAGAGTCTTTAAGAAAATGTTAAAAGAAAAATCACTCAAAATAAAAATATTTTTTCAATAATAATTCCAGAACACTGACCTAATTCACGTTTTTAATCTTGTGTAGAACCACTTTCCAAAAATATAACTTTTTTTTTGGTAAAGTTATATAAATCATTTAAATATAATTAAATAATATAATATATATATATTAAATATAATAAATAAATTCAAATATATTAAACAGAAATGGAAATAATTTACGAAAGCTCACTTACAAATAAGTCCAATCTGCTTTGGAAATATCTTTCACTTTCAGTTGTATCTTATCTCTTTTGAACTGCTCACGTAACGAACGCGCCGAGAAGTATGCAACAACTGAGCGACAGATCGAAGCGACAACGGCCCTTTATAAAAGCTGCAGAAGGATAAAGCCGAAACAGGAAGCCGACCGGCAGGACACGAAGGCCCCTCGGCTGGTACGAGTGTGTGAGTGGGTGCTCGTGCATATCAACAATTGGTCGAATAGAATCTGAAGCGATACGAGGTGTGGCTGTGTGTGTGCCGTTGTGGGTGTGTGCTCTTTTATGCGGCCGCCACTTCACCGTGGAATAAAAAATTGCCTCCTCGCCGAGCAATTGAATTGAACGGAAACTCTGTTTGCATATGTGAATAAAACATATGCAAAAAGTAGGCGATTGCGAAAAGGCAATGCGAAAAAAAGGAGAAAGTAAAGTGAAATGACGACCAACTGGCCAACTGGCAGAGAGGCCGTGTATAAAGAAATTTTAATTTCGATTTCTGTTTTCTCTTTTTCCTCACTCATTTTGTTTTTGGTTTTTTATTTCAATATTTATGATTTACCTTATGCATGCGAAATGCCCAAACAAAAATTATGCATTTTGTTGATTTCGCCCTGGCTATTTGTCCAAAAAATTTGTAATTAAAATTATTTCCATATGCCACCTGCAAAGCAAACAAAACGATTGTCCTTAACCACGGGGTAAAAAAGAAATATATTTTTAAAATATGCGTAAATTGTTATATAAAAAAATAACAATTTGGGGCACTTCAAAAAAATACAATAAAATATCACACAAAGTCAAAAAAACCTTCTCAAAAAAAGTTATAAACAAAGAAATAAGGAACTTTTTTTAAGAACTCGTGTAAGTGGGCACTGTTTAAATATTCAAGTGCTGCCACCGTAGTATTTTATAACTTTAAATATTTTATTTGCTATTTAAAAACAGTGTAAGAAATGCCTTAACATGTTCATCAATACTTTTTCTTTATTCCCTGTTTTATTAAAGAAACCAGTTTAAATTCTTGTAATAATTCAAATTAAAAGAATATACTTGGATATTTACTATAGTGTCTTACCTTTCAGTACTAAGTGATGTCCCTAATTGCCACCGATCAATCACTTTGAATAAAATTTAAAGCGGAAAAGCGGTGTTATCTCAAATGCGTCACAGGCTGAGCCGGAAAAGTTGTTTCTGCCAGATTTAAACGGGCCGCGACCATCAACAATGCACTTGAGGCGAGGTCGCGGCATTCAAGATAAGACTCCCGCCACACCCGCGACACCCGTGCGCCACTCGGAAAGGCCAAGTGGATGCCACACATCCGGGGGCCAGCTTGTTGCAACTTGCAGCAGCCACTACAGCGCCAGTTTTTCGGTCTAAAATTAAACGTGGATGCACACCGCCGCTTCCTGCTTGCCCCATCTTATCTGCACATCCTTACTGACGAGATTTCCTTCCGCTTTTCCGCCCAATTGAGTAGTAAAAGTTACAGTGTACAGTGCCCGCTAAAAATTTGCATTTAAATTGCAACTGATTTCGGGGCAGCAAAATAGCCAATTCCTCACCCTCGTTCAATTAGCACGTTTTCCAACTAAACGAAATCGTTCGCTGGTAAACTCCCACTCACTACAATTGACGCAGCAAATATTTGTTGCCGCGGCCATTTTGGTAAACATAATTAGCATTTAATTAAAATAAAATTGCCCAACGATAGACAAGCAATTTAGTGATTTGATTATCGAAATCAAATAAGACCGCCGCCGCAAAGCCCTTTCGCTTGTGCAAATAGCCGGGGCTATTGGGTATTGGAAATCGGGACCAGAGACCAGATAAGGTCCTCCATTGCTGGAACTGGAACCAGCTGATAACTGGGGAATATGGACGTTAAGTGCGCGATTGATTGGATTATGGCCCTTTTGCGGCGGATGGCATTTTATGGGTCAGTGATAGACAGCAAATTGATTTTGTTTTGCTTTCGTTAGTCAATATTTTTGGATGCGGTTTTGCCACCTGTTGCTCGGAAATTGTTCTGCTGCCGCTGCACTTTGAGCAGGTGGTGCAAATTGAATTTAAAATTGCATTCCGAGCGTGGGAGGTTTACAAACAGACACAACACGACCGAGTCGCGACGAGGGGCAGTCGATGGTTTCGAAATGCTCAAGGAATAATCAGATGACTTTTAAAAATATGGGATAACTTATAGCTTTTCTAGTGGATTGACAATAATTTATATCCTCCCATAAGTTAGAAATCAAAACTATATTATACAATAAACTTTTTTAATTAACTAAGGACCTTTTCAACATCCGCTCGCTAAACAAAAAGTATCTCAACTCTTTCATACGTTTTCTAGACTTTAAGGCTTAAACATAATCTAAATCAACATTACCAACTAAGGGTAGCTTTGTTGTATAATAACATTAACTTCGGACACCTCTTTGGACCTAAATATTTAATTGCCATAATATTAGCCTTTTTTAATAATAGTTTTACGTACCACGAAAAATTATGCTTGATTGCATAAAATAAAAAATCGCACTTTATTATTGGCAATAAACTGATTACGCTGCCCTCGCAACATTTCCCATTTTTTTGTTCGTTCAGATTGCTTTGTTATTTGTCAACCATTTATTATTGTGCAAATAAAACGTATCCGCCGCCCATATGGATGGTCGAAACACAATTGATTTATGCGACGAACGAATTTCGAAACCGGCAAAGGGAGTGTGAAAACGGTAAAAAAGTAATAGACAACTTTTTAACTACCTTTTCTATAGAATAGATGAATTATTATTTGTTCTCAAGACAGCTGTTCCGATATTTCGAACTAATCTAATAAAAATTAACATTATTTAAGGGTTTTATAATTATAATATTGCTGGTATTTGATATTTTCTTTTGAAAGTTTTGACGAGACTTGCAGATGTATACTTGACAGAAACCAAATAGTTTCGCAGAGTATTCAAAGTATGGGTTCTTGTTGTTTTTTCAATAAAATTGAATTAAATATTTTAGTTTGGTTGCCTGATTCGATTAAGGTAATAAAATTCTATCTATTTTAAATTTAAATTCTCGACAACGTTTTATTGAGCTACCTAGTCGCGCATTAATTACAATTTCATAAAAAGGGCAAACAATAAATGAATTTTCACAGAACATGCATAACATGTTTTTATTTGAAGAATTAAAATGTTAGTGAGTATTTAAGGCTAGGCGTAGAAACTAAACAATTACATAACTGGAATGACAAACACTAAAGAACCGTGAGTAATACATGAACAATTTTGACAGAGCTGAAGGAGCTGAGCTGAGTTGCACACGAGGCGGCCCACGAGGTGCCGCTAAAGCTTGGTTACACTCAACAATCGTATCTAGGCTAGACTACATCATTTCAATTCACATAAATTACCTAAGACGAGAGTGGCTAGAGAAACGGATTTGGCAGGCACACCGAGCGGGTTACTCGATCCGTATGACCCCGGCTCCAACGCCGCCACTGTGGGCGCACATGGGCGGCATAAAGGTCCACTTATCGGTCTCCGGGTCGTACACCTCGACGGTGGACAAATTTGACTCGCCGTCATAGCCGCCAATGGCCCACAGTTTGCCCATGTTGGCGGCCAGGGCCACTCGCGATCGCTTGCAATTCATGGGCGTCACCAGCTTCCAGGTGTCGGTCGACGGTTCGTAGCACTCGACAGAGCGTAGGAACGAGTTCCCACAGTAGCCACCGCACACATATATCTTCCCATTGAGCGTAGCCACTCCTAGCCGACAGCGTCGATTCAGCATGGGCGACATTTTCACCCACACATCCTCGTTCTGGTCGTACCGCTCCACCGAATCAAATATAGATAATCCATCGTGACCGCCAAGAGCGTAGACATAGCCGTTCAGTTGGGTGACACCACCAGCCGAACGATACTTCATCATTTGAGCAACCTGTGAATAGAGAAGTTAGATCAGTTTTTTCCTTTGTGGAGAACTATAGTATAAATTGACTCACCGTCTTCCAAGTGTTGGTCTTGGGGTAGTAAACCTCAACGGTATTCAGGGAGGTGACGCCGTCGTAGCCGCCGCACACATAGATACAGTCATCCAGGGCGGCCACGCCCACGGCACTGCGCTTGCACAGCATGGCACATCCCTGGGACCACTTGTTTTTCCGCGGATCGTAGACCTCGACGGTGGAGAGGCGTTCGGTGCCGTTGAAGCCACCGAAGGCGTACAGCTTGCCATTCAGAACGGCCACGCCCACACGAGATCTTACAGAGAATACGGCAATTAGTACGATAACGAAGAAGAGTATAAGATCCTACCACACCCACCTCATCATGGACATTTGTTCGCCCATTTTCCACTTTTTGGTGAGGGGATCGTATATCTCCACCGTGCTCACAGATTCCCCAGTGCTGGCCAGTCCTCCTACGGCGTATATTTGTCCGGTGAAAAACTCCCCAGAGCGTTGGCGAGTGCGGAAGCTTTGCAGCAGTCCCCTACGCTCGGGCATGAGGTGAAAGTCCTTGGCCTCGTCCAGGAGATCACGGCATTGGTGCGAGGATCGAATGAGTTCCTCGCGTGCCACTCGATCCGCCAAGAACTGTGGCGAGAGCAGTGGCAGTCGTACTGCAGCCAGTACTTGGGGGAATAGATCGGAGCGTTTATCCTCCGCGTACTTCACCCACTTCATACATGCCTCGAAGATGACCTCCTCGGTGCGTACGTTGAGCTCGTCCCGGCGCATCAGCTCCAGCAGCTGTTCGCAGTCCAGGGCCAGAAATTCCTCGGACTGCGACACTTTGGCAAAGTTTTGGTCAATATACTTGTCGGCGGCATCGATTAGCTGCCGGCAAATCATGGAGTCGGCGAAGGTGCGGATTCCCAGAACATTGTGCGGATGGAAGCGTGAGATCAGAAAGCTGGCGCAGGCGTCTCGAACGTTGGACAGCTGCAGGAACGAGGCGCCGACCATCAGGCTCTGCACATTCTGGTTGTCGATGCGCACCTGCCCGCTATAAACGTAGTTGATCAGACTCTCCAGGGCACTTGGTTCGATGGCGCTCTCCTTCATGGTGATCTCCTTGATCCGGCTCTCGGCCATGTTGTTGGTGAACATCGCATAGAAGTACGGAATGGTGGCCGCTAGCACGACGCGGTGCGCGGAGAATGTTTGATCTTCAACCTGCAATAATTCGGATGGCATTATACATATATTTTTAGACTCTAGATAATGCCCGTATCTCCGAGCTGCGGGTGATTGATTGCACCGTTCGGGCTCGGACCACCCACCTTCAGGGTGACATCGCACAGCTTGCCCATCCGGCGGATCTCCTTGAAAAGCGGGAAGCTCTCGCCGAACAGCTGATCATGCTTGTAGACAAAGTACTGGTCCTCCAGTTGGCTATTATCACTCAAATCCATCACTTCCGCGGATGAAGAAAAATGATAAAGGACACAGTAGAGATGCCAAATGTTGTTTGCTTACTGCAGTGCTGGTGGTGGGGGACAAACGATAATATTATCGATAGTTCAGGGTGGCACGATAGTTAGTAATTATGAACAACTAAAAATATATTTACCGTTTCTTAAAACGAAAAAAATGAGTTAAGTAAAGATAGTTATAAAATGGTAATAGAGAAAACATTTTTTTTATTTTAAGATTGATTTTTAAAAGGTAAAAAGAATCACAAAAAAGAAACATAAATATTCTATGTAATTTTCTGTTTTGATGGGCTTTATTTATTTGAATTAATTAAATATTTTATATTTATGCAATAGTCGTACTTATTTGCGCCACCTTCCTACGTAAAGACGCCCATCACTAGTTCAGCGGATTTGACAACCCTATCAGCTGTTAGCTTAGCACTCCAGTGTTTTCTTCACTCGCTCTGAATTAGGGTCCAAAAACATTTCCCAATTATCTTGGTTATTGGCTAAAAGAAAAAGGGCCAATCTGTTGAAACTGAGACTTAAATGATTGAAACTAACTTAAATGCAAGGACACGCAGTTAGCAAATAACATGGACACCGCATCACCGAGGGAAACCCAGGTCAGTAGGATGGTGTCTCAAAAATTGGTGATGACGTCTCATCTTGCTATTTGCATTTGCAGAAGAACACGAATCCGATCGAGTCGCTGAGCAAAGATGAAATCATCAGCAAATACAAAGGCCTGCTCAACATCGCCAAGAAAGCAAAGCAGGCGAAGGATGGTAAGTAAAGGTTTCCAGGGAATCTTCCAGAAAAAAGAAGCCATTTACCTGACCTCGATTTCGCACTTTCAGAACTCACCGAGGAAAATCACCGTCTTAAGGAGGCCCTCAAGCGGGCAGCGGAGAAGCAGAGCAGCCTGCCAGCCATGCAGGAGATGGTCCAGGACTTTACCGACAAGAACCTCATACTCACCGAACAAGTAAACACCCTGAAGCGAAAGACCAAGGAGGATGCCGATCGGCTAGCACAGTTTGAGATCGAGAACGAGAGTCTGAAGCGCCAGCTGGGGCGGTTGAGTGACGAGAACGATGTCCTCCTGGCCGATGTGGACCGCATGGAGAAGGCCATGCAGCAGGTCAATGCCCTGGGCAACGAGCAACGCAAAAACTTGGAACTCTTAGAGGTTGACATTGCTAAGATCAAGGAGGCGGAGGCAGAAAACGCCAGCCTTCGCCAGCAATTGGTCGCAGTGGCGGAGGAATCAACGCTGATGCAGCAAAAGTATCAGAGCATAAAGGAACTCAACTCTGAGCAGCGCAAAAAGTTCAACTCTCTTAAGGACCGCTTCATTGAGGTCCACCGCAAGCTGAAAGGCCTCAAGGAGTGCAAATGCGTGCTCCTGGAGACGCAGCACGAGTACGCCGCCTCCGTGTCCAAGTGGCAGGTGGAGATCATCAAGGCCTCGCAGCTCTTGTGCGGGAAGTTGACGTCCCTACAGGCAGAGAATGAAAAACTGAAGCAAGACACTGAAAAATCAGACAATAACCGTCGCAACAACGACACTGGAATTGACCGCGAACGATTGCTGCAGAGAATTCAAGAACTGGACCGTTTGGCCAAATTGGTGAAGCAGACGCAGGAGCAGCAGAGAAGCAAAGTGGATGTGCAGCGTCTCCTTAAGAAGTTTACCGCCATCGAACAGTTGGCGGCCACTGTCAAGGAGCAGCAAAAACAGGAACTTCAACAATTAGCTATTGTAAGGAGGGAGCAACAGGAAATCAAAAACCATTCTAGCGACTTAAATGTGTGCCTCTTCAAGGCTAAGCTTAATCAAATGCAAAACCTTGTCCAAGTCATCGAAAAGGAGCGCAAAAATCAACAGAGGAAACCAGAGGACCTAGAGGCCATATGCATAGAACTGCGCCAACACAACGAGGATCTACTCTCGCGCTTCCACCTTAAGGAGCAGGAGCATGGTGAGCTGCTAACCGAGATGCGTGAATTAAACGAGGCGCTAAAGGGACGCGGTGATGCCATCTCCCGCCTTCAAGAACAGCACGAAGCAGAGGTCAAGCGCCAGCGGGATTTGGAGGCCCAACTCTCGGGCAGTCAGCAGGCGGCGCAGGAGAAGTTACAGAAGATAAAACAACTCCAGAGTCGTGTTGAGGAACTGGAACAGGCGAATGCTGATGCCCAGAGTGATGTCCTGTCCACATCTACGATATCACGGGCCGAGGAACTAAGCCGCCTGCGTGAAGTGGACGAGGGCTACGAGGAGAAGTACAACAAACTGAGAACCATAGCTGCTAAGCTTAAAAAGAAATTGCAGGACCAGACTCAGCAACTGAAGGAAATGGAACAGGGCGGGGCCTTGAAGCAAGAGTTGGAGGCTGTCAAGTTGGCCCAGGTTCAACTGCAACAGGATCTTAATGCTGCCAGAGCTGAGAACCAGAAGCTGAAGTCCAAAGAGAAAGTAAAGCATTCGAGTGTCCTGAACCTGGAGATCGAGGCTGCAGAAAAATCCCTGACCGAAGTCAGTGCCAAACTGGCGGCCAAGACAAGCGAACTGGAAAGCGTCAGAGAATCCCTGGCCAGCAAGGAGAACACCATTGTCCAGCTACGAAAGCAAATTTCTATTCTGGAGCAGGCCAAAAACGGAGAGGCTGCTCATTCTTTAGAGCTAAAGGAGCAAATCGATCGCATGCAAGTCCAGGTCAAGGACGCTGTTCACAGCAAGCAACAGGCTATCACTCAGTCTAAGGACTTGGAGCAGGGCGTTGAGAAGGCCAAGCTGGAGGCGGAGCAATTGCGTCTTCAACTGGCAGAAAGCGCGCAGCAGTACGAATCCAGGCTTAGCACGGCCACCCAGCAACTGACCGCTCGAACAGAAGAGCTTGAGATGCATCTGGCAGAAGAAAAGCGATTGGAAACGGCGCTCCGGAATGCCGAACGGGCCCAGGAAGATCTCCGAGTGGAGTACACCGAGTACAAGCTGAAGGCGCAGTCAGTGTTACGCAAAAACCAAAGTAAGGGCTCCAACCGAGAGCAGGAGTTGGAAGAAGAGTTGGTTGGGCTTCGGGAGAGTGAACGCAATCTGCGGGCCAGCAACGATGGTAGAGCTGCCCGCCTGGCTCAGATGGATAGCCAGATAGAGGCATTAAGACAGGACAACGTTGATTTGCAGAAACGCAGTAAAGAGCTGCTGTCATTGGTGGACGATCTGCGCCAGC
This sequence comes from Drosophila subpulchrella, assembly GCF_014743375.2. Lineage (NCBI taxonomy): Eukaryota > Metazoa > Arthropoda > Insecta > Diptera > Drosophilidae > Drosophila > Drosophila subpulchrella. Next base: position 2,902,299 of record NC_050609.1, on the reverse strand, counting down.
AAAACGACCTGCTGTCTCTGGAAAACCAACGACAGTTGCAATTCCAACACGACCTGATGCAACAGCATCGCCAGCAAGTTGATCAACTGGACGCCGGGCACCAGTTGCAATTAAAGCAGGTGCAACAACAGCTGGAGGAGGCGGAGCAGAAGCAAATTAACGTGTCACAGCATAGTGCCGCGTCCGCCGCAAGTGGAGAGCCCAGTCCAGAGCAAGCAAAGATTGATTACTTGCTTATGGACCACGAATCCTGCTTGGAAAACCATGTTGGCGACGTCTCCCTGGCGCAACTGGCCGCTCAGCGAAAGATTTCCACTGCCTCGAGGCGTTCCCACGACTTTATGCCGCTCGACGAGCTACTTAACGCTTCCATGAACCAAATAACCAGCGACACTGTAACTACCATAACTAATTTCGGACGGAGCATCTCTCAGCAGGAGGATGAAGAAGCGGATCTGGCCGCTCGCGGTGATTTTTCCGTCCAGGCTGCCCAACTCCAGGCCACTAAGGAACGCCTGGGCATACAGGAGAGTCGGGTCAAGCACTTGACTTCCCTGTTGGCTGAGAACGAACAGGATCTGGCCAAACTGACCCAGATGAACGACATGCTCAAGGAGGAACTGCGCCGCCAAGAACGTTCTGAGGAGCGGGAGCAGCACATGCACAACTCCGAGTACTTGAAGAACGTCTTCTTAAAGGTGGGAAAATGTTTTATTATCACCTTTAGAAACTGTTTGATGAAATGTTTAATTTGCTGCAATTTTTGAATCGCGTCTACTAAATTTTAAAATTTTTTGTAAATATATTTTGTATCAACTTGCAGTTCCTTACACTAAACAATGTGGATGAGCGCCAGCGTTTGGTTCCCGTGCTGAATACCATCCTTCGTCTAAGTCGCAACGAGATGGATATGCTCAACTGTGTCGCCAAAGGACAGAAAGGTAACCATTAGTATTACGTTGCCTTTGTGCATACCTCTCTAATATTCCTTATTTTATTTTTCTTTAAGTGTCTCCAGATGGCAGCAGTCGCAGCTGGACGGGATTCCTGACTGCGTGGAGTGGAGGAGGCAGCCCCAACAACAACTAGCTGTCATCATAAAGCATACATCATTATTGGTATTGTTGAATGTGAATAGTCGCTAGTCATTGGACAGTTGCATAGCATTCTGTAAATCTTGTACAATTTCCTTTTATATTAATGTATTTAAAATTGCTCGTTGCTGTTTGGCACACCGTACTTTGTACACCCTTATATATGTTCACATCCGTTGTGTTGAGCGCCCTATACAGCACTCTTGGGAATATACGCGTTGTAGGCCGAAACCCTCCAGCGTATTCAAAAGAAATGAGTTTTTCAATTGTTTCTTTAATTTGAAATTCTATTACCATATAGATCAGACTATAAATCAGCTGCATTGTCTATAAATTAGTATTCCATTATTTGTATTGTATGTACTATATATAAATAGGATCGGTAATTAAGCATACATTTACACTTATGAACGGTGTATATTGTTCACACAATATATTAAATATCATTAACATAAACCTAACGTAAAGTTTATTAAAATCATAATTGAGTAATCGAATTAATTTATAAAACTTCGGACTTGGCGGAATACATATGCAGGTGAACGATTTAAATCGAAATGCGCCAGAAGATATAAGATCACAAGTCGAATAACTACTTAAAGACTAATCAGTAATGGGAGCCCGGATCGCATCCTTTGCTAATCTATTGCCAAACGCCCGCATAGTTGCCCACCAAAGTGGCTGGCAGTGGTCCGCCCGCTGCGAAAAGTCGCATCCTGGTGCTATCGTAGCAGTGGGTGTAGATGGCGGGCACGTATTTCACCTGCTGGAAGCCATCCATCTCGTCCTCCGGGTACTGCAATAGACACAAAACAACAACGTAAATGGGTATTCTTTTAAGAACAGACAATACCGTGATCACCAGTTTTGTATGATAACCTCACCACAACATCTTAACTTACCACAATACCCTTGCTGCACTTTAGAGCCACGGTGCGCGAGGCATTCACACTGCTCTCCAGATATTTTCCGGCGCGGATGTCGTAGAACAGCAGCATCCCCAGACCCGTGCCAACGGTCAGGAGGTTGCCCTCGAAGGATGTGGCTCGAATGCCGCAGCCACTATACCGGGAGGTGATCTTCTTAATAGTCTGGAGCGTCCGCGCGTCCAGCAGAATCGTATAGGAACGGCATCCCACGGCGTACAGACCGTCGCTGTGGTAGGCGATGCTCACATTGTCCTGGCAGTTTGGCAGCTTGCGGGAGAGCGTCTGCTTAAAGGTCTCCGCGTTGAAGATGTGAATGTATCCGTTTAGTGAGAGGGCGGCGATCTCCTTGAACTCCTTGTTGAAGCAAAGCGAGCGGATCTGCGATGAATTGGTATTTAAGTAATCTCTTGATTGAATTTCATACCAAACTCACCCTCTGGGCAGTGCGAACTTCCTTGACGCTGAGCGGATGAATGGTGGCAAAGGTGGGACACGCCTCCTCGCCACCGTCCGGGAACTCCATGTGATCCTCGTTAATGCGCCACAGAGCCATGCGCGAATCCTTTGACCCGGAGACCAGAAACTGGTCATCCAGCCAGCACATGCCCATTATCAGGTCGCGGTGGCCACCCTCGCCCACACACACGGGATCCAGCGTCGGCAGGCGATACACGGCGATGTCGGAGGAGTTTCGCGCTCCGGTGGCCAGAAAGGAGCGGCTGGGCGACAGCTCGATTGCGTGCAGACCACCCTGAACCTCCGGATGGTTTGCTCGGCTATTGGACAACGTGGGGATGGCATCCACCCGCCGCATATTCACATCGTAGACGAGCAGCTTATTGCACTTGGTCCCGAAGACCACTTGTCGGCTACTCAGCCACTTGGAGCAGAAGACCTTGTTGATGTAGCCCAGGCTGATCTGCGTCTCGCGCAGCATGTCGTGGGTCAGCACATAGCGGCTGGTGTACTCCACATTGACGCTACGCCGCTGCAGACAAAGATGGGACAAAGTTCATGTTAGCAATGCAAGTGGTGGAACTGCAGACGGTATACCCACATCCCGGAGGCCGCTCTCCCGGCTGCGCAGGTAGTCGCAGAGGTTGTAGGACGTGTTGAGGACCTCCTCCTGCTGCTGGGGCGTCTCCTCGTCGCTGCCCGAGTCCTCGTAGGTGACGAAGTCGTCCGGCTTGTCCGGTTTCCTTCTGCGCTCCTGGCGCACCGCCCTCTGCTTGGCCCGGCGCTCCTCCAGCCGCGAGGACACGTGGCAGGACGGGTAGGTGCCCACGACGCTGTCGCGGATGGTTCTTACCATCCCGTTGAACATCTTAAGGCTGTTTAATCCGATTTGTTGTCTTTCACTTTGCTAGTTATCATCCGCAAACAAAAATGGTGGTGCGTAGTCTAGAGCGGAGCGAGCTGAACCGATAGTTTCAGCATGCACGATAGTGGGAAGGTGGTACAAGGGGGTAGTTTAAAAGTGATCATTAAAAATATGTTAACAAAATAAAAATAATATTCCTTCAGGCAGATACATTTAATTTGATTTATTTAGCTTTATTTTATTAAATAATGCAGGCTGTACAACGGTGCACAGGACTAGATCTTTCAATTAGTTGGAGAACTATGTATATTTAAAAGGGAGTGTTCATTAGGTGTAGCTCTTAGGTTGTACATTTAAGGCTTAAGTAAGAATCAAACATAATATTAAAATATTTTGGGTGTTCCCAACCTATTGAACTGTCAAAGATTGTTGAATTGCTGAAATTTTTGTAAATGGAGTTTGCATAATGCAGCTGATAAACCGCTGCCTATTCATTCAATTATTATTCTTATGTTTAGTATTTAAGTTTGAAATCTGGTCAAGCTCATAAGTCACTTTTATTGTTTTATAGTATTACTTCTTATATTCATTCAAATTTTATATTCAATTCCGATCATAAGGTGTGCCACCTTCCAAAAATGGAACTACTATCGCCCACTCTACCGATAGTCCATCTCTGACACGCCGGGATTTCTCTATTCTCCCAGCTGTCGCGATTAAAGAGGTGTCTTTGTTTACATTTTTAAAAAATGAACTACAATGCCAAGCGGGTGATGCGCCAAAGCTCGATATGCATTGGGGGCTCCAACGAGCTGGCTTCGTCGCCGATAATGGTTGGACCTGCCCCGCCCTCGGCGCCCAGCACGCCGCAGTTGCAAACCACGGAGGACATCAAGCCACTTCATGTGCAGCAGCGCCAGGTGATCCTGCTGCAGAGTGGCACCAATCCGCAGAATCCGTCGCCACAGCAGCAGGTGAACATGCCAGGACAGAATGCAGCCGGCGGGGCCAGTGGCAGTAACGCTTCTAACCAACAGATTCCGGATGATGCGCCCGTCTCACTTCTCACGGAGATTGCGGACATCATGCGGAGCTTTGGCGATAGCGACCAGCCGAGAACGGCCAGCGTCAAGCTGGTGGAGCAAATCCTGCAGCAGCAGCTGCGAGGCATCTTCAATGAGGCCTCCCTGGTGGCCATGCGGCGCAAGCAGAATCCTTGCCCCTCGCAGGCGGACTTCGAGTTCCTGATGCGCAACCATCCGGTGAAGATAGCGCGCATGCGAAAGCATCTCAAGGATATGCGCATACTCAAGCGGTTTCTCAGCATCCGCACGGGAAGGCCGCAAGACTTCATGGACGACTTAGAGCAGCAGGAGGAAGACGAGGAGCTGGCTATCGATGTGCACGAGCTGCACGACGAGGATCGCATGCGCCGGTTGTTCCGCGCCGATCGCATCTCGCAGATCCTGACAGGGCAACAGTACCTGGAATTTAACGAGGCGCGCAAGACTTCCTTCTACTGCCGCCACGGCGAGAAGATCAAGAACAAGTTCCGGCGCTTTCTGGATCTGCCCGCCGACCTGCGCATCCCCACGCCCACAATGAACATCCTGGCCTATTTGGCGCACGAGACCATTGCCGCCATTGTGGACTATTCGATTCTGACGCGTCTGAACTCTGGCAACCGCGTGACCGAGCCCTATAGCCGAGTCACCTCCGCCGGCGGCAGTCCGGCCATGATGCACGTCTGTCCCGAGGTCACCCAGGGTCGCGGCATGGAGGTGGTCAAGCCCATCAGTGTCCCGGAGATCCACGAGGCCATGCGTCGCTTCCGGCAAATGAGCAACCGGAAGATTGGGCGCTATCGCAACTCGTGCGACATTGATTTCCGGCGCAGCTTTCTAGCTATTTAAGTTATCACTAACATTGTGCAAAAAATATGAATGCCCTTGTTGATAGGAGCTTATGGCTTTTGTATTCATTGGCAATATATAGTAACATCCATAGAATTTTAACCAAATTGTAGTATTAGCTTGGCTAGAAGGAAAGAAGTTCCAACCTTAATTTACTTGACTATTAATTTTATAAATCTGATTTTTATATAGATACATACTTTTGTTTTTAACCCGTAACATCAAAGCACCCAGTTACCAATTTATTAAATGTTTATTGTTTTAAACTAGTTTTATGATACTTTAACTCTGGTCTAAGCTATCTCAATCAATAGGATTAACATATTTAAAAAAAAATTAAAATTGCTTTCAGAACACACTACCTTTAAAATCCGAAATAATCTGGCTTATTTAAAGAATATGTGTATTTAATTTCACTCTGCGAAACTTTTAAAATATACTTTGGTTGGCAGGTACTTTATTCATTAGTTCAGTATTGCCTGCAGCAAGATTTTTTGGCTTTTGAGGTCGGAGCTAAGAGAGGTGGTAACGCGCTTCCATTATGGACAGTGAATCATCCTCATAGCCAGCCGATAAATTGAAGCGGTAAACGAAGTTGAAACTGGCACCGACAGATAAATAAAAGCGCAATAAAGAAATTTGCCGACAGGCGCACACACACGTGCGCAAGGGGGACGGACACAAGCAACAACAAGGACCAACAAGGATGCCGCAGGAGTGCGAAACTGCAGCAAAAGGCATTAAGAGAAGCAACTCGCGAACGCACTTAATAATCAACTTCCTGTTGTGCATATAAATGTGTGTGGCGTGCATAACGACGAAGGATAAAATAGCGTATCTCGTACTGCAGTTCTAGATGTAGCTTCATTCGCCATTTGCTCGTTAAATGGGAATGAATTAAAAATCAATCTGGTTAACTTTTAAGAATAATCATTCAACGTTGGGACCTTTACATACTTTGTAATCTGGGAATATTTACAAGTTTCCATATACAATGTTACTTAATATTTTTGTTTTGATTATAATATATATAAGAAAAAGCTAAAAATGTTATAGTGTAACCCGTTAAAATAAGGTTAAACAAGGAACATTTTTATTGTGAATCCTAAATGCGAAATATTTTTAAGAAATTTGAATCTTTATAGTTAAGATTTCTTACTCTGCATATTTTGAATCATTAAATGTCAAATGAAAACTTACTTAAAAGTCTGGAAGTAAATACTTCAGAGGATTATCGTCTGGGAAGGTAGGAAAACATTATGCTATCTCCCTTCATTTTGTTATTTTAGACTGTCAGTGAGAATTATCCCTTACTATTTTGGCCTCCAATATTCACATTAAACGGTGACTTGAAAAGTGACTAAACACTTAATGTTGACGGCTCTCTGCTGCAACTGTGAATCTATGGGCCATTATTCTTAATCGATTGCTCATACGCCTAACGAGCAGCGGAACGAAGTCAAAAGCTCCTCGATGGCCAGTTAATGAAAACAAGCTGCCTGTGACGAAAATAAGCCAACAACTTGTTTCTTTACTCTGTCGTCCTTGTGCTACCCGCCATGCCTCTGGACTGCTTTCACCACTCCACTCTTTCTCCACTCTCACTCTTAATGTTACCAAATTTGCATTTCATGCGACTCTTCGCATCGTCCCCATCAGGACCATCATCATCATCAGCATCGTGGCGCTCGCCGTCGTCATTTCTTCGTATTGTCAAGTCACGTAGCCAATTTCCAGTCTGCATAAAGTCAATATGCCCCAATCCCATATATCCGAGCTGAATTTAACTTTTCTTAAAGAGCCAGCTGGAGGAGCTAATTATATATATAAATATAAACATTGGTATCTTATGCTCATTTGGCCTATATATGTCTTTTTGAGATATAATTTGTATTAACTTCTCAAACACATGTGCTTGTTAATATAAACCATTGAGTTATTTAATATTTCTTCATCTTCAAAATAAAATAATTTAAATAAAAATTATGCTATATATAATTAATATTTTCAATTTCTGCAGAATTAAATATTTTTTTCCATGGTTCTGCTTTTATTCCTTCACTTTTCGTAAATTTATTATTCGGGATCTCCTTATTCAATCCTTTATTAATATATATGTATAAAAAAAAGTTGAACTGGAAAAATAACATTTGAATAAATTTAAATATATATGTGTTTTAATTAAATGAAATGCTCATTATATAAAATTACGCACTTCTCGCTTATCCCATCCTCTGTATCTTAAGTTGAGAGACTTGCATTTGGTGTGGCTAAGCAATTGGATATTTTTGAAAATCCGTTCAGCTAAACTTTTTTAATTACTTTCACTTTCTCAAAAAGTTGCTGATGTCAGCCCGAGGCAATTTGTCCCGATGGCAGCCTCCGAGACTATTGACAGTTGCCTAGGCACAAACCAAGTAGGACCTAGCAAAAAATAAGAGAAACCAAAACAAAAACAGTCTCAAAAGAGGGGCATATTACACGGCCTTTTAATTTGAAACCGTCTTGAATTGTGTTGACACAAGTACTCAGGCTAAATACGTTGGAGCTGGTCTTATTCAAAATGAATGAGATTAGACGCCTTCAACAGAACGATCCCGCCATCGTCCGCCCGCCCTATGAACATAACCTGGGGGAGTTCTCATCGCGTCCCATTGTCACGGGTGGCACAGCTTTCATGGTCATATTATAGCACTCCCAAGTGCGAGTGAAAGTGGCGGTGAGTGTGTTTGGGTGCCCATGTGGACGACAGGTGAGTCGAGTCGAGGTGAGTGCACAAAGAAAATTGTCTTCATTTAATTAGTTAAGTGGCAGGAACAATTATATATTGGGGGACATATTAAAATACTTGACCTACTAAGTCAACAAATGACTTTATTTGCTTGAAAGCACATAATTTTAAACTTTTATCAGGGACAAAAACGTGAGAATTGAGAATGAGCTAAAAGGACCCAGCAAATCGTACCACATAATTTTAACAATTTATGTCCTTATTAAAAGGCACGAAGGTATGAGCTATAATATTAAACCTAATTTTATAGGTACATATGCATATCCTAATTGAAAGGTTTATTAAGGTATAACAACGTAGGTATGAGCTATAATATGAAACTTAACTTTAAAGTTATATCTTTCCTAACTAAACTTACATATAATTTATAGGAACTTGTAATTTGGGTGCCCAAATACATTTTGTGGTTTTTATGACTTAAATAAAGTAAAATTTCATTACTTACGTTTTTTCAATTTTATATATTATTTGTTTTTAATTTTTTTAAAGCTAACAAATTACTTTTGTTGTTCTTCGTTTACTCAATCCTGAACCTTCAAATTGGTGTTTCTAAAAACTGGGGACAGTTTTTGCAGGTCGAAGCGGTTAACAGTGAACGGAAATGGGAACAGTCATGCGCACTTCATAGTGGGAACAGCATTCAACAGTTTGCCGACCCGAAAATCCCCTCATAAATGCCATTTTGGGAATGGAATTGAAACGAAATACGCCCGAGTCCTCAGTAGCAAATGGCAAAATTTGAAACAAACCATTCCCAGTCGAAGGATGCTGGTTACATCATAAGGCAATCAAAGAGTTGTGACCGGAGAAATATACTCGGGATAATACCTAGACTTTTATTATAAATTAAAGAATTTTGCATTGATAAAATGTATTTTTATTAAAGACAATCTATATAATTATATATATAATTATCTATATAATAATAATTATTTTAACGATCTCGGAGATCAGATCTTCTTTAAAAGGCCCTCTGAAATAAAAATGTATAATCCCATAAATATTTGTAAATAGATGTATTTTATTTACTAGATTTTAATGGTTTTCCCCACAAAAATAAACTTTTATAATAAAATCAAACATTTTAACTTTTTTAAAGGATGCATCTTATAGATTCGAATGAAAATATTGATGTTTCGGTGTGTAGCATTTTAATGTTAGAATTGAGAGATACTTTTAAAAAGTTTTTCATTTTACTATTTGTTAAAAGTTATTGAAGGCCACTTAAAATGTAGAACAAAAATGATGTCGTGTTGTTTAAACTCGTTTGAAAATTCCATTCATCTGTGTCTTACATTTTTGTTGAGTCATTTCGTTGTTTATTAATATTTTATATCCTTTTATTATTGATTGCACACTTGTCTGCCATCAGATAAATTACACGGTAAGTGCTTAAATGTCTTTCGAACGGAAAAAGTAATGACAAAAAATGAAACTTTTCCTGCGGGCGGTACGAAAAAAAAAGGGAGTGGCAACGGTTTGGCCCCAAAGTTGGTTGCACTTTTGTTTGAATTTTCTTGGCTCTTTCATGCTCCTGTGGCCGCGAAAAGTTCTTTTTTTTTACCACGATGGCCTCTGTGTGACTTTTGTGAGGGGCTTTGTGGGCGAGTAGGTGGTTCGAGGATTACCCCGTTCTTCTTCGGCGGCAGCTGCTTTAAAACTTTGGATGCTCCTCATACATATGCTACATGTGTACTTTTAGGAGCCTTCGGGCGAACTTTCTACTTTCCACTGTCTGCGAAAAACGGAGAATCGGTGAAAAGAGGGGTTTGCTTGAGTTGACGAGGGGGTGGTTCTGCGGTCGAGGACGCCCTTGGGGGTTGGACCTGTCTGTCAAAGTTATAATGTGTGGCTGCCTAATTTGCTGTGAAAACTGATTTGCACATAATCAAAAAGGTCGTCTCCCTCGAAGCTCCACAATTGAGGTTAAGGCTGTCACATAGACCTGTTATTAACCATCATTAAATTGTTTAATTATTCTCTCTGGCCCGCTCGCTCATCGTGGATTTATAATGACAAACTAAGGTTTACAAAAGCCGCATGACTTTGCATAAAATCCATTTAATTAACAATTATTTTAAGTGAGCTCATTCAATCAACGATTCAAATAATTAACAGTGCATAAGCCGCTTTTTGCCTTGTGTATTGTCAGTTAGTTGATGTATTCGAGTGCCAACTTAAAAGCTGCAAATAAAATAAAGAGTCAATTTTAAATTATAGGGAAGTGCAAAGGTGTTTGCTGCTAAGCCAGTCTATTTTATGAACTTTTCCTTAATTGGCTTGTTTACATGACAAACTATAGAAAACATGGCTATAAATGTTGCCCATTTTCTGAAGTTGAAGTATAATTGACTTCAAAGCTGTAAATCCGGTCATGCAAAATTTAAATTTACCATTCATAAAAAAATTATGAACGCTTGACAAGCTTGCTTAACGAAATACATACAAAATTTAATGTTAAAGCTAGACAGTTTTTTGTATAAACCAATTTGATAAGCCAGTGAATTTCATTGATTGTAGCTGAGGCAAACACCAATATTCCGTGCATATTTTAATGTAATCCAAGTATCTTATAATACGCCTTGTAACATTTTGTGTTTATCTCCTCACCAAGAGCCACATGTAATTCAAATTCATTCAAATCTAAAATTCATATTTACCGATTGTTCGCATGTCAATTGCCATATTATTCGATCTGAATTGACACTACCGCAACTTTGGTGATGACTGGCAATACCTTTTAAATAATGCAGTGTTATTTATATCAGCCGGCGATAAACTCAAAAGAAAATTAGTACAAAAACCCGCAGACCCACATCGATAAGCGTACTCTTTAAAACCGTCGCGGCTGACCCCTGAATGTGTAATGAGGTCAAATCGTGGGGGTGCATCCGTGGGCGGAATAAATCAACGACGGGCCATCGTATATTCCGAGACTGTGGCCAAAGAATCGTTGGCCTTTGGCCAGGCGTATTATTAATATTTTCCATATCGCTTTTGTGCGATTTAATACTTTGTTTGAGTTCTTGAAAAGTAACAATGGCCAGCGCCAGCTGTGGATTGCAGGCGGTGCAAGGCCATGGAAATAAATCAAGTCCTAGACCGAGAAGAAAAATCAGCGTCGACATGCAGGCCACATCTTTAGCGATATGGGGGATATGTGGTCTCAGATGGCGCGGGCTTATGGGGCGTATGAGCAACCACATGCGAGTGTGCAACTCCGTGGCGAAGACCAACTACGAGTCTCAATCAAACAAAGAGCCCTGGTGCAGCTTGCCTACATGGCCAAAGTAAGAGGGCTAGAACATTGGTGATTGTCCAGGCTCGGTTAGCAGCTTTTTCCATTTCCATCCTCTGCTGCTTTCAACTCATCTACAAACAATGGCAACGGGTTCCAGGCTGGCTTAATGAGTGTAAGCCGCAAAATCAACGAGTTAAATCGTGTAAAGAATGAAGCTGAACCCTGAAATCGGTCTGCATTACACTGGTAAAATCCTAAAAAGCCAGCTGTCTCCCAAAAAGCATTGACAATTAAGTTAAACACTACTTCTGTAGTAATTTTAGTTTAATACATTTTTTTTTAAATCCAAGAGCACTTTATTTATAGTTTAAATTAAAATTAGAAGAATTTACTTTTTCGTTTCTTTTTATACCCGTTACTCGTAGAGTAAAAGGGTATACTAGATTCGTTGGAAAGTATGTAACAGGCAGAAGGAAGCGTTTCCGACCCCATAAAGTATATATATTCTTGATCAGGATCACTAGCCGAGTCGATCTAGCCATGTCCGTCTGTCCGTCTGTCCGTCTGTCCGTCTGTCCGTCTGTCCGTCTGTCCGTCTGTCCGTCTGTCCGTCTGTCCGTATGAACGCTGAGATCTCGGAAACTATAAGAGCTACAATACTGGGATTAGGCATGCAGATTCCTGAGATTCCTGCGCAGCGCAAGTTTGTTTCAAAAGAGTGCCACGCCCACTCTAACGCCCACAAACCGCCCAAAACTGTGGCTCCTACAGTTTTGATGCTAGAACAAAAATTTTAACTGAAATGTATTGTTCTCATCAATACGTACCGATTGATTTAAAAAAAAGTGGGCCACGCCCACTTTAGCGCCCACAAACCGCCCACAAACTTCAAAAAATCGTAAATATGAACGCGGATATCTCGGAAAATATCAAAGATAGAGAAACGGGACTTCGGATTTAGATTCCGTAGGTTTGAGCGCAGCGCAAGTTTGTTACGCGAATATGCCACGCCCACTCTTACGCCCACAAACCGCCAAAATCTGTGGCGCCCACAATTTTCATGCTAGATAAAAAATTTTAACTGAAATGTATTGGTCTCGTCAATACCTATCGATTGATCTAAAAAAATGTTTGCCACGCCCACTCTAACGCCCACAAACCGCCCAAGCCTGTGGCGCCCACAATTTTCGTGCTAGATAAAAAATTTTAACTGAAATGTATTGGTCTCGTCAATACCTATCGATTGATCTAAAAAAATGTTTGCCACGCCCACTCTAACGCCCACAACGCTTAAATCTGTCTACCGCCGGTAGGTGGCGCATTTGCTGCTTGCATATATCCATTTTCCTTTGGTCCCTTTAGCTGAGTAACGGGTATCTGATAGTCGAGGTACTCGACTATAGCGTTCTTCCTTGTTTTAATTACAAATTTTGTTAGCCCCCTGATGAAAATCCTGCCTACGCGCTTGGAACTAAAATATTTGACGTGTTTGTTTTTATGGTAATAAATTTATCAATATGGGATCATGTTTAAAATATGCATTAGTTCTCCAATATTTTTTGCCTCAGCTAGGTGAATGAATTTATCAATACCTTTTACTTCATAAAAATACTGCACCGGAAACTAATACACCCATCATGCTCTAACATGATTCTCAGGATTATATAGTTTTTAACATCCCGATGTCCATTTAGTTTTCAAATTAATTCTTATATTACATTTGATTTAGTAACCTTTATTTTGAATTCTGTCGTTGACCTAACCACAGTCAAACGGGCTTGGGCCACAAGATTTTCTCCCAGTGGAACGTATATCCCAGTGCATTTCGCCCTGGTTTCCTGCTGCACATTTATCAAATTCTAATATGCCTGCCCAGCCAGTCGAGCCACCAGAAGACCCGAAGCCCCCGAAAACACCGAATCGCCAGTTGTCGGCGGTCTGTGAAATGGATGTGTGCCTTCCTGCTCTCGAATGCCACATGGCGGAGCAACTGGAGGAACTGGAGGAGCAACTGGCACTCGGGAGTCAGGACTCTGGTCGGAAGCCACAATGGGAGACGCTGCAAAGTATGCAGCACAGGATCGAAAACATTGCTTCATCAATTTCAGTTCAAAGCAGGGGGCAAACAAAGTGGCAATGTTTCAAAGCAAACCCAAAGGGACAAATCAATGTGGGTAAATAATTTGTGAACGAACCTCAATCAAATGGCCTAGTGATTGATTCGATAAATAAATTTCCTAGACAAGCGGCTAGCAAATCGAAATCTAATTTGAGTCAAGAAGTTGCAAATATTTTACTCTATTGGCATAAACAGTTGAAGTTTAATTATGGCCAATATGTGTGTGAACTTCGAGTAGCACACACCTATGTATTAAATTGTTTGGTTAAATTAAATGTCCGACTCTCGAAACGTTTAAAGTGGAATCAAAAGGGTTGACACGGCCAGAAACAGAGGTCTCAACTCGTTTGTGGTCTGCGGCTGCTGATTTACGACGACAGTCTGTCATAATGTCGCAGGGCTCTTTGTTAATGCAGCCGAATCGCATCGAATTGAATCCAATCGAACTGAAACTGGCATTCGGGCCGGAAAGAAAATCAATTTGTCAATAGCAATCAATGCGTTTTTAAAGCACTAAAGCGCATTGCAAAGCTGTTAAACTTTTAATTCCATTTGGATAGCTCGACGGGACCAACAAATAAATCAAAGTCAGCCAAGGGTCGCAGCTCCCCAACCTTCATCCTCCATCCAGCGATCTCTTCTTTATTTTTCCCTCTAGGTCGGCAGCTGCAGCGAATGAATTAAAAGTACCGACCAACATAACAAACAAACGAACAAACAATCCAAACAAACACACAGTATTGTAAAAGTTTTCAATTTCGCTACAGTTGCGGCCGTGATTTAAGTGCCACGCCTGCTGTGACACACCAGCTTCGGAATATATACGCTTCGATTCCCATGCCCGATCCGCAAATAAATTCATTAAATAAAAAACAAATTCCGGCGCAGCGCCGGAAAATGGCATATAAATCTCAGCTGGCAGCCATAATTTGAGCCATCATTTAGACATACCGTAAATACAAATGCATTTTGTCTAAATTGTTTGCTACAATTTCCATTTGAGTGTGCATTCAATTGAAATTAAATGCAATTGTTTTTTTATTGCCCATCTCATGCACTCTGACACTCACTCATTCTCTTTGTGCGGAGTACCCCGAACTACGACCTCCGAAACAACCACCCATCCGTGCGATAAACAATACCCCATGCATTTTTAAAAATTGCTCGTATTTGAGATTAACGACATCCGCCGTATTTATAGGCAAAATGTTGATACGCTGCCAGGAACAACACTTGGCCAGCCACTTCTCTGAGGTCATTCGGGCCAAAAGTAAGGGCATGCATGTTTTTGGGTCTGTATCCCGATCCCGAAACCGCCACCGAAAGAGCTTACCCATAGTGGGCTTAAACTAATCAGAAGTAAGTTCTGTATTTCTAACATGGGGAAAACAGCGGAGTTTAATATTGAATTGGGAAATGATCGTGTCATTTCATTTCATATCATATCATCTTTGGTTCGTTAAAAGGAAAATATTATTTTTTTACCGTCGAATAGATAATACCTTGGAATAGATAAAAGTACATAAAATCTCTAAAGGACTCGTTGTTCATTTTCTAAATTTTTTTTTAATGTTTAAATTATTTAAAAAAAAAATTCATTTACTAAACTAAAAATACATTAGCTAAGAAAAGTCACTTATTGGTAAATATCTTAAATTGCCAACAGTTTTGTTCCCTTGTAGACATAATATTTTCCCTATGTGGGATGCTATTTCATAACATTTTTAGCCTAGTTTTAGCCCACTGTGCCACCATCTGAATATTTATTTGTTTTTGTGTTTCGCCGCTGCACGGCTACGTAAAAAAGGAAACCGAAATCGCCCAGAAGCAATCCAGGAAAAAGAGAACAAATCGGGGCGGAACACATTTCATAAATCTTATCCGCGATTGAGCACAGCTCCGACAGCCCTCGAATTTGTTTTCGATTTTTTTGGCCAGGACTTGGGCTCCCAGGACGGTTATTTTGTGGCCGATTTGTTTTTCGCCGATTGCCGTTCGACGTGCTGGTCGCTTTGCTCATCCGTTCGGGGTGTTGGATTTGGTTTTGACTTGGTCTTGGGTTTGAACTCCTCCAGCTGGCATTCCGGCATGGAGGCGGTCTTGACTAGCTTCTGGTTCTTGTAAGGACCGAAACGGGTGCGTGGGTCGCTGGTCCGGCCGAAGGAGATGAAGGATTTGGGCTGCTTAGTGGGCTTGCAGAGATCTTTCTGGATGGGGGTCTCCACATCAGCCGGAGGAGGAGGAGGAGTAGGTGGCGGGGTCTTCTTCTCGCGCATCACCTCCTTTGGTGGACATTTCACTCCCCTTGACCACCGTCTCATTCCATCGTATAACATTTTCAAGGCAAATACCATGGCTATCACAGCGGAAGCCATCACCAGGATCACGAGGATCAGATGGGCAACGGTCCAGGAGACTGGATTGCCAACTTCCTCGTACCACTCACGATCCCCGTGGGCCATCACCTGGCGGGCCACCTCCTTGCGCAACTTGTGGCAGTCGTAGGCGGACATCAGATTAACCCGGGTTTTAAAGGGAGCGGGCAACTCATCTGACCACCATTTGTCCCAGAGCTCCGCCTCATCCGAGCTGGGCAGCAGGTGGGCGCAGTGGGCACACACCTCGTTCATCCAATCCTGGCACTCCCTGCTCTCCAGGTTCATCCTGCACGCTGGATTCATTCTTGTTACTTGAGAGATTAATACTTTCGGAAAAACTTTTCGTTTTATTCTTTTTCCTTGGCTTGCTCAAGTTATTTTAATATTTTCCTTAAAATGACATCTAACAGTTGTCATATATGACATCAATATGTGATGACTAATGGTATGCAAGGCTCAAGCCAATTCTTTGCGATCTCATAAATGTTGAAGAACCTTACTACATTTAGGATTTTATAAAGAAGATACGATACAATTTAATATATAAAATTAGTTTTATATAATAGTGTTTTTTTAAATTAAACTAGTAAACTAGAAATAAATACATTATTTGATGATAGTTTCTAAGAATTATTAATTTTTTCATTAAAACAACTAAAATTTCACCCATTTATCCAATAAATATAAATTTACTGAGGTCCTTAAGTTTCGGAGAGATTCTTTCGGCCACGCCTCATTAAATTTGCCCACTTTATGGTGTACTTCCTTTTGGGTGAAGAGCTTTCCCTTCCAAAGTTTGGGGGCATACTGTCGTAGTTTAATGGTGACCCAGCTACAGCTTGACTAGAGGGCATGTCCAATCCCCTATCATTCCTTAACTTTGAGGCCCTTGGACCGCTGTAAGTGGGGGAAGATTTGGTGGCCCTCTGTATTGATGATACCGATATCGTTTCTGTAATAGCTCCCGACTCAGTTTCTGCGGCTGTATGGACTAATACTGGCGATGTTTCTGGCAATTGCATTAAAGTACAGTAGTTAGCTTTCAAAATGCCTTGGCTGCCATCTCCGTAAGAAATATCCCGACAAACGCCCATGGGACTATTTTTCCAAAATCGCGGGGTCCTGTTGATTCTTGACGAGATATTGGAACTGGCTTTTTGGAGTCCGCTAGTCGAAGAAGCTTTGTTATGAGTAGGTCCATCCAAAAAACGAACGATTGGGGATTTGGAACTCGGAGTTGAACCCCCGGAAAGACGTTGTTGTGTCTCGTCTTTTTTCTTAACCTCCTCGGGTTGGGCAAAGAGGCAGCTTCTCGATATCAGCCATATCCAGAAGCCGATCACAAAAAGCATAAAGGTTAACATCAGACAAAGGATCATGGGACTAACTTCGAACTCATCCTGACTGTAGGCGGACTCCAGATCTCTTTTCAACTGCATGCATTCCTGGGAAGTAATCATTTTATTCTTTGGTCCTTTAAGGATGCCTCCTTCTGAACTCCATTTTGGTTCATTTCCAGCACTGCATACTTCTTTGTCGTTAGACATTTTTATATATATATAAATTTTTTATATATAAAAAATTGGTGGCGTTCTTGTTAAAAAGTTCACATATGAAACTGACATTGAAATAAAATTCATGACGTATATTTTCTTAATTTACCTAAGACATAGTTCCCACATATATTTTTATAGGCATTACTTAAAAATAATAGTTTTTGTCGGGCTTTGTTATTTTTGGATCTTTTTCTTTAGGTGGAGAAGTAGATTTGGGAGGAGGTGTGGGTCGTTCTGGGAGAGGAGGTAGAGTTGGATGGGGTGGAATGGGAGGAAGCGTCGGATGAGATGGAACTGGAGGAAGTGCCGGGGGATCAGGACGAGGAGGAATGGGAATAGAAGAAGGCTTTGTAGAGGGAGAACTGGAACGGGTTGGAGGCTTAGTCAGAAGTGGATAAGGTTCGATTCCATCAGTTTGATTAGTTCTTCGACTGCCAGATGGTTGTTCGCCATTATCAGCTCTTCGCGAGGGTCTAAAGAATGGTGGCCACTGCCAAGATCGGCCAGGTCTGGTCTCATCCACATTCTCCCTATTAGCTGCTTCTTTGGGACTTGCCTCTTGGTATCCCCTATGGTCCGAAGACCTAAACCCATTATCAGTACCTGATTCGGGATCAGGTTCAGGCGTAGGTTCGGGATTGGGATTGGGATTGGGATCGGGGAATTCATCCGGTGGAGGACCAATGATGTAGACTTTTGGTGAGTATAAATTCAGCTTATCAGATTGTTTATACTTATCCCTTTTATCATCGTCGTCTTGGGCTGGTTTCGACGACTCCTTCCCATCCTTAAATGGTTCCATTATTTCCAATGGAATGGGGAAAATAACATTTACCCTACGTTCTTTTGCCATTGATGAGAGAATCTGCAGATGCCTCAGCTATGTTTGACGAAGTTAGGATTATTGGGATCCTTACAAATAATAAATATCAAGATATTACTTGTAGGGTAATTTGGTTCGTGGACATCACATCTGAGCATTCTTTTAGGGCTTGTGAAGCTTTGGCTTCGCCCTCGGCCAAAATGATCTTGGCTCGTGCTTCCCTTGATGCCTCCGCTTCCGCTGCCAAAGAGCGCTCCAAACTACTTGGTATGATGATTTCCAACCTGGGGATGGCGTTTCTAAAACTAGGGGTCAATTACATAAGAGGGGTTATCTTACAGGCCCACCCGTGTAACCCGAGCTCCCCAACGAGTGGTGATCCCGGCCAAGGCTTCCTGGATTTCCTCGGATAGTCGCTCCCTGGAGGTCAATATTTCGTGCAGTTTCTTGGATCCGATAATGCTGCGCAGAGTGACCTGGGAAATCCTTTTTATGGCATCATTTCCATCGTCAACCTTGATAAACCAGTCGATGGGATTGTATACGTGGTGGTACACAGCTACATTTACCGTTATCGTCACTGAGTCCTTGGTAAGCATATCCTGGAGATCGGAATCAATTACATCCGTACGAATATCCACTGTTCTGAACGAATCGATGCAGGGAAGCAGAAATACCAGACCTGGACCTGAGCAACCTCTGAAAGTGGAATTGAGATCATAGATCGTGCATTAGAGAAGTTAAGAACTTCACCTGAGACGACCCAATCGGAATACCACAATCCTCTTAAACTCCTTAACCACATATAGGCAACAGCATATCGAGAAAGGGAAAAATACCACTACACAAAACCAAGATATAAACACGGCTACCTTCTCAATCATCAGATTGCCCTTATCTGTAACGAAATAAGTTAAGAAGTAAGCTCGAAAGTCCTTCAAACTCTACCCGCATCTGAGGAAGGCTCCATCTTTTCACTCTTCTCATATTGGCCTGCATATTGCTTTTTCATAACAATGAATTTTTTGTTCGACCCTAGATAATTATTTGATTGAATGTTATTTCAAAAGTATCTTATTTTGGGTCCAACCCAATTTATACGAAACAATCCACTTACTTCTTTCCACTTTTCTTCAAGCCCCCCAGAGCTTAATATTTTCAAATTTAATCATTTGCATATTGCGCCAGCAGGAGTAACTGAAAAACTTAAATTTTATTTGAAATTGCATTTTTCATGCAAGTTTCTTGAATGGCAAACTTTTTTTGGGCAGCAGCAAAAAAAGCAAAACTCTCTGAATGGTCAGTCACAAATAAAAATTGGCCAAAAAATAAAATAGAAAGGCGAAAACTTTATCACAGAGCGAGGCTGACAAAAGTTCGTAGAGCAAAAGGAGGAAAACTTTTGTTTTCTCGCCTTCTCTGCTATTTTTTATGAAGCGACAAACAAATGGCAACTGACTGACCAGGCTTTAATGCTATATATATTTATAAAGGGGTTTCTGAGGTTGGGGTAGCTGGGGTAATAACTTCGAAATGACTTTTGTTGCTTCCTTGCGGCAGTCTGGAAGTTGCCACTCTTTTTTTTATATATTTTTTCTGCCTTCCGTGACCACATGTGCCGGTCCAAAAGAAAGTTTTTCCTCTCTTACCAGATTCATGGCCCCAGCGCCATCATAAAGTAATTTATGTGATTTGCCCATTCTTTTGGTGACCTCAACAGTCTGCGGAGTGGACCTCCGCACCTCCTGCCCTCCTGCCGCAGTTTATCTGATTGCAAGTGCAGCGACATATGGTCAAGTCCGAGTCCAAGTCCAGCCAATTATCCTGGCGCGTCACACAGAAAATTACTCTATTATATTTCGCTCTGATGACGGATAAAGTTATTAGTTCCCATGGGAGCGGTGGTGTGAGTCCTGCCATGAACTGCGAAACAAAGAGCAAATGAATGTCCCGACCCGCTCTGATAAGCTAATCCATCATTGTCAGTTGTCAGGACGGGAAATGGGAAATGGGTACGGTATGGTATGGTATTGTATGGTGGCTAAAAAAAGAAAGGCAATGCCGGAGGCAACAACACGGTATTCCACCTGTTGCTTGATGGAAGGTGGCAAATTAATGGCTTTTCAATGCAGTCTCAGATAACGATGCAATTGCCTCAATCATCGCCGATAAGTGTGGGGCGTGTCAATTGAGTGTGGAAGGGTTGAACGATGGATGCGAAAGTGAATGTGAATGTTGCTGTTTTTTTTATTGAAGCTATTTAAAATGTGTGGCAGTCTCTTAACATATTTCCAATGGTTATTCTTTAAAACTAAACTTTTTGAAGATTTTAACCTTGCCTTGAAGTTGGGGTTATAATAAATGCAATATAAATATGTAATAATTCAATTTGGATTATTCTTAAAAAATATCTGAAAAAAATCTTACAGAAAAATGGCTGTTAACATTTATTTGGGTAAGTTGCCTATATAAGCCATTTTTGAGGTCCGAAAAACGAAAAGTAGGCGATGAATTTTGACTTCATATCACAAGAACAATGACTTAGTTCAGTTTTTACTAAACCCTAAGCCTTAGCATACACAGCATCAACCAAAATTTTAAGTGATTTTACCAAGCCTTTAAAATAATATAAAAATATTTAAATATTATTTATTAAAATAGTAAAACATGCGGGACATGCCAGCGCAGGTGGGGGCCACATGGTTCACCAATCTGTCCGACTTCCAGGTGCAGGCCATTCAGGCTTTGGAGTTCTCCATCCGGGACGATCATGCCGAGGCGACGGTGTACCGCACGCAGTTCTGCCTGAATCGTTTGGGAGTCACTCCCATGGTGAAGGTGCGGATGCTGCGAAAGTTGTTAGGTGTTTGCCGGGGCAGCGATTTGGCCTTTCTCTACTTTCTCCTGGAGGCATGCTATAAGGGAGCTGGTTTCGCCTACAGCGAAAGGATACTGATGTCGGCCATTACCTACATGGACTTGGAGATGACAATGCGCGAACTGGACCGCATCCTGCCGCCGGGAGTGGAGCGGCTGAAGAGGACAAAGTCTGTGGCTCCCCCGGTGGCAGCCACCTCAATCTCCTTGCCGACCAGGCGGGTCTCGGATCTCCGTAGTGTCCGATCGCCCTATTTTACGCCCCTGCCAAAGCCCAAATTGCCCATGGGTGGTGCCAAGTTCTCCTCTAAAAGACCCCGCCTGGTGGTCACCTTTCCCTTCTGGCCCGCTGGCGAAAGACCCAACTATAAAGTTAACGACGAAAGCCGCTGGTTTGCCAAGTACAAGTTCCAGCCGGTCAAGCGGATGCTCTTCAAGATGGTGGGCGACATCATGGGTGACTATTGGTGCAAGATAGATGCCACCTCGCAGGCGGAGGACGAGACCATGCCCATTTGCGAGTTCCACAAGGAGGCAAGGCGACAGGAGCAGTTGGTCAAAGATGCCGCCGTGGTCAGGGCACATCAACAATGTCTGGCCCTGGTGGACGTGACTTCGCGCCAGGATGATGTCCTCAAAAAACGCTTGGTGGCTCAGCTGGAAAGGGACATTGAGATGTACACCCTGCGATGGCAACGACTTCGCCAGCGCCATCACACGGATGTCGTTTTAGTGGAGGATCACGATCAGCTGTGCTCGGTGGGCAAGGTGCCCACTACTGTCCAAGTGGACAAGGTAAAATACCTCTACCAGGAGGCGGACATCGGGCGACTGAGTACCAAGCCCAATCTGGGTGTCCATGTGATTAGCGGCAAGGACACCGTGAGTCGTTTGAGCACAGTACGCGTCTCGGATCCAGATGATGACATCCAATGTCCATTGCCCCTGCCAGAGGAGAAGAAGCTGGCCGACTGTCCACCATCTATTCTTGGACATGTCAAACGACCGCGCAGGGTGATCATGACGCAGACAAAGGTCGGTGATGTGAAGCCACCATCGCCCTGCGAGAAGCCTCCCAAGCCAGGACGCTTCTTTGTGGGCCCTCATCGGCACAAGCCCTTTGTGTTCCATTACCACGAGATGGCCCCGCAGGATCAGAATCCCGCAGCTAAGGATGTGATACGCAGCCAGGCTATAAGAACCCTGAGAGATCAGAGTTGCCCCTCCACCGAGGATGAGTACAACGAACGGGTGGATCCCAAAGCCCAAGTGGTGGCTACCATCGTTGAGTGCGCCCAGAACATGTGGTTCGGCTCCCTGGAGGCCCATCAACGGAATCAGGAGTCTATAAAATCCGAAAGGCCAACTAATTCGGTTATTATTCCTCAGCCCCGTAGACGCACCCAGACTTCCATAAAATCGGAAAAACCATATGATTTTGATGAGGCGGTAAAGAAAGAACCTTCCCCGATCTGCGGCGGTGGAGTGGAGAATGAGCTGGACTGGGCCAAGGACATCAAGAAATTTGATCCCAATAACAGAAATTTAATGGAACGCCTTCTGAAGGATGGATTTACTATGCTGCGACGGGATCCACGTTGCGTCTTCGCCGCTTTTCCCAATTCCCACAAATCCTTTGTGATGCAGGAATGGATAAAGCGACGGTATGGAAAGACCTACAGCCACGAGGAGATCAGCAAGGTGATCCAAAAGGGACTGAGCTCCTTTGTGCGCGTCGAGAACCAACTGACCAATGCACCCAGTGTGAAGCGTGAAGGATTCTCGGCCGAGGACACCTTCGACGACTTTGCCCGCCTGGAGGCGCATGCCAAGAAGTTAAAGGCCAACTACCGAATGCCACTCAACGACAGAATCCTGACCCTCACCCGCATCTGCTGGCAGGCCCTGAGTCCCCACCTGGTCAGAAACTCCTCCATGCTGAAGAGTTTCTTTGCCTATCTGCCAGTTCGTTACGCAGATATGCTGAGATAGGATAGATGGGAAACCTGGGATCCTATCCATAGTTACCATGACCTGGACAAGACTTTTAACGTTGCTAAATTGTTTGTTACCAAATTTGTAGTACCGTTCCTTTTACCATATATTGATGCAAGTAATTATACATTTAAATTTGTTTAACTCAAAGGGATAAGTTCTTTTAAAATTGAATTTTTTTGAAACCAAAAAAAAATGTTTGGAAATATAAAAAAGGCTTAATAATTTTTTTATTCTCGAAGTTGAGAGTAGAAATAAAGAATTATATAAGAAAGAAGCGAATTTATAGTTTTTTTTAAGTGGATTTCTCTTTACTTCAACGCTGTCTATACCAAGCTAAGAAAAACTATTCGAACTAAGCGTATTCAATATAAATGAGAAAATTTAATTAATGAGCGGCATACAAATAAGTGGATAGCGTGCCGGGGTCCTTGTTGGCGTGGCATGTCCTGCTGGATCCCCGCAAAATTCATTGAAATTACCAAGCGTGAAATGAGCAGCTGTCACAGCGGCACAAAAGAGACCCTGAACGAGGCGACTTCAGTAGACTCGTGTCCAACATGCAAAGCCATCTACTGAGCCGGAGAAGAAAGGACGCACGGAACCGATTCCGATATTCACACTCTCCGATTCCGATTCCAATTTGTCGCTTATTTCCGGGGCTTAGGACGTTTATTTTTAACAAGACGTTTGATTTGATGAAATTGTTTTCTTATAACAAGATCCTTTAATACTATTTTCCGCTGCATTTAAATGGTTAAAAAATAATTCTAAAAACTGATTGAAATTTATTTTGTTTTCCCTTTAATAACTTTCAACGGTATTGTATGAAGTAAAGATTGTTTTGATATAAATTTAATGCATAAAAATTGACCAATAATTTATACTTATTTCTATTTCTGCTACCAGCTTTTTTAACAGATTTCCAGAGAATCCAAATATTTGTTGTAGTTTGCCCAAGAAAACCAGAACGACCGCCTGTGGCATTGACAAAACGAAGAGGAGACGAAAGCATCCTGAGATCTAGACAGAAGGCGAGTGGCAATTTGAAATTTCATTAAATTTGTCTCAATGCAGACACTTTTTCCCACTTTCGGTTTCTTTTTTTGGATCCATTGTTCGGCGACGGAAATGAATGGTACGAAAGCTGAAATTTGCCATGGAAATCAGTGCAGATGACTTGGCAACGATGGTGTTGGGAGAAAATGTGGGTATTCCCATCCAGTAGTTGTCTACAAAAAAGGAGAAAAGACCATTCGATTCTTAATGGGCATGCAGCACTTGCGGCCTCCGAAAGTTTCGAATAAATTCAATCATGTCCAAACTGTTTTGGCCCGCTGTTTAAGCCATAAATTAATGTTGCACAGAAACGGAGCTGTTAATTCCCACAATCAGCAGCTGAATTGTTTGGCTCCGGCATAAATCTGGACCGGCGATAAGTCCGTGTCAGGACGAATCCTCGAGCATACGTATTTCTCCAGCCGGAAATGTCCGCACGGCGACTTCAAGGAGCCAAAAGCAACAAGCGACTAAAAGATAAAATCCCTATTTTTTTCGTTTCTCGTGCGGATGCGGATTTGTGCGCTCACTAAAGTGCAGGAAAGTAGAAATGCCGTGACATCAGATGGGTGGAGACTCCAATGGGTGGGGACTCCAATGCCTGGAGCGTTGGGAAATACGTAAATTTCCAAGTGGGTAAAAATGTGAAAATGTGTTGGCATTAACAATGCCAAAGCTGAGCTTAGATAAAGCGGGAATGCAAAGAGAGAAAAGCATTGGCACCGGCACAGGATAAAGATGTCCAGGTCATCTAATGCCACCGAGTCCACTTTAATGTGGATGCTTAAACATCCATTCAACATATGACAGCTTTCAATCCATAATGTTTAAAAAAAGGTTAGATAATACATATAAAGGACAAATCAAATCTCTGTTATATTTTAAAAATGTATAAAAATTATTAGGTAAAAATATTTATAAATATTTGTATCATTATTAAATCACTATAGATTTTACCCTCCCTAAACCGATACTTGAAATGGGTCTAAAAGGCTTTCATTTACTTACACTTCTATTTTCTAAGTGAATAACTTTTCCGGTACTTTTATCTAATTTTCCCCAAACTGTGAGTAATTTTTGCCAAGCTGCCTAGAATCAAAATTCTTAGACAGCTTTCGCTGAACATTGACTCGCACATGTTTGGCAAAATGTTTTGCCTTGTCAGCAAAATCCTGGCCTTGACTTAATTTATGCTCGGCAAAAGGTTGCTGATATGCATAAACATGTGTTGGGTGCTCAGCTGAGGCGTATAAATGTCTTGCTAATGACACTCATCCACGGGCGAAAGAAAGGCCAATTGTTATTTAAATTGCGTGTTGACTTTGCCTAAAAGTCAAACATTCGCCAACGAATTCCAGAAATTGGCAGGGGAGCTGGCTAAAAGCAGTCTCTGCAGACGGAATTTATGCGATACGGATATGAATCTGGTTCTGAACTCACAAACAAAAAAATGGAAATAAGGGATTCACAGACAATCGACAGGGAAAACTCAACCAGAAAACCACTAACGAGCACATTTAGCCAGCATTTTTTGCCGCCCACAATTTTTTGTTGGCTTATATGAGTGTGATCCTGTTTCGCCCGTTTCCATTCATGTCTTCCACTTCATTCATTCTTGGGTTTCTGGGGCCCTCCATTTGGCCCTTTTTTCGTTTTTGGTTTTCGGTGTTTCTGCGGTCACACACTCCAAATGCATTTTCAGCTGCATGTGACTGGGGTCAAAGAGTTGGCAAAGGGGGCTGTTGGCCAGAGGATATGGGGTCAAAGACCCTCTTATACCCTGGCTGAGAGCTATGTTATCCTGCTCTACAGCTTGAAGTGTTTTCGGGTTTATACAATGGTAAATGATGGAGTTTAAATTAAGGTATTTGGTTCTTGACTTGCAACTCATTTGTGGTTGGGTTTAACTTGGCCTTAATTTATTAATGGAATTTTAAGAAGAGAACATTTTTGACACTACAATAAAATACCCCAAAACTTTAAAATAAAGTAATTTAAAGCTTGTCATAACTCAATAATTTTCCAAATATTTAATGGTTTTATTTATAAATTATTATTCATACAAAAATGTAATTACCTATACATTTTATTATCAACATTAATTTATTAATATAATATAACAATTTTCGGTTTGGTCTGTGCATTTATATTTATGAAAAAGTGTATTACTCATTCGCTGCTATAAGCAATCCTTTCCATATGCTTTCCATCTACTTATTTTGGCCTAGTTTCCGGCAACCGCTATTGCCGTTGACTCTAACTTCATTTTGGGCTCGTTTTCATTAGTTCGTGGCCAGACTGAGGCTATTTGGCAGAGTGACCTGCAAGCCGCCAAAAACCAGGCTGAACCAGTCAATTTGTTGGCCTAAAGGTGGGGCAGTTCGCTCAAAAGAAAATAAAACCAAGCGAACATCAAGCGTTTAACTAATGGTGCTTTAATTATTTCGGTATTCGTAATATCGGAAATTGTTTTTTCCTAATTAGATCTTTCAGAGCGCAATCGTTAAATCGTTTTTCATGTTAATTTGAAAATACCCGAAAAGCGACCGCCCACTGGAAAATTCACCCAAGGCCGCAGCAAACTGTCGATGGGAATAAAATAAACCAATTTCCTATCGTCGCATAGCCGAAGGCTTCCGGTCGCCCGGATACCCGGAGTTGACCGCAGACGCGGATGTGTGTGTCGAAATTTGGCATGAAAATGAAAACGAAAACGGAAAGTTTTCCACCACGCCCCCTGAAAATCCCTCCCATTGCTCCCCCCTGGGGGCCCTTGGGCCCCCCCGACCGAAAGTTGTGTAAATGTGGGGATTTGAGTCCGGGAAAGCATAAATATCGGCACAGCCAAAATGTCACGCTTCCGCACCCCGAAAAACCACGTTGGCAAATTGAAATAGAAACAATTTCAAGCGGTTTTTTGGCCGCTGCATTTGCACACCCACACGACTATTTGCCGCTGCACGTTTTAACCCAATTTGGGTGTTCGCCCAGCCACGTGGCTTTTAATTGAGCTCCCACCGTCAGTCACATCTAATTATAATTGCCCACGATGGGTGCCGTCGTACTGCCAGCCGGGAATCTTTTGGCGAAAAGGGAGCGGGGTCCCGGCCATGGTAATATTTCAATGTTATCGTGCCAGTCATCGTCACGTTCACGCCGCCAGGTATTATCATCGGAAAAGCCTTCTCGCCAGCCACCGTCTTGACTTCCTCTTCCGGCCACTTTTCAAACTTTCCCTATTTTGGATTTCCCGCGTCACAAAGGGTTCCTGGCTGCCAAGAAGCCAGCCAAGCGGCTTTTGTTACTAAAATTAGGAGCTCTTCGTGTTGGGTTCATTTTTCCATGTCAGATTTTGACACTTCTGCCGCGGCACCTTTGGCCTACAGAACAGTGAGTTTCGTAAGTATATGGATCATTGAAGAACTTGATAGAACTTGGTAATTATAGTAATCGGCTTCAATTTAAGAAAGAAGGGGATGTATAAAATTTACGGATAGCTAGAGTTAGTTAGATATTATAATATTCAAATAACTTACTTAATAACCCTAATAGTTGTTCTTATATATTTCATTATTCTCCATTTTTTGGTATGCTTTGAGGTTTTAGTTTACGGATAGCTAGAGTTAGTTAGATATTATAATATTCAAATAACTTACTTAATAACCCTAATAGTTGTTCTTATATATTTCATTATTTTCCATTTTTTGGTATGCTTTGAGGTTTTAGTGCTTTAAAATGTTGTGCTCCGCTCATTAGTCCCATTTCGCAAATGAAAACAACAACCACAATTTTTCATTGGGACCAAAACAGGTAGTCAGTTCTCTGCACAATATGCATTTCCATCACCTACCGATCCCTCATCTCGTATTCTGACCTTTCCCCTTGCTGTCACCCAGCGAATTCTGTTCAAAAAAGTGGCTTGCTTATAAGCAGAGTACTGTGCACTTTTGGGGTTTTTGCGGGTTGACAGTGAATGGGTTGCAGTTGAGCTTTTCTAGTTGGAAAAAGGAAATTTATGAGCTCTTGCGGGTTATGTGCAATTCAACGCCCCCCTCCTTATTTGCTCAAAATTTCATTCGCTTGCAGGGCGGAAATAAATGAGAAAGAAAATTCATATGAGTATTTCAGGGGGTCTTCCGGGGTTATCTGCTACTTCGATGTGGTGCCTTTGAAATAAACATCATACACACGAGTCACGTACTTTTTTTCACTTATAGATAATTTAAAATTTATCGTCATGAGCGATCGCAACGAGGAGAAGCAAGGTAAGGTATATGACCAAAGTGGCAGCCAATGAATCTAACCAGAAAGAACCTTTAATAGAAACCAGACAAAAGGAATTCCAGAGACCTTCGGCTCAAGGTGCGCCAGCAGGTCGGCAGCCTCCTCCAAGTCGGTACATTCAAACCAGTAAGTAAGCCCTAACAACCCTAAGGTCCCATGCTGATCAGATTATTACCTATTTTCCAGCTGAGGACAACAAGGACTCCACTTTTGAGAAGTGCGCCGTGGCACTTTGCTGGTTCCTTGTGGCCATAACATTGCCCTTTTCCTTATGCTGCTGTGTAATAACAGTTCGCGAATACGATCGATTAATTATCCTTCGGCTGGGTCGTCTAAGGTGGTGTTTACTGCTATTTGTCAAGGACTGGTGACCTAAATATAGTCCTACATTCCACAGGAGGGGTCTCCGGGGACCAGGACTAGTGTTTTTGTTACCCTGCATAGATGACATCCACAGGGTGGATATGCGAACCGATGTCGTCAACGTTCCTCCACAGGACGTGCTCACCAAGGACTCGGTGACGATCACCGTGAATGCAGTGGTGTACTTTTGCATCTACAGTCCCATTGATTCGATCATCCAGGTGGACAATGCCCAGCAGGCCACAGAGATGATCTCACAGGTAACGCTGCGTAATATCGTGGGATCCAAGACGCTTCATGTCCTGCTGACCTCCAGGCAGCAACTGTCCCGGGAAATCCAACATGCCGTGGCCGGCATCACAGCTCGCTGGGGAGTTCGTGTGGAGCGTGTAGATGTGTAAGAAAAGTATTCTCTAAATTTAAAATACCTACATTTTTTTTAACAAAAGATAGGTGTTTATAAAAAATATTAAAACTAACTAAAAAGTAACTTCCGGTATCAACGAGATTGATTTGCTTAATTATAAAAAATGTAACAATAATTATTTGTACCTTAGGATGGATATCGTATTGCCCCCCAGCTTGGAAAGATCCCTGGCCAGCGAGGCTGAAGCTGTGCGAGAAGCTCGTGCCAAAATTATCTTGGCCGAAGGTGAGCTTAAAGCCTCGAAGGCTCTGAAGGAGGCCTCCGATGTGATGTCCGAAAACAGGATTACACTTCAGGTAAAATCTTAGGGCTTGCGAAGGGTATATCTAAAGCAACTCCTTCTGTCTTAGCTGAGGCATCTGCAGATCCTATCTTCGATCGCCTCGGAGCGACGTGTTAGGATCATTTACCCCATTCCTCTAGAGATAATGGAGCCCTTTATGAGTGGCAAAGAAGACACGAAAAATAAGAAAGACGGTGGTGAAGATGGCCCTGGTGGTAGCAAGGACACCAAAAAAATTGAAGGAGGAGGTGGTGGTGCGGAAAGTAGCACCGAAACTCGAAAGGAGGGCGGTGGTCATGGTGGTGGCGGAGTCCTTTCTAATTTCTTCTTTAGTGGTAAGGATGATATAAAGCCAAAAACTAAAGAAGATGTTAGGGGAACGGAACCAAATGAACCTGGCACCTCAAAAAGTTTAATGAAAGTTCCAAGAGATGAATTTCTAATCGATATAGGTAAAGATGAAAGTCAGATAGTAAGGACAGATGAAGAAAATCAGAGACCTACATGTAAGAGTATATCAAATGCTCTTTATATTAATTTATTTGAGTATACGTATTTTCTAGATGTCGCCTATGAGTTCGAGCGTATAAAGCGGAGTCCTGCGAGTACGTCCTAAATTTTAAGCATAAACGTTTTATACTTAAGGATAGTCATCAGAATATTAAATTGTGATCCAGTGATATAATTTTTTTTTAATGTCGGGCTTGATTAGTCTTTTTCGCGACATCGATTCTTTAATCAACAGACTTCGTGTAAAAATCGCCTTACTTTACTGTTTTATGTATGAAAATAACAAAGAAAGCTTATAAAGCTTGTATATTCTTTTTACAGACCTTAACTCAAACGATGCCAGTGCCAAAAAGACTGCGATGCAAAGTTCACCGCAGAGACCAGGCGAGTGTTATTAAGTGATACGAAGTGATTTGTTATCCCACCTCCCCTAACTTGTCGCCCTCTTTTCTGAATTTCTTGTTTAACAGGGGGCCTGGCGTTTATGGACCTGCAATCTTATCGGGACTTCCTGCGAACTCGTCGGTAATCAGCCGGCGGGCTGGCAGCCTCCTGGCAGCAGGACAATGGAAAGGCCAAGCGTGAAATGAGCAACAGTCACGTCAGCCGATGGGGCCACAAACTTGATTGAAGGGCATTAGCCTCGCTCCCCATCCTCATCCTCATCCATTGGCACAGCCATTGAAGGGCCTCCAAGCGGTTTTTGTGACACGATAAAAAATAGCCAAATGCTTGGTATTTTTCACTCGCGGTGAGAATGGAATCTCGGATGGCAATTTATCTCTTTTAATAAATTGGAAGTTTTCGAGTCGATAATTTAATGCCGGTATAAAATATAGTTAGACTTTAATCAACAAAAAAGTTGGCTCCTAACACGTATTTATGGACTGTGGTCTTTTTCAATTAATACGTAAAGTCCTATCTAACTATATTTCAAGCACTTCGAATCTCTGGCTTTTATAAATCAGCAATTGTCAAGCGTAGCCAATTAATTCGCAATTACCCCAGACAACAAAAATTTACTCAAAACTCACTCAACAATTTTGCCTTAACATTATAAATTTGCCCAACTTTGCGCATTTATTATTTAATTTGGACTAGGCAAAAAGTTGCCACAAAGTGGGCGTGGCAGGATGTTAATGCACTTTCTGTGTGTGTGTGGGCACGAGATCGTGTGCGAAAGTTGCAGAGCTAATGTGCAAGAAATAGCAAAGAAATCAAGGGAAACGTGAGGCTGACGACAAGGGCAACAACCCACCAAAATGTCAGGAGTAATAAGTATTGAAACTATAACTAATATAACCTACTAATTGGTTTTTTAATTTAATAAATCAATTATAACTTTCTTAAAAAGCCTACGTCATATATTATTAGTATGAAAACTTAGTTCAATTGAACAATGCGTACTTTAAAGAAGAAACTGAAAACAAATGACAGGGCAATGTTAGAAATATTAAATTTAATACCTCTTGTAAACCATCAAGTTACAATGATATAAAAATGTATGTTCCTTTGTACAATAACAAATAATAACACCTGAATTCGTTCTATTCTATTCTTCTCTTCTTAGGAACATTTTCAACTCAGGTGAGAACGTCAGAATTTTCTCTGTGGTGTAGTACTATCTCGAATTCGTATAAACTTTAATATCTGCAAAGTTCCAAAGTTTTTAAATTGAATATTGTCAAATTAATATTCTTTATTATAACAAGATACGGACTTTAGTTGTGAAACTAGTAAAATCTGTTGAAAGAAAGCTGAGAAATGAAGTTCTCACGAACGCTGGAAAGTATGCTATAAAAGTTTTACCTGGGGGCTCTTGACTCTGGAGTTTTGACTGGCTTTTAGCCTTTAATGGCACATCGTTTGAGCGTCTTTTGTAGGGAGTGAGTTTTTGGAGCTGCTGTGTGTGTTTGTATTTGCACTTGTACTTGCATTTGCGTTTGTTTTTGCGTTTGTGTTGCGGGAAGCGGGCGTGCGTAAGTTTGGCTGCGTGCTCATTGCCCTGTGCGTGTCTGAGCACACACACTCGCAGGTGCGCGTGTGTGTGAGGATCCTTCGTGTACGTACGTGTTTATCCAGCTGGCACACCTGGCTGCCTGTGTATTTGTGCGTAGAACGCTTTGAGCCCGGAGACGCCAGCTGCTGCCGCTCCTTCTCACCCACTGCAACTGCTCGTTGCAATGCAAATTCAAATTTGATTTATGCAAATGGCACATGCACCACTGGCAGCAGTGGCAGCAGCAGCAGCAGAAAGTGGCGCTCAGCTCCCGGGAAGTCATGTTTGCACTTGCCACTCTCGCCAAGTGGCCAACAGCCAACAGCCAAATAAGCAATCTCCCATATGAGTGTGCGGATGCGGATGTGAATGTGGACGCCGAATTACAAAGTCCCCATCCTAATCCCCATCCCCAAAGCCCTTCCCGGCAGAGATTCTTTAATTCACATTTAAACAAAACGCTGACAAATGCCGGCCATGCCTTTGGCTTTGATTTGTTTTTCTTTTCCATCTTCAGTCTTGCACTTGACATTTGCTCATTTCAGTCGACCATTTCCCAACCCTTTAAGGCACTTTCGAAAAAAATGTGTACTTTTTCTGGTTAGCATTTTGATATCTGCCTTTTCCTTTATACTTAGACCCAAAAACTGCTAAGCTTGGATAACTAACAATTGCATCTCCGCTAAAAACGGGTATCTGCCGCCCTAAAAATATCAGTGTTTTGACTAGCATAATGCAAAGAAGGGTCAGAACGTGGAATGTCATACCTTGCTGAGCTCGTAATTTAAATTTCTATCCATTGGAATTAAAAACTGAAAATATTTAATTTTTGCCATTTTTCGCAAAAAAAAATGATACAACCCCTTAAAAAATTCGAAAGTTGATGAAAAAATAAATTCCCCAATAAGTTATGGAAATAGTAAGCATAAGTTCTTAGCTGCTTAAAACAGTCGGTCTTTTAGCTGTACTCCTTGATTTGGCTAAACTACGACTGAAAAACTGCAAGAAAAAAGCGTATTTTTGACTAAAATTTAAAACCCAATTTTCCGCCAAAAAAATCAGTGTTTTGGCTGGCATATCGAAAAAAAAAATGGAATGTCATACTTCGTTGAGCTCGTCATTTAAATTCCTACCCATTGAACAACCTGGAAATATTTCATTTTTGCCATTTTTCACAAACAAAAAAAAACGTTAACCCATAAAAAAAGCAGTCGGTCTTTAGCTGCATGCCTTGATTTGGCTAAACAACGACTGGAAAACCGCAAAAAAATCTTAAGCTTTTAAAGACCAAATTATATATGTTCCCACTCTTCCTTAATTTTTCATAATTATAAATAATACTGACCCGTGAAAGGATAACACTGTATACCATAAAATATAAACCGTGAGCCAAATTTTGTAAGTGTACTTCCACTGGGCTGCAATCATCTGGACTGGCTTCGGTTGACATATGTGGCACTGTGACCGTATATGTTCTGCCATCTGTTAACCCGGAGACGGGACCACGAAGAGGGGTGAAGGGTTTCGGGTGCAGAGGTTCAGCTGTCACTCAGATCTCTC
Organism: Drosophila subpulchrella; assembly: GCF_014743375.2. NCBI lineage: Eukaryota > Metazoa > Arthropoda > Insecta > Diptera > Drosophilidae > Drosophila > Drosophila subpulchrella. Next base: position 2,868,777 of record NC_050609.1, on the reverse strand, counting down.
CGCTTCGGCTTAACATTTCCCTTTTTAGTTTATCCCAGTGACCTCAGGGGCGGGATTTTGCTTTTTGGGGACTTTATTGACTCAGTGGGGTTGGGTAAGTTCGCTCTCTCTTTTCTGGCTACTTTTTTCGCTTTCATGTTTGTCATTGTCAATCTCATTTATCGACATCCGTTTAATGTCCAGCAATTTGAATGGGGCAGACCTGAGTGGTATTCAGTGCCTTACTTTATCATTGGCATTTCGGTTCAAGGTAGGATGCGATTTTCTGGGGATCTGGTCGGGGCTGTCTTACATCCGTTCGAGGTTTATCTTCAAGGCAGATTGATGAGCCTTCTCGATTTCGATTTCAGGGAAATTATCTCTTGTAAGCCATTATAATTGAGGCATTATATAAATCAATAATTAAATTTAATAACACGTATGGCTTAAGTAGCATTACAAATTCCTAAGCTTACCTTAGCATCTCATTGTGGTTGAACTCCAAATGAAGAGGTTCTAGTCGAAGGTGTCTTTTGGTAAACAATCTACCTAAGCGTTAGCGTCCCACTTCATTTAATTGGCACTGGGAATTGGCTTCCTTGAGCCTAACCACTAAGGATCCGAACAAAAACATTCTCAGCTAAACAAGCTGTAAGCTGCCTGGTAATTGAAGCTGCATTGTTTGGCGTATGCCCAAAGACGACTTCAGTCCTGACATTGCACATTCCCAGCCAACAGTTGGGGGAAAAGGTGGGATGGTATATGGATGGTAAATGGATGGGGACCCAATTGTGTAGGCAAACAATGGTCATGTTGGTCGGGAAGGGGGAGGCAAAGCCTGGCAAGCCAAACCGCCGGAGAACTCTCAAGTGTCTGAAGTGTGGGTAGTCCCAAGGAATGCCGATTGCCGGGGTTTTGTGAAATTAACAAGACATTTATGCGGGGACACACACAGCACAGGTGTGTTCCTGTGGCAATCGTATCCGCATCTTCGCATCAACAAACTACTGTCTTGGCATAAATTAGCTGGGGAAAGGAACTGGAACACATGTCCTTTGGTTGTCAAACAGGAAGAAAGAAATAACTTGCAAGCTGTATAAGTTCTTGGACAGGCAAGGGAAGCCGAAATGCAAATTGTGTGTCGCAAAGTTGGCAGTCATAACTAACTCGGCGAAGACGGCGCCTGAAATTTGTTTGCCAACAAAACTGGAACTCTCGACAAGGGAGTTCTGTCCCCTAATGAGAGAGGGTCTGCTTCTGTTTTTTGGGGGCGGATCCAGAGATCCAGGGATTGTTATGTAATGTTGGCATCCCTGTACAGCTGAAACTTTCCATCAAGTAAAAGTCGAGTGCTTGGCTTTCATTCCCAGTCACGCCAAATTGTCAACAGCTAAGAATTTTGCATGAATACCGAAGAATGGCAAGGCAGTAGAGCTCCAGAAAAGGGCTGGAGAAAGTCCCATCGTGGCGGGAGCTTCAATTTCATTAACTAAGTGCTCCATACCAATTAAGTTTTGTGCATTTTGGAATAATATAAATTAATTAGAATATGCTAATGAGCCCAGCCTCCTCTTGGCATTACCGTGCGGAGCCAACTAAACTGAGCTCGCCTCGCTGCGAGTCAATTGACTTGAATAAATTAGGGCCAGCGGATGCAAGCTCAATGCCGGGACAGTTGGCTTTAACCGTCTATTGACCCAGTCATCTGGCCATCTGGACATTGAAAAGTCTTTCCAGGGACTTGGACAAGGATTTTCCACTTACTGGCACACAAATGTCTAGACAAACCTAGGAACCCCAGCCCTAAATATTTTATCAAAAATGTTTGGTTAAATAGTTGCTATAAAATTTCATTAAATTACCTGACTCTATTTTTATTTAAAAAATATTTACACCTTGGTTTTTAATGCTTTTATACAAAGTCAATTTCTTTTTTTGCGCCTGCGATACGTTTGTCTGAAATCAGTCTGAAATAAATGCAATTTTTTATTGGCACAATTTTAATAAAATGGTCCATGAACGAGCAATGTCAGACCATAATTCGGTTTTTTATGTGACTGTTTGCATCAGGTATACTTGTTGGGTAAAATATGTATTTCTTCTTACATAGCACCAGTAATCGATACAGTTTACCGATACAATTACATTAATGAACAGGTTATTTAATGGCCAAAGCGAAGGAAAAAACATTCGAAACATTCACCTGCCAATGGCAGAAAAATTCAAGTTCCTTGCTTCAAGCGATTTTTTTGTTACTCAATTTAAAAAAATGGCTTTAAGGATAAAAAGTCAGATCAAAGGCCGAGGTTGTGGAGATAAAAAAATCAATTTATTTTAAAAACGACCAATAGGAAAACTATGTGTTGGGAAATACCCAACTATCCTTAGTATTCGTTTGAATGAGCTGATTCAATTGAGTCTTTAAGTATTTAAATCCCTTAGATCTCTTAATTCAATTTACACTTTTGTTTGGCAAGCGTAACTCCTTCGTTGTCATTAATTTCATACTCTTGGCGAGAACAAAGCTCATTCTCTGCAATCTATTCGTTAGGATGACACCATCTTTAAGCACGTCACGTGCTTGGACCCCAAAGAGCAAGGAAGATCCGACTTCAACTCCATCCATCCCCCGCCTACCATTGCTTTCAATCGAATGTCTCACTAAAGACATCATTTCGTTGTGGAAATGTGAAGATAAAGTCATTCAAAGTCGAAAATGGCAACGACTATTGCATAAATTCGTTCTCAGAGAGACAGAGACTGGGCCACGTCGTATTCTAATTCGATGGCAGCACACGCAGACAGGCAGGCATCCGACCTGCCCAGAACCCCAGAAATATAGAAACCCCCCAGCCCCATCCTCAGCAGAATTGTCTGCGCAACTGTCTGGAACACTGCACTCACATTGGCCATGGTCTCTGGGATTGGCAGGATGGATGGATAGATGGATGGGAGGAAGGAAGGTGGCCAGCCATTTAGTCAGTCGTAGAATCAGACCAGGCCAAGCAGCAGGCGTCAATAAAGCCAAATTCACGTTTAGTTGGCCCCTTCCCAACCATCGCCACCATCGTATTGAACCAATTTTCGGGGACAGGCAGACGAATTCGTCTTGTCAGTTTTTCGAATTATCACTTATCCTATTTTTCATGGAGATATTGATTGGTCTGCACCACAAAATTTAACTAGGTATTCTCCACTAAAGTTGTACAGAAGAACCAATTAAAGATTGTTTATCCAGCTTTTAAATTCATCTCAAATTGTTTTGTTTTCCCTTTGCAAAATCCTATCAAACACGATTTATCAAACACTTAGCGCCTTTGTTACGGCTTTCCAACCTTCAAATGCCATGAGCCATACTCGTCCTTTCTGGCCATCAAAAACAATTGTCTAAATAATTATCGTAATTAAATCGTTGTTTGCACATGACTGCTCTTGTGCGAGGGAATAGTTTTCCACTTTTGAACTCGACCGTCTGATGGGTTTGCCGAACCCTTGCTCACAGTCCGCCTAATCAGACAAATTAATCAGAAATCACCTGGCTAAAGCCCCTTGAAAGTGTTGAATGAAGTTGACATCAGCCTCAATTATGTCCAGTAAATTCGTAATTATCCTTAATGGAGCAAAATTAATTTCTTATCGGAACATTACGGCAATCTGGTTTCATCTTGTTTGACACAATTAAGTCAAGCAATTTAATAGCCGTGATCTTGGCTTCGGGACATTAGACAGGTAATAAAATGCTAATTGCCATGCATTTAAAATGGTTGATAATACTTACTTTTCCTATTTATAAAATGACAATGCACTAAGATTGATAAGGGAATGGAATAGAATAGATGATATAAATAGTATCCCCTATCACTACAAATTTAGGTACTTACTAAAAAAATGTATAATTTAAATAAATTTAAGTTTTGTTTTTATATCGACACAAAAACATCATCAATATTTATATTATATTATATTTTTATATTCTTATCCCATTTATAAAAAAGTATGGAAGAAATAGCATATATACTTTCAAAAATTTCCCCGGCTATAAACGACAAATATTATCGCTTATCATACTTCCAATTTAGATATATTTTTTTCAAATACTAACTGTTCTCTTACAAAGACACAAAAAAGACCATCCAAATACTCAATTGCCAACGCGATCTGCCCCAGCACCTGGCAGTGCTGTGGAAGCGTTCCCATTCCCGTTTCCATCCCCCTCGTCATCATCCGACAGCAGATCGGAAAGGCTGAGGTCCGAGGATCGCTTCTCGAGGCCCTCCTCCACGAGGTCCTTTGGCGCGAGGAATACGGGCAGGGCGTACATCTTCAGGCAGATGATGACGTGCTCGCGGAAGAGCTTCTCCGAGTTCTTCATCATGCAGGCGGCCTTGTGGTTCAGTGGGTCGTTGGGATTGGGATGGCGCAGCAGCTGCGGCAGGAAGGTGTCGAAAATGTTCACCAGGTCGTAGCTAGAGGACCAGGCCTGCTTGAACACATTCATGCAGACCAGGCCCGTGGCGAAGTCGATGTTCGGGTGCAGGATCTTGGTGACGAAGCGGACGCGCGGCGCCTTCAGCGGATAATCCAGCGGCATGGCCACGTTTACCGTCCACACGCCGCCCTCGTAGGCGGTGCCCAGTGGCCCCTCGAAGCGCACGTCCAGGTTGGCCATGTCGTCGTCCACGGTGGTGCGGTAACCGGAGGCCAGCAGCCGGTTCACATCGCGGAGCAGACGCCGCCCAGCCATCGGCGACGTTGTGTTCACCGCCATTTGCTTGGCCATCGATATCCTGGCGCTGTGTCCTGTGCCGTCTTCGTATCGGAACTACTGGGATTTTGAGTGCACTCGTCTGCTACACAGAGGTACCTTCAAAACTAAGTAGCTGGAGGGCGGTTTACCATCAGTATTCTATTCTTTATTCGCTTTCCATACTCACACATAAAATTAATCCAGAATTTTGCTGTTTTTTCATTTAAATTTTCTACAAATATAAAAACACCGCCTACTCTAGCCCACGATTGTTGGACAAGGCATGCTCAGCTTGCTGAAACCAAGATTATTTCTTGAATATGCAAAATATTTGTATTTATACATTTGCCGTACATTTTACTATAGTTTTGAAACCACTTTTAAATCTTATTTTTAGGTGTCCGAAAGTATGCAACAAAATACGAATTCCTACAGAAAGACGACTATCCTTTATTAATAACTACAAATTTATAATCGGCGAACTTTTTTGATTTACTTTGCTTTTTTTTAATAAATAAAAAAAGATTCTTCTGAGTATTTAATTTTTTTTTAATTTATGGAAAGAGTGTACCCCAAGTATCTCAAATTCACAATTTCTTAAGTACAACCACACCAATAAAATCAATCAAAATGGAAATGTGTTATGGATAAGCATGTACAAAATTAAAGATTTGTATTCCATTTAATCTTACTTCATTTTGAAATTGGTCAGCTGCCAATGTAAGAGTTCTAAACCAAAAAATTCAGCCCTGAAAAGTGAAAATAAATAAAGTTGGTATTTCTTGTGTTAGGATTTCCTACCTCGTTTTGTTTTTTTTTTACCGGACGTGTCGCATTGCGTCTAAGCGGATTTTGGCACTGGGCCGAGCATTCATTAATTGGGCGTGGGTCAGATATTTGGGGAAAATCTTTTGGCCACAGTGCCAACTGTTTGTAATTGGGCACCGGGGAGGACATAAGACCCGAGGCAAAGTGAGGATACGCTGTCCTTGTGACCAAAACCAAAATCACCCACTTCTATAAGTGGACAGTCCAAGTTGAATGCATTTCTGATTGCTGGCAATAAATCAACGATCGTCTGCTGGCGTTTCCATAAAGGAAGCTGCAATAACTCCAATGGCAGTCCGAGAAAGAGAGAGTGCATTAAAGTTAAATGGACTTGGACTAAATGCTGCAAATTGCTGCCATAGCCAACATAGCCAACAGTCATGGATACACAAAGCCCTGTATCTGAGGACGCAGGGATTGTATCTGTATCTGCGTACTTGTATCTGAATCTGTAGCTGTTTCTGTATCTGTATTTGTGCATCTCCCACAATGGCCGGAGCTGGAAACAATGGTAAATAACGACTAGAAAATTGTAAAAAATGTTGACAATGTTTCTCATGGCTGGCGAATCCTTTGGCCCGAAGCTTTATTTTTAGTGCGACAGTAAATGCGTCACTCCGCTCCCCTCCTTTTTCAGTCTGCTTTTGGAATGCGCTTTGTTGCAGTTGCAGTTTTCACAGTTGAGTGCGCTCATTGTTTTCGCTGTCAGCGAGCGGCGCGTCGACAATGAATAATTAGAATTTTGTTGAAGGTCCATTGCTCATTTGCCCCCCATCCCTTTGGACACCCTTTGGAAACCCCCAGTGAAACCCCGCCACTGTTTGCTGGGGCCAATTCATGCGACTTTTAATTTGCCAGCCATGGACAGCAAATCAAACAAAAGCGATTTAGGATTACAATGAAAAAGCGCTGCGAAATTCGGTTGCGATATCTAAAAATGGAGTTGTCCAGCAGAGAAACAAATTGCCAATCTTCTTTATCGGTGCTATCGACTTGATTTGACTAGTTTTTGCCATTTTCCGAATAAAATTTGTGGAGCTTACTATAGGAATGAAAGAATATGTATAAAGATACCTAAGCATATTTTATAAAATTCCTTTATATAATTCCTGTTCTAAAAATCTGTCTGTTATAAAAGCCTAATTTGATACAGGGAATATTTAAAAATATATGTTGTAACGAAAAGAAGCAATAGGAATAAATAAAAGCTTACAAAAATGAGCTATACAAATCAATATATTCTTATAGATTCAATTCCTTTGCCTAATAAAATCTTATTGCGCCTATTCATAGTTAAGTCCGACATTGAAATTTCCGGCTAGTTGGCTTTCCTTCCTTTTACTTTCAGAATACTTTCTATAGAAAATATTTGCCAACTTACACATTCAAGCCGCAGGCAAGCTGGCAAAAAGTAGCTAGACTTCAATGTGATTTTCGAGTGCATTAATAAAATCTCAAATAGATGCCATTAAGAGCATTTTAGCCGCCATTAAAGCAATATGGAAGTCCCCGCCCCGAGACCGGTTTCCAGACTATTATACGAAGAAATACGATTATCGCGTGAAATTAACGCGAAATTAATGCAAACTACGCGCGGCAGCCCAAGGATGGGTCCTAGAAAGTCCTTTTCGCGGGAAGATGGTCTGTGGGGTTATCTTCTTGGCTGAGACATTAAGGAGTAATCTCAACATGGGCGTTAATTTTGTGAATTGTAATCAACTGGGAACGGGCACGGTAATGAAGCTGTTATGGCGCCCAACCATTGACCACGTCAAAGTCAACACTCCAACAAGTGAAAACAGCAGGGCGAAAAATACTTGCACTAGGCTCCCGCTCCCTCTGCCCAAACAAAAAACAATGGCCAGGCTCAAACACAACCCTATCCTCGGGGCCCCAATCCCCAAGGCCCGGTCCACGGCATATTAAACAATGGACCGGCTAAAACAATGGCTGGCGACAAAAGGTAACCGCGAAAAGGATAACTCAAAGGCCAGAAACGAAGGGGACCAGAGGAGACCAGGCCCAGAACCGAGAATTCGGACTCGTCCGGACCAGAACAGGGCAAACCGCAACCACAGGTCTAACCCGCTGGCATTTTGGCAACATTCCATAACTCTGCCGCCCTCCGATGGAATGGCCACCCTATATATAGTATAGTCCCATAGCACCCCTCGGCCCCTCGGGGCCTTATCCACTGGGCTGCCATCCCCTGTGGAGGAAGTGAAATACACACAAATTTGTGAAATTAACTTGATCATTTTTAATGAAATTTTCCCAGCAGGCGCTAAAATGAACAACAAATTTTAGCCAATAAGGAAAGAATTAAATGGGATTTTCGTTGTCATCGATTATAAAGTTTGGATTAAAACGAATATAATATCCCTTGATTTATGCACGCTTTACGTGTTGGATTTGCAAGGATACTTTTTAGGCACTACATTAAAATTAAAGCTGTATTTTTAAAGAAGTTAAAGCAACAATTTAAAGAGAAAAATGGATAAAACAAATTCTATTTAGAGAATTTTTATATATTCTCAGTCAAGTTTCCATATGTCTTGAAAAATATATAAACAATTTCCCAGTTAATAAGAAATTATCCAGCAAACTCGCTGTACCAAGCTATTAAGTAGTTCATTTCCACTATAATAAATTAAAGCAAAACCAAACTAACTAAAACAGGAACAGAGAAACTTTAAGCAAAAACCGGTGGTGCTAATAATTGTTTGAATTAAAATTAAAGTGCAGCTTGAAGGTAAAGAGTCCGCGGGTAAGGAGAAAAGTGGCAGCAAAGCTTGGGAAAAAGCAGGGGCGTGGCGAGAGGGGGAGGGAACAAAGTAAATTGTTGCTGTTCCCTAGTAATAAAATATTTGTCGAGCGCCATTTACAAAGTCATTTTCAAGCTCAATGTACTTTCAAAGTAATGCGCTCCACCTGCCCGCGTTTTAGCCGCCCTCCATTTTCCCACCTGCCCCATTTACCATCCTCCACCTTTTGGCCCACTGGCAGTTGTTCTAGTTTTTATTGCCAACGTTCGCCATTTTATGGTCTCGTTTCAGGTTGCCTGGTTTGGCTGATGTGGACGAGGATGCGGATCCCGATGCTCCAGCAGCCACTTTAACCAGTGCCTTGGCTTTTTTAGGTGCGATATTTGAGGCATCAGCGACATCGTTTGCCTTGCTAAACACGTGCTTTCATTTAAAACGCCGTAAATATGTCGCGTAAGTACACGCATTTTTTCCTTGCTCTGCTGACATTTGGCGGGAGCCATATGTAACCCGTATTCCATTTTTATTGAATATTTTTACGCTTCCAACGAGATTCATGATTGCGTGGAAGAAATGCCAAAGAGATTGGCTGTTTTGGTGTTTTTAAACGAGAGTACAGAAATTGAATTGGTATTCTTGAGAAATTCTTTCGGCTAAAGGTCAACTTTACAGAGAATATAATTAGGAAAGACTTTACAAGTACATTACAAGTACAAGTAAAAATAAAATTTTTGTAAATTACGTATACGCTCGAGTGGCACAAAAGATAATGTTAATTTTGTATGATTTGATTGGGTTTAATTAGCACTATGTCTACTAAACTAAATAAAATATCACATATCGCTTTTAAATTAAATGACATATCGCTTTTATTTAAGTTGGTACACATATACGACTTTAAGGCAAAGGAAAATATTACAAATAAATTCAATTAATTTTATAAAAGTAAAAACTCATAAGCGGAGCTTCAGATTGTCCGACTGCTTCTTACAGATTAACCCATATTCCATATTGGACATATGTCGGCACTGAATACAAAAGTGAAAAAGTGAAAAAATGGCGGAAAAAGTATATCCAACTTCATGACCAAAAGACGTGCAAAGTGCAGGCGATTATGGCAGTCATAAACCGATTAGGTCACATGAATATTTATGGTTGAATGCGACGAGAAGGGAACTCAAATGAAGATGCAGCTGGAAATTGCAAAGGGGCTGAATGGAATGCAACAAGCGAAGAAATTTTCCACATTTTCATACCTGGGTCAGTCATCTAGAAAGTTACTTAAATATGCTTGAATATATATAAATCGAAAACTATTTTCACTTTAAAGATGAGACTCTACAAGTAGCTTTCAATTGCTGCAAAGTGTAGTAAGTTTGAAAACATTATATTTTTGATGGGCAGATCTTTGCCCGCAATTTTTTCAAGTTAACTCAACAATAGGGAACATCAATAAAATGTTTTTCTTCGTTGCTTTTTCCGCAATACAAATAAAACATTTGCATTTAAAAGGCTTTTCATCGTCCGATCAGAATGGAAGTTGGCAAATAATGTTTTTTTTTACGTGCATTGTAGGGACAGATGATGAATGACATTTCCCCCCCATAAATGCTGTCAACCAAAGACCACTCGTAGATAAACACACTCTTGCTATGGTATGTACTATATGTATATTTCACCATCCATCAAATTGATTGAAGTGGGGTGGCTGGGGGATTCGGGGAACTGTCTTCTTCCTGACCTTCGCCAGCATAAGATTTTGGCCGGTTGATTTATGCCGGCAATGGATTAAATCGATTTTAATCGCTCCCATAAGTGAGTGCAATCTAGTGCTCAATAAAACACACGCGAGTCCTGTTTCGCAACATCCTTTGTCCTGTTCCTTCCCCCTCGCAAATCGGAAGTGGATTGTCTGGAGTGGGCGGAGTGTTTGTATAGCTTCGGTTGATTCGTTGGCCGATAAATCTCTTTATCGCCATAATCGTTAAATCGGTCACTCGTCACGAACATTGATTGCCTCCACCATATAGCTAACAATGTACTTAACTTCCGGTTCAATCTTGGAAGTAAACCAAGCGTGCTTTATTCCAACAATCATTATATCAAGTTAAAACTTTATTAAAAGAGCATACCAACTGCGTAATGAGCTTATATTAACTTTTATGAATAAAACTTCGCCCGCCCCCCAAAAAAGGGCCTTCAATTACCAGCATCATGTGGTTTTTATCACGGTAGTCAGGAGCGACAAAAATTTGGAAATTACTCTCTTGGCAAGTAATGTAAACTGTTGCGACAGCACCGGCAGATAAAACTGAACACCCTGCGGCATCAACAGCTTGGTAAACAAATTTCCATTCGGCGTTGAACATTTTCGCAACAAATCTGTCCGAGACCGACATGTATGTATGTGAACGTATCTGTGTAATGTTCTACAAATTTCCTGATTTATTGTAAAACTTTTTATGCGCATTTCGGTTGCTGTTTAAATAGTTAAATGCGATATGTGTGCAAAATGCTCTATGTGTGTTGACGGGCACATGACAGTCAGAATGCAGATATTTGTATACAAATGGTTGCCAACTTGAATAAATGCCCACCAGACTTTGGCCGGTATGCAAAATGCAATAAGAGCCAGCTAAAAGTTAGAAATAAATAAAGTTGGAAAAATTAACAAAAATGGTGTTTAGTTAATGTTCGTAAATTTACGCTCACATGTTCGTTATTTTCGCCTGCAGCCATAATTTGCAATTAAAACGTAGCAAATTGAGCAGGGTAATTAAATGAGTTTTCCCTATGCAAATATGCTAAGTGCTAAAACAAAGCTAAGAGCTATCAGAATGGAAAATAGTCTGCAGCTGATTAAACTCAACATTTTCTCGGCACTTAAAGGGTATTTATCTATGGTATTCAAGAGAAAGAGCCATTATTAGCGTGAAATTCAGATATATCAATTAAAATCCTTAACTGGCTGTGAAAATGCCAAAATTCTGCTAATCGTATATAAAATCATTTCCCACAAATCCAACCGAAATCAAATGAAAGCTCAACTTGACCGCAAGAGTATGCAACAAGAAATTTTGTGGAAATAAACAAGTCAAAGTTTATTGAACTTTACCGCAAAACAAAGCCAACTCGAACTCATTTATATACATTGCTGTAAGCCGTAAAACAAAGCAAAGATTATTTTGAAAAGTGCGTGTTAAGTTGGCTACACATTTTTCTCAAGCTTCGCGGGACATTTTTCTTTGTCAATGCCGTCTGAATGTTTTTAATTTCAATTTTCGATTTGTTTTTTGAGGCCTGGTGTGTGTCATCTTGATTGACAAATTGAAACGGATAGCCAAGATATATCAGACAAATGCCAAATGTATTGATTTTTGGCTTTGATGGGAAAAACTTTGGATGGAGATCTTCATGCGACCAGATGTTGCTGCTGCTGATGTGAAATGAACTTAATTTATCCAGTTTCGGTTACTCAACCCTCAGCAGTTTGGCTTAGTTTCGTATGAGCTGAATTATTAATGAAACCCCGCATAAAGAACAACAGGGAGTCAAAGTCGGAGTAGATTTATTGTGTGCCCAGTGTAGTATTGTGTCAAAATTTGTTGCCAAACGAATGCCAGAACAATAATAAATTAATTAACTTGGCTGGCCAGCCAAAGGGCCAAGAGCAGCACGTGCTGTAAATGTGTAATCACTAATTAAAGCGGTTGCAGGCAGACAAACTTAAATCCAAACTTTCCGACTTTGAGCATATCTTATCTGCCAGTTGGCCAGAAGCAGCCGAGTGGAAAGCATAATTCGCGATTTGAGCCCTCGAAAACAATGGCCCATGGCAGGGGCACCTTAGTAGTCGTCTGTTGATAATTACGGGTACAAGCAGATAAGGATAAGCGGCAACTGCAGTCCATTCAACAAAACCCAGGCCCAATTCAAGGAACAATAGAGCCGAGATGGTGCAGATGGGAACGATGCTGATGATGTTGACGATGACAAAAATGGGAAACCAAATTGCAAACAATGCCGCAAACTTTGCCGGCTCTTAATTAAGCCACAGGCAATCGAAAAAAGTACCTAGGTGATGATGAAAGGGGTAGAATTTACGCATACGCAACGTGTGATACACTTTATTACACGTCAATCTGTCAATCAGTTTCCTTCAATTGCGCAGGTTTCTGTTTACCAAAATAATAAATACAAATATGGTGAAAGCCTTTTGTAATTGGGTCAATACCTCTTTATTGCGCCTGTTGAACACTTTTCATAACAAATAATATTAAAGACCATTCATTTTGCCATCGATATAAATTGCATTGTTTTAATCAACGTTTAATTTCAATCAACACAAATAATATTGATTTAATTAAGCCTTTAGCTTATGGACCTTTTTTGTTCTGTAACTATTAGCCTGTTAATTAATTATTGGACATTTTAAACTATTTTTCAATGTGGGGGACTAATAAATTTAGAGGGGGGTCGAATGACATTAGCGGTTTTGTATTTCACCTGGTGATGGGAATGGGAAAAACGCCGAATAACATTGCACAAAAGTGGAAGACTGCGCGCTGAAAAAACCCGAATGGCATTCACTCCATCTTCTGTCTCCCCGAAAGAGGTAAAATACCCAACCCATCCCCACAGTTCCCATTACCACTCCCTTTTGGTGTTGGCCCAGTGCTGCTGTGCGGAAAAATAGCGAGTATAATCGCAATTATTTTTACCTGCCGGCACTTTTAGAGCATTCCAGCAGGTAAAACTATGTGCGAATATTTCTTCGACTGGAAAATGAAATAGTGAACGCCAGAGAGATCTAGTAAAAGGGGGCCTCGCCCAAAATGGGTGGTAGAAAACTTAAAACTCTGGAAAATTGTGTGGGAAAAACACTTAAACATGCTTCGATGTTTACTTTGTGTAATTTTATCCAGCAACAAGACTATCGTTATGCAAAAGCTAACAGAGTTTTTTGCCGTAATTATATTGAAACAAAATAATGTCAGATATCAGTAGATATTTAAATTCATAAATGGCAAACATTTCGGAACATTAAATAATCATTAGTTTCAGACAAATAAGCCCAATAACGCATCTCTCATTAGCAGCAAAAATTATGTTAACAGCCATTTATTTTAACAACAAAGCAGAATGCATTGTTTTCATTAACCTGTAATTAAAAATGATTTAATTCAATGGCCAATAAATCGGAGCAGGAATATTGAAATAATTATACAAATAATTGGTACAAGTAAGTGTGGCACATGGTGCATAAATAATCAAATGAGCTTTTCAATTATCGCCATTTAATTTAACCAGCTATCCAAGACCATGACAATTCATAAAACTCATTAGGTACATGCGTTTTGAAATGGAGAGTGCTGAATGTGAAAGGAAAATAAAATCTAGGGCAATTTATATGAGTATCGAGCGGAGGGAAAACTTCTTCCGGGAAACTGTCAAATAGAAGCCAACAGTTACTGCCACTCACTGCTGCTCTTTCAGCATGTCCTTTCCTCCAGTTGGGCCAGTCTTTGTTTAGAGAGGAAGAATTATAATTTTCCTGCGTACCCTCAAACTTTTCACTCAGCCCGGCACAAACATAGATACATACGCACACACATCCATAGTTATTTTCCACAATGTCTGATGTGTCTGTCTGCAAGTTGCTTGTGCCGAAAGCAACTGCAACTTATTTTGCATATCTTAAAAAATAGTACATACGCAGATCCCCAAGCAGCCTTGGTCCGCGCCAGAGACCATTATAATACAATAACATTGCGATGGGGTAGGGGATCCCAGGCCAGAGGGGCTTAGTTCTGGGGGTTTGATAGCGACTCGAGTGCAGCTGCTGTCGCAGCCATAAAGTTTTCGGTCTATAAGGAAGTTATTGCATTTCCCCCTCTGCTTCCCTTTTAGCCAGCAACCAAAACTCACATCTCGCTTACAAAAAAAAAAAACAGAAAAGAAAATATTTCAAATTTCAGCTTCGTCTCTGGCAATGAAAGTGATTATGGAGATAGGGGTCTCAGAAAGCAGTCCTTGGACGAGTGACTCAAAATGTCTTCTTGAAGTTTACCCGGAAGTTAATGAAATGAGACCGCAGACAAAGTGGAGGAAAAGAACGAAGCTTTAAGCGAAAGTTACGCAGAATAAAGCCCAGAGTGTTTTATTTCCCCAACACATTTTGTGTTGAAAAGCAAATTAAAATTTTAGAACAGCATAGTTGTTACATTTTTGGCAAGAGAAAGTGATTTAAAACAGCTAAACTTCTTAACACAATTTATATGCCTGTACTGAAAAAAACTTAATAAGTCCAAGGACTTTAAATATTTTTTCCTTTAGTATATTTTTTTAAATTATTAAAAGTAATATTTTAACACTTAAAGATAATTAAAAAACTTTTATTTTGATTTCAATGTGAAATTCTTTTTTTTAAATTACTTAAAACCTAAAGAGTAAATATGACTATCTAATATTTACCGTCTTAACTTAAATATTAGCAAATTAAATCATGGAATTTAAATACTTAAAACGAAATTTGAATATCATTTTTTTTATCGGAGTAGACTTTTTGTTAATATTGTGATTGGCAGGATACATATTTTAATGTTAGTTTTTTTAAATTATTAAATAACTCTCAATCATTTCCATAACACTCGTTGAATTTAATTTACTGAGGGGCAGTGCTGATGCCCTACTCTGGTCAGTTTTTAAAATATCCCCACATAGTTGCATGCCAGACACAATTTCGAAAAATTTTTAATCTACAGTTTTGTTTTTTCGGACGTGGGAAAGGGCGGGCGGCGGATGAGGGCGATGGGTTGGAAAGCACTTTCGCATTACTTTTGTTTTAATATTGCAGCAAATGGCTGAAAGCAACTTGGCATATGTGCGAACATTTTATATAGCGTTACACACCCAGATGGAAGTCGACCATTGTTTTATTTTTGGGTCTGGCCAGGCGGCGGGACAGCAGCGGCCACATGGACAGGAACATGGTTGATGCGGATGTGTTTTGTTCCACCCAAGAACCCCCCTTTTGCGTGGGTGTGTGCGTGCTCAAGTGGGTGAATTTAAGGGGGGTTCGCTTTCCTTTTCTAGCATCCAAGGCCACTGGAGCAGCACATATGTACATATAAAGCCAGAGCGTGCCTGTGCATCTCGCCCGCCCAAAAACAGTTTCAAATTATGTTTGAAAAAAATTATACAAAAAAGGAAGTATAAAAAAAATACCAGCAGAGTGTAGCAGCGCACTGAATTGCAATAAAAAAAGTTTCCGTGATTTCCCTCAACAATAAAATAACTGTGCGGGAAAAATAGTAAATACTTTTATTAAAACGTTTTGCAGCTTATTTTTCCCACCAGCTTGGGCAAACATATTTCAACTTTTATAATTTACACTCACCTCCCCGCTGCCATTTCCATCGAAAAATCTCTCATGCTCAAAGCAATTAATAATAAGTTAAGGGCCGGGCGGGAAAAAATTGTTCATGATCATATTATTATGCTTTTAAAAAGGAGTGGAAATTTATTCATGTGTGAGAGAGTAGCTGTTCAACTTAAATTCGATATATTAACGCTGTGATTTTTTGATAGGTTAATAGTAGAAGAAAATTCTGGATTTGTTTACTAATTGAAAATGTAAGAAACACAAATTTCCAGTACATACAGCAAAGGTGCACACGTTTCGAAATTACATCTCATTATTCTCGATATCCTTTTAACCATACCCATTCCCTTCTCATTTCTAGCTCTCACTAGGTCACTTGTTATGTGGGCCAAATATATATTCCCCGCTGAAAAATGAATATCAAATCTAGGAGAGTGGAAACTAGGGACCTGGCTTAGGCAACCCCAAGGACTGGGCCCCACAGAGGGAGAGCTATAATAAAAATAACAATAAAATATCACTTATAGAAACAACGGGCCGTGTCAATGAAACAAAAAATGGGGAATACAATCGCAACCCGAGTGGGAAGAGCTAAACCAAACAAAGGGGAAATTTGAACAGAAATCAATCAGTTGATGGAATGCTTTTATAAAAATTACAATAAACACAAGTACATCCACTGAAACTCGAAGAGAGTAGTGAGGGAGTAGCAACGGGGAATTGCACACATTAATATCCTTGATTTGTCCAGATTAATTCAAACATCGGGAGAATGCTTGCCCCAAATGCAATTTACACTCTTATCTAAATTTCAATTTGAGTTCTGGCCAATCTTGTCAGTTTTATACTCGTCATTAAAGTCAACGATAAACTGATTATAATTAATCATTTTAACTGCTCCGAATTTGGATTACTCGACTGATTTATGATCTACTTTGCGACTGGAATTGGAAATTAGACACGTTTCTTGAGGATACCGACATCAAAGCAATAGAAATACGATTTATTCCGGCCTTCCCCATAATTACAATTCTCCCAGGACAAAGTGGGGATACTCCTTCTCTACGTATCAAAGAAGTGAGTAATAATCCCCCGACTGTCAGTCAGCCAAACCAATTAGAACATGCCAAACACATGAATATGGTAATGACAAATATTAAATTTGTCTGAAACACTTAACATATGTAAAACAGGGCCCTTTTCAAGGTGAAATTTTGGTTTACCCTGTAAAAATTCGCTGCTTAGGAATACAAACCACAAATTTATTAAAAAACCCAAAAACCACATTGCTATCTACTAAAATTATATTTTTTGAGGTTTAAATTGGTGAATGAACCCGTGCTGCACCTGTTATATCTCAGCACTTCTTATTTTTTCCGGCCTTTTTGTCAGCTTCTTGGATGAATTTGCAAAGTTCCGACGAGGAGAAGGACTTTGGCCTCTCGATGGGTGCTCCCAAGGCCCGTGCCCAAATCAGTTGGGCCAGAACTCCCAGAGCCCGGGAAACTCCGAAGAGTACCGTATAGTATTGTAGTTCCTTCAGGCAGTAGTGCTGCAGCAGGACACCCGAATGGGCGTCTACATTGGGATACGGATTGGCCACCTTGTTGAGCTTTTTCAGCACCTCCGGTACGATCTTCCACAGCCGGGTTACCAACTTCACGCCCGGATCATCCTTGCAGTGCTTCATGGCAAACTCGTTTTGCAGGACGAAACGGGGATCGGTGTCCCGCAGCACGGCATGCCCATAGCCGGGAACAACCTGCAATTGAAATTGAATTTTTAGTGTATTATAAAAGATTATAAATTAAAATCCAAACACTAAAAATAAAACCAATTGCCCTGAAGATCACTTAAACTAAGACCCGTATTTTGGAGTAAGGGTTAAACTAAAAAAAGGTTAGGGCTATTTTCTTGTCCGTATTTTAAACTAAGTGTACGTTTTACAACTAGTTAATGCAAACCATATTTTTAGTTTAACATGCGGACAAGAAATAAAGTTAGGTGTCATTTTGTGGTATGGTTTCTGGTGACATTCCCAATAAACGGGTAACATTTAACTTCTATGTTTCTAGTTTAGTAGTTTAGTGATTTACTCTGCTGATAAGAAATATATCTGTAAAGTGGTCCCACCTGTCCGCCCTTTAGCGTTTCGTCGATGAACTTCATCAGCTCGTCGTCGGTGGGCTCGTCGCCAATGGCCTCCCTTAGCTTCGTCAGCCAGACGAGTACCTCCTGGTTAGCCAAGCCGTGTAGTGGGCCAGCTAGGCCGCACATGCTGGCCGAGAAGGAAAGGAAGGGATCGCTGAGCGCCGAGCCGACCAGGTAGCAGGTGTGGGCGGACACGTTGCCGCTCTCGTGGTCAGCGTGCAGGATCATATAGAGACGCATGAGATCGATGAAGTCCTCGTCCGGCAGTCCCAGCATGCGGCAATAGTTCCCTGACCAATCCTGCTCCGGGTTGATCTCCCGGGAACCCTCGCCGTCGTGGTAAACATTGTTGTAGATGGATGCCGCCACGGTGGGCAGCATGGCGCACAGGTTCATCGAGTCCTCGTAGATGTACTCCCAGTAGTCCGCCCTCCTAGCCCCCTTCGTGTAGGCCTCGACGAACTTGCTCTGGGAACTGAGGCAGGCGCAGGCGGCGCACAGCTGGGCCATCGGGTGCACCCGCTTGTCCATGGAGTCAACCATCCGCAGGCAGTAGCGCGGCACAGTGCCACGTTTTAGCCACTCGTTGGTCACCTCCTCGGCCTCCTCCTTGCTGGGCATCAGCCCGGTGACCAGCAAGAAGAAACAGCCCTCGGGAGTGCCCTCCTGGGAGCCTTCTTTCACCCGCGGCAGCTTGGCACACGCATCCTTCAGCAAGATTCCGCGGTAGTATATACCCTTGTTTTTGTCCAGGCTGGTAAAATATAAATTATACAAAATTATGGAAAATTATGGAAATGATAAAAAATTTGCTTGTGGGTTTTAGGCTCTTGAGGACTCTTGGAAAAACCCGCTAGGTTGTCATCAACAAAATATCAATGACAGCAGATAACCTGTCAGCAACAATTCATCGTTGACCTTACCTAGGTTGTCATCAAAAATTGACCGATGAAAGCAGCAAAGTTGAAGGCACTCTTCATTACAATCATACAGCTTCCAGCCTATAGAGGCATATTGTATTGCAGCGTATTGCAATGACAAAATTTAGAAAGAGTGTTTATTTAGTGGATCGTATAATAAATGTTCGTCAAAATAAAAATAAAATCAGAACTTTTTTATGTTGAAGATGGGATCGTCACTACATTTTTATCTCCTCAAGAGGTGTTTTTTTTTGTATAACTTTGAGAATGTGACTAACTAAGATACCATAAGGAGTAAGGTATTGATAATCGATTACGAAAAATGTCAATAGCTTACCTTTTTAAGTGAAACTTACCTAGAGGTCTCGCAAAATAGGAGCGGTAGTCCTCGCATTCCCCCCATAACGCTGTTAACGGTGATCTGGCCAATTGACTTTTTGCCATGCAAACACTTGATACCCAAAAACTTTTCTCGCTCTATGGGAATTTTTTTGGCCAGCCTGGCTTTCAAGCCCTTGCCGCCTCCATCCTTACAGTCAGCAAAGGAACGGCTGAGGACGGTCTTAAAAGAGATGAAGAAATATTATGACAAAGTTGAAACCTTTATTTACAATACCTTTAAGAAGCTTTTGTGGCATCTGCATTTGGTCGTCTTGTGCATGGCAGTAGATGGTGGAAATTGCAGGGAATTTAGAATTTTGATGGAGGAGATCGAAATATGAGAATATTGTCAATTTGAGAATGTACACACAGCCTTCTGTGTACAATAAAGTGGGATATGAACATTATTTGCACCGAGAGCACATTAAAAGGTGTCGCTCTCGGTGGGGAAGGATTATATTTTGAAATTATCGTACAAACCAATCAGGTAAATAAAGTCGTTGCCCTTAATAGGCCACACCATAAATCCGGGCTCACCAGGTACTATAGGAAAATCATTTATGCCTGGACAGACGTATTAGTTATGTAATCGTCTTAAGAAATTGTAGTGCGTCGAATGTTTGTGCATGAATAAATAATATGCTTGTAGTCCCTGGTGAACTCTGATTTAATTGCAATATTATTCTATTGCATTTCAATGTGGCTGACAGAGGCAAAATTGTTGTCTGCAATTTGTCGTTTGTGTTTCCAGGGACCAACTTTAAGCTGCAACCAAAATTAATTCCTGTTTGTTTGTCGCTTAACGAAATTTTTGGGTCATTTGTGTGGGACTAAATCAGAACTGCAACTGAACACACAAGCCCACCCACGGCCACACACTTTCGCTCTCAGCGGGTTAAAACTGTATACGAAATGGCAAAAAATTAAATATCTATTTGTAGTTTCGGGCATTGGGGAATTTTACGTTACTTTGGCTCATCTGCCAGAAACAGAGGGCTTTTGTTTGTGGAGATGGTCGATGGGACTGGGACATGGGGAATGTGGATGTGAGTGAGTGGAATTGGTACTTTGGTAGCGTTTTTCATCTGCCACTGCCCATTGGGCTCCACTTTGGGGAATTTTTCGGTTTTTGCCGCCATTGCATTGCTGGTGCCCAGTTAAATTTATATTTGTTTGTTTGCCGTTCTGATTTTGTCCAGCTTTTGGGGCAATCAGTGCAAAAAAAGGCCGGAGAGGGAAAAAATATATAAAACTTTGCTTTTAATTAAAACATATTTTACATACACATACAAAGAAAAAACGTGAAAAAAAGTGTATAAATATGAAAATATTTTTCCACTGCTTCACTAACAGCCATCAAATGGAAATTAAAACTTTATCGCTCGGTAGATCTCGTTTCGCTTTTTGTGAAAATATTCCCCTCCTCGGATCCTCTGCAAATGGGCATTCAGTCAACAAGTATTCCACTTTGCCTTTATCCACTCATTATTCCCCCTTTTTTTTTGAGCCAGTAGGTTTTGCATTTTATTAATTAACATTCAATTAGCGAAAACGATTGTGGCCCTGCCGCTTTCAAGTGGCATTTAAGGTATTCACGAATTTGTAAGCCGGCCATTCAGATATTCAAATAGAGTTAGCCTTGCCCAATTCAAAATTTTTTTCTGTAAAATGCGATTTGTTTATTTCTAGCAGTTTTAGTTTTATCTCTTTTTCAGGTGCTTTTAGTTAGGAGCATTCAATCCTTTAATGCCTCGACACTGAAAATAATAATGAATTCGAGATTAGCTGAATAATTAGAGGTAAAAGTTTGCGGATTATTTCAAATTTTTGACTTAAAGTTAATGTCTTAAGTTTTGGAGGATGGAACTATAAAATATTTTCAATATTTCTATTAGAGTGTGCTTACATAAACAAAGAGAAAGGTAACTTAAAATATATAAGATAATGGTAACAAATTTATTTATATTATTTTTCTGAGTGGCTTCAATTTTAGCTCAGCCTTTTCCATGTTGTCCTCCATAAATTTCCCGGCTTGAAATTTTTTTTGCTTTGCCTTTGGTGTTTGGTTCAATACAAGTTTAAATAATTTCCCTTGACTCACCGCCTCTCGCCTTTGTTCGCTGTTTTAGTCCGATATTGCGAAAGCAATAGCACAAGCTTAAAGTGGACACCGCCCTTGAATGCGAAATCGAATTTCGCACTTAAGCAGCTGTCAGCAACGGTATCTATCTTGGCCCAAACACCCACCCAACCAGCAAACCAGCCAGCCATTTCCTTTGGCGCCCTCTACTCGACTCCACTCCTCTTTTTTGTCGTTCCTTGCCCTGAAAGTTGCATCGTGGACAAGTTGCAAGCTGAATACATAGGAGCGAAAAGGTTGGAAACAATTTGGTTGCCTTAATGCATAATAGAAAGTGTCGTATCCATGACAGCCAAACTTTAAAATGATTTTATTAACTTAACTTTGTTGTCCACCAGCAAACACACACAAAAAGTGCAAACTCTGAGAGTCAAAGGGGCCAAAAGTGGTTAAATAAAAATTGAACGATATTTTTAGTTGACAGTATTTAACTTGGGGTATTTTGCCGGAAGCTAATACATATCTTGGATAAATTTTCAGAGATGGTGGCAATAAGTATTCCCTCTAGAGCCCCAAGTGGCATATCACTTATAGCTAACTGTTTGGCGAGGATTTCTTAAAGTTCTGAGCGGAATGTCGTATGCAAATGCAGTTACAATACTTTCAGCATCGCTTTCTTATTTTCCCAATGCAACCCAATCGATGGTTTTGCATTTTACCACTTGAAGGTGGGTATACCATATATGTACTATACGTGAGTGGGTGCTTGAGGTGCTTCTCCACGAACTTTGACGTTTTCACTAATGAAAGTTCGCCCACATATGTACGTGCGTGCATCTGTGAGAGTGCCAAGGAGTTTTCCCCAGGGTGATATTGCTTGCCCTTTGTTGACATCACGTCGAACCTGTTACGAGTGTCAGCTCGATTTTCCCTATTTTTTCGCTTGCAACACGAATTTCACGTGTCTGAGGTCATGGTGAGTCGATGATTTTGACAAATCGGTTCCAAGAACGTGGCCAGTTTCGGGGTCACAACATTTGCAGGGGGTAAAAAGTCGCTTGGGGAACAAAATGTCTCAATTTGGTTTTACTTGCTTAAAACTTTTACCTTCGAAGTAGCCATTAGGTAATAGACAAGTGACAAATATATTAAAGGTAGTCCATATAAATTGGATTTCTTTAAAAGTTAATATAATTTTCTTAAAAGGCAGGTGGTTTTTCTGAACCATGTGTAATATAACATTTTCAAAACATATCACACTTGGTGATAAGAAATTCTTATTAAAAATATATACCTTTCCTCCTATAAACTTAGGTATATAAGCATAATTAATTCCTTGCCAGTCCTTTGATAAAATTGGATGATCTTAAAGGCTTAAAATTACCATAAACTTGACAAATACCTAAGTGTGTTTTGTGTGTCCCCCTTGACTTAGCCGAAGCTAATTTAATGCACTTATGTAAATGTCATTTGAAGCACTTCGAAATTTAGAAAATTGTGGTATCGATATAACACAATCAACTTTAAGAGGGACCTTAAGTTATAATTAATGTTCAAGTGCATGAAATGCTTTAAGTACTAAAGGGGTTTTTAAGACTTTTCTTTTCAGTGGTGGCAATTAAAATGTGTAAGTAGGTCGCCAGCAGCTCTACCGGTTAATGGCCAAAAAGACTGCGATATATATGTAACTACCAACCCCATCTTTTTATAGCTTGCTAAAGTGCCGGTAAGCGATATTGATATGATAAGAAAATGTTTGTACAAGGAAAATATGGCACTCTTTTTGCATATTTGTATACGCAGCAGCAAACAGACGTATGCCCGGAATCAATGTAAAATCACATTCTGGAGCAGAGATTTTTAATTAATGTTTTATTGCCGTTTGACTCAATTATTCATTAAATTGCGCTACCTTTCTTGCTTGCATTGAGTGCCTGATTAAATGGCTGGATAAACTCGAGCATAATGAGTAATTAAGCGGTTAAGTGCCGCGCATAAAAGCCTCAAGTCCCGCGCCTCCGTCTGCAATATCCCCACAGATTTATGCCAAGCGCAGGCCGCACTTTGCCAGCTCTGAATGGATTTCTTTAAAATAAAAGCAAATCAAAGTGAAATACATTCAAGCACCATTTGGTCGGCAAATGTTTGCTCCGGAGTACCGTAGGATCCAACAAGTTATTCAGCTGGCTAAAGACGCTTTTATCTCGCTTTTCCCAAAAGGAAATGCGGCCAAGTGGCGAGCAGTTAACACAACACACATGTACTCCATCCACTTCGTCCCACTTCAAGCCCTCCGGCACTCGTCTGGCAGAGCATTTCGCTTTGGGTCTGTGGGCCAAATTGAGTATTAAGTATTTTGGAATTTTTTGTAAAATGAAATAAAAACGCAGCGCTGAAAAGAGAATGCGGCAGCAGGAAGTGGCCACACGCACACCCACATATATGTATAGACAGGCGGAAGCGGAAGCACTCACATTACTCGACATACCAAAAGTAGCCCAAGCCAACTTTCAGGACTTTCAGACTGATGACTACGCCATCACCCACCTTTCCAAACATCAGACATTTTGATGTAATGTGTACGGGTTGAGGAACTTTGAAGTGAGTGGAAATAAAAATATTTTTTTAACACTTTTAAAGTAAATAAATGAAAGAGTTGATTAAATCATGATATACAACCTTTTGTTTCATCGAAAAAATCGAACTTCTTTAGTAACTTTAAAATAGGAAAAAAACCATTACAAATTACAGAAGCCTTTTTCTAAAATTTAACAATATAAAATTATAGAAGATCAAGGAAGTCAAAATTAACTTTAATTAGATGCTATTAAAGCTGCAACCTCTGTTGACCAGTGTAATAACTTTTATGTTTTTATGTGTATTTCTAATTTTCTGTCTGTACCCTTTGCTTTGAATACTAGAGCCTCACATCAATTTAGTTTTATGGCCATATCTTTCGTATTCTACTTGGCCCAAGGGGCCCATTTTCGCTGATCCCATTTGGCATTTGAAGTTATTTATCTACATGTAAAGATTTTGAACAACTTTCAGAACGATTTTCCTTGATAGAGAGTAGCTATGATTTTGTTACCTTAATAAAATTGACCATTTTATGATGATTTTTCTACAAATTTTGTATTGAGTATAATTCAGTCAATTAAATTGTTTGACCCTTAAACCCCGAAAAAGCCAGTTTTGGTCGGAGGAATTGCGTCATTGCGGCAGCTTTTGGCCATTTCTCTTTCAATCTTCACTTTTCCCAGGCTTGTGGCGCATTTCGGCCGCATTCATTCCTCACTTTAAGTCTCGACATTTTGACTCGCAAATTAAAATAAATGGCATCACATTTTTTCCAGCAGATTTCTGCTGTTTGGGCTCCGTCTCTTTTATCTGTTTCTCTCCTTCCAAAGTGGATATTTAAACGACACTAAGTTGACTTAATTCCAACGCCTTAAATTTACCCAGCATCTTCAAGGTCTTTTTGTCTGATAAAGCAAGATGAAAATGTAAAAGAAATACTCGAAGAAGTGTGTCCGATAAAAGGGCAAGCAATTTGATTGTAACAGATTTAATTACAAAGTTCCGGCCAAGTCGTGTGTTAAATTTGACCAAAAAGTTCATAAAAATGCATAATCTTAACGTCTGGCTAATGAGGCGTAAACAAGTCACGGGCTTGGGTTGGCGTGCTTTCAACTTTTCTTTTAACAAATTAAATGTAATTTGTTACGCAAATTGAGCACAATCTGACAAAGAGGAGATATGCAAAAGCGATGTTGTGAAGCTAAACTCGTTTAAAGAAATGGTAGATTAAATAAAAGTTGATTCCCACGGAAACCGAGAAAAGGAATGAGCCCTTCCGTTTGTTTACAAGCCAATTATCTATGTAAATCAAAAGTAAATATGCTTTTAATTTAGTTAGTTATGTTATAGTAAAACGAACACGCAGGGATTATGCTTTTTGAAAATATTTCACTTTTATTTATCATTTAAAAATGTACTTAATGCAATCTTTAGTTTCCTTGGCTAAAATAGATAAAAATAAAACGTTTTCTCTTTATTTGGTTTTATAATTATCTTCCATTTCTCTTCTTGTGTAGCAACAATTTGCACATTAAAGTTATGTTTTATACCTTTATGTTTTGTAAGAGTTTGATATCTTGTCATGCAAAAATATGTACCAAAAACATTTCGTTAGATATATTTATTAGTATTTCCCATTTATTTTATAAAAAGCCACTTTTACCTTTCTTAAACCCTTGCACGCTAATAATAAATCACTTTAGACCTTTCTTACCGTTCAACCCACAGCCCGCTTATTTGAATGCCCATCTCAAACAACTGAAAAATAATGGGAGTCCTAACTAGAAAACCCGATGCTGCTAAAAGGACTTAACACTAGGGACTCTCTAAGGCATTTGCAGGCATTACTTCTACAACTCTAATTAGGAACACAGACGTGTGGACTTCTCAATATGTTGTTGTGTCTTTGTTGGGGGAGTATATAGAATACAGCAATGGACTTTGATACGAGATTTCGTTCGGCTAAAGGTAGATAAGCTACTCTGAACGGTGATTAACACCGCAGTAATATTGGCTAAGCACACAGCACATCATTAAGCAATTAAGTACACTTTCAGTTTCCCAAAGACAGTTTTAGATCTATTATAACCTACACTACATCTTAAAAATCAAGCACTCGTTCAATCATTCAGGGGGGCTCACTCTCTTAAATGCAGTCAACGATGATATAAATACGTGAAAGAAGAGATTTTTGTGCTTTCTTGGGGTTTTTAGGAATGGGAATAAAAAATTGCTGGATTGTCCAAGGAAAGGATTGCGGATTAATTCACTGAGATTTGATTGAAAGGGCTCGGTAGCTCCACCCTGTGTAAACAATAATGGGTTTGTAATGTCTTTGGATGATGATTCACTGGTTTCTGGTATAAATACTTTCAACATAATTATTGGCAAAAATTAAACCTATCAATAAAATAAGTACTCTTCTAAAGAGGAGAGAAACAAAGGTTATACAAACATTCAATATAATACTTGTTTCATTTTTTGACTCACATTCACACAGAACAAAATAGCATACACCCTCACTAAGTTCTACTGCTCTATTCTGACTAAAACTTAAACTTAATCCTATTTTTGCTGACTTAAATTCATTAAAGTTTTTGGTGTTTGTTACGGAACCCGCTACCGATCCAGCACCTGCATCTAAAGCTTAGAGATTAATCGTATCCAGATCCTGGCAGGGAGCTCGGGGACTCATATCATCCGTGCTCACACTGCCTCTCCCATCTTCTCCTCCAGTTCCACGACCATCTGCCGTTATATCCGCCATCGACGAGTGGTTCTGGTTCTGATTCTGTCGCAGATTTGTGTTGTTATTGACCATATGTTGGCCCGAGGCGTTGTTGGACTTCGAGGATCCATCGGCCGAGTTAAGGTTGTTGTGAAGGGCCTGTGTCTTTTTAGTGCCCAAACCGAGTGGGAAGGCAAAGTCCTGGGGCAATTTGTGCATGATCTTGCCGGAGGTAATCAGGCGACCAAAACCCTCCTGAAATATAAAAGAAAATGCGTGGGTTCTTTAAGAGAATTAAAAGGGAAGTATTACCTGATGGGCAAAGGCATATCCTGATCTAACGGAACGACGTCCGCGACGCGATGAAGCCGTTCGCCTGACATTACTCGAGGCTCTCGAGTGAATCTTTTTCAAGGACCTTTGACGTATCTGTTTTGAGGAAATAAAATTGGTAAAACATGGTTTCGATTGTTTAAATGACGTTTACCTTATCCGAAAGGCTGGGATGCACATCCAGTAGATAGAACTTGTACGCCAGAACAGGCGCTACCAGGGCCATCACTGTGATCAACATGGTAACCCAAAATGTCAGGTCCTTCATGGCTTGGGTCAAAGAGCCCACATATGGCCCTCCAATGACATAGTTGTAGAAATAATCAAGCACAAAGTACCAAACCAAGCTACCCCAAATGGTCACGTGATTGACAACGGTCCAGTAAGAGGTGTACAAAGATATCTAGAAGAAAGGTTTAAAATTAAAAACTTAAATTTGCAAGTGTTTAAATATAGTAAAACTTAAGATATTATAAACTAAAGTCGAAAAGAATCTTAACATATCATCTTAATTACCTTTCAATTTAATAAATCTAAGTTAATTTGTTCTATTTTGGCTCACCTGTGCTGTATTATCCACTATGAGTATGGTGGCCACAACGGCGCCAAGGGTCATATGATCGCTGACAATAAATCCGTTCTGCGAGACACCGTCCTTGTAGACGCCGTAGGGAATCAGGAACAAGACCAGCGAAGTAAAGGCCCCGTGCAACACACTGTAGATGAACTCACGAATGTTGAACAGTTCGCTTTTGAGACCCGGCGTGTAGAGGCGTGGGAAATCCACGCTATTCTTGTCCGAGACATCCTGCTCGAAGACGCCCAACGCCAAAACGGGCAAGGACGTGTAAAACAGATTGTAAACCGATATGAACATTGGGTCGAACACCGTCTGAGGTTGGAACGCAATTAGTATTGAATGTGAATAACACCTGTAATCAAACCCACCTGAGCGCTGAAGCCGCAGAAGAGCGAATACCAGCAATGGCACAGGGTAAATGCAAAGTTCTTGTAAAAGAAGTATCGCAGAAATTTGCACATGCGGTAGTAGGACCAGCGACCATGGACCAGCAGCAATCGCTCAAGGTATCGGAACTGGGCAATCGAATAGTCACTGGACAGGACAGCCTGAAGGCCCTCCTGCCCTGAGATACCAACGCCTATGTGGGCAGCTGAGGTAAAAGGGTTTATAGATATCATATTTATATACATATATCTATTCCAGACTCACCCTTGATCATGGACACATCATTGGCGCCATCGCCAATGGCCAGGGTGACGGCTTTTTTGGCACGCTTAATTAGCTCGACGACCAGCGCCTTCTGGAGGGGCGTTACCCGGCAACAGATGACCGCCTTGCACTGCGAGGCGATGTCCAGGAATCTGCAGAACAAACCAAATTATTTCGTTATTGATTACCTCTCGAAAATTACTGGCACACCACCCACTTGGTCTCCAATTCCGGCGAAAGGCAGTGCACCAGTGAGTGCCCATTGACCACCAGGGCAAAGCCTGTGCTTTCATCCACCACAATGGAGGCAGTGCCTCCTCCCTCGCTCCTCTTCTCATCGCCGAACAGGTCATTGCATTCCGCACTGTTTGGAAATACCAAATATCAAATTAATACTCCAATATGAGAGGATATTCAACAATCAAAATGGAAATGTTATCAAACAAAGTTTAGTGTAGAAGGTGGTAAGGCTCAATGAGTTATATGTACAGAGATTTAGACAAGCAACTACTTTGGATGGGACAGCGAAGAAGAATAGCTATTTAGTTAATGAACAAGACTTGGACAGTGACTGTTTGTATTCGTGGTTTTGAAATTTGTTTATCTTTGAAATTAAGTCTTCAGTTTCGTTTTTGTACAAGGAATGACCAACAGACAGAACTCAAACAGATGCTGGGTGTTTATAATTGATACGAAAATAATTTGTTTGAACAATAAATAAATATAGTTTACTTGACGGGCGGAACAAGCACCAATAGAGGGTTACATCCTTTGGTGGGTAGTACTAAAATGTTCTCTTTAAATTTTCTCTTAACATCAATGAACACGAAAAAAAAAAATGGTAAATGCCTACGTTATTTTTCTATGAAATTCTAACTGTCCTCTGTGAGAAATATATTTAAAAACTAAAGGAAGCTTATAAAAAGAAGATTTCTAAAATAGTTGGATTTAAATGATAGATAGTTCAACATAAAATTAAAAAACATAGAATTAAATAGCATTTTAGGTACAACGAAAAATAGATAGGAAAGTTTTAGACATTTAGCTAACATAGATTTTGAATATTATAAAGTTATTCTAGCTCTGCTACTCAGGTTAAGTTTCACTTCAGCTAGAAATATGTTTGGAAATTCATTTAATTTTAAGAGCTAATCTATTGAGGTTATTTTTAAGGATTGCCCTCTACCTGTCCGGTCCGCCCTTATTATCCTTAGTTTTGTCATCCCACCTAAAGGTAACCACCGAAATGGCAGGCGGTGGAGGCGGCGTGGGCGGGAGATTTGACTCCTGCATGAAGGCCGATGTTTGGGTCATGGTCACACTCAGCGGATCCATATTACTGTCGCTGTTTAACCGGTCAAAGGGATCAAAGCCTGAAAAAAAACAAAGTAAAGGCAATTCTTAGGTTAAATATGCTGAACATTACGGTTCGTTCTATTATTAACTGCTGGTTAAGTTTCATAGCACTCACCTCCTGGTCGAAATCGATTGTATATCTTTATGGACTCTTTGAACTGCCTCAGCTGCTTTTCTACCTCTTCCACAGAGTTTCCATCCACTATAAAGACATCGGCCAGCTCATCAGTGAGCAGTTGGCAGGAATAACCGATGTTGATGGCCGTTTCTGATGGTCAGAAAATACTAATATTATAATCTAACCCTTGATATAACACTTTCTTAAGTTCACCCTGCTTGTCTCCTGTTAGAACCCATATCTTTATGCCGGCATTCTGCAAATTGGCTATGGACTTGGGCACGCCATCCTGCAGTTTATCCTCGATGGCCGTCACTCCAACCAGTTGCATTTCACTCTCGATCTCCTCGTAGATTTCGTTCAACTTTTGCTCCCGTGAGTCCATCGAAAGGGCAGCCTCCTGCTGACGACTTCTCCAGTCGTTGTAGTACTGCTCCGTTAAACGACGCTCAGCTAGAGCTAAGGTACGCAGGCCCTCACCAGCAAATTTCTATAAAAAGAACCTATAATTATGAACCTAAAGTCTTTAAGGAAAACCCACATTAAGGTGGTCCTGGGTGCGCGCTTTCATATCTTCCTGTCCGCTATGCAGACGATCGTATATCACATTGTCCGCTCCTTTGCAGTAGAGCACCATGGAGTCACCGCGCCGGAGGATCACAGACATCCGCTTGCGGACATTGTTGAAATCAAGGATGTTTAGGAGCTCGTATTCCTTTGTGAGTTGAAAAAGAAATGATTTCACATTTGAATAACATGAATTAACCATAACACTCACCTCCAATTGTCCCATCACCTCGATGGTAATACTATTTGGTGTTCGCGTGCGAAAGACAAAGCCGAAATTGCGAGCGGCTGCCACAAGAGCAGCCTCATCGGGACTTTGGGCCTGGTACTCCAGTTTCCCATCCACCGTTTCGGCCATGACCGTGTGGCAGAGGGCCAGCAGGCGGAAAAACACATGGGAGTGCTCCTCATCCGAGCGGACAGCATCTAGTAACGTGCGATCGTACCACCGGAAGTCGCTCTCGTAATGCGGATTGGCCGAAAAGTCGACGGTTTGAAGGGCCTGCGGAGAGGAGTTTTTTCAAATAGGTTAAGGTTACACAATCGTAACAGGAGGTTAATTTGTAAGTAACTGTACGTTAAGCTCAGCTGTATACGATATTAAGCAAAGTTAGCAACATTTCAATATTATTAATATTAGTCCCAAAGTATACAATGCTAAGTTAATTGTTGTGGTGTTACAGAGCACCCCTTAGCGATTCCGAAGCATAATGTTCAATTTCAGGTTTATAATACAAAATATCAAATATTGTTAAATTTAAAGAATTTATAAAGTCATAATAAGGTAAGAAGGTTTTAATAAGGTATGGAAAACTATAAGGTAATAAGTTTTTCCATAAGATGAAAACATTTTATAAAAGGTTACTAATACGATATTGTTATTACGAACAATTATCTAAAATCTTATAAAAATAAAGCTAAACCAAAGAAGTGCACAAGGGTTTTACAGAAATCAGAAATACCTAATAAGCTATAATTCAATATCCTAATTCAAACAGAACATTATTAAAAGGTTAGGTAATAGCATATAACACACATACAACACACAGCTTGACGCTAATCAGTAATTTTGGGTGTGAATAGAAGGCATGCGGCATGCATACGTGCACTCTCTGAGGCGACGAACTCCAATTGGTGGCGAATGCATGGCGGCAGTGCTTTGTGGTGCTCGAATCGCTTGGGTGCAGTGTGGATGTGTATTTTGGATCCCCTTCATAAGGCTGCTCGAGCGTGACTGTTGATGGGGATTTCTTGAACCGGATCTTGACTAATCGCTTGCGATGGTGCTGTGAATGGTGCATGTTGTGTGCTTCTGTCTGTTCATGTTCGGTGTCATGCAAAATCTTTACTTTGTCGCAACTGCTTGTGCGGGACAATTGTCGCTGCATAAATCCCGCTCCGCTCCGCTTGAAGCCGCCGCTGCTCCTGCGCTCGTCATTGCCGATGGATGGTGAAAGACCCATTCTGGGAGACAGTCCCCCAGGGTCATCCTCCTGACTTCTACTCGACGCCGAGTATCGCACATGTTTGAGTCCCAGCCTCTTTTCACCCGCGTCCAGCGGCGGAGCAGAGTGCTCGAAGTCCGGTCTCGAGGATACCTGTGCCTCCCCCGAGGAGGAGGAGGAGGAGGTGACCACCAGGGCACTCTTCTTGGCATGGACCTCGGCCGTGTGCACTAGGATGATGGGGGGTGCTGCTGCAGGTGGCGCTATCGCAGCTCCACCTGCGGGGCTGGGTCTGTTGTTGGTGTTGCTATTTTGGAAAATTGTTTGCTGCTATAACGAGTAATGTGAGTTGTTGTTTTTTCCTTTCTTCTTTTTTTTTTTTTTTTTTACATTGCCAGACACACACACAGTGGGGTCACAGGGTAAGAGATCAAAGTTTAAGTTTGACTTCGGCTTAGACTGGATTTTTTTTTAAGGCAGACTGTGCAAGAAACGGACACCGACACACACAATACAACATTCCCTCAACCAAGTTAGAGGTTAAATCGGCTTATTGGACCCGAGACCCCCGACAATCGCCTACACTCACCTCCGTAATCTCGATGAGCTCGCCGGTGCGCAGGTCAATCACATCGCCATAACTGCGCCCATTGATGCTGCACTTGTTGAACGTCATGATGTTCTGGGTGAGGGTGCCCGTCTTGTCCGAGAATATGTACTGGATCTGGCCCAGCTCTTCGTTAAGCGTGGTGGTGCGGGCTTTGGCATAGGTATTGGTGGTCGCATAATACATCTCCTCATCCCAGTTGATGAGGAACGACTGTACGAAGCGTATTACCTGGGAATATTAATGTATAGTTCGAAGTTCTTTAGATACAATAGGTTCTATGAAGTACTTACCTCTACTGAAACGTAGAGAGAGATTGGCACAACTGTGTTTAAGACTATGGCATACGAGAAGAAAACCAGCAATCCGATGACGGTGGCCCCCGTGGGTATGTAATCCTTGGGTATGATGCGCTCCCAGGGCAGATACAGCTGGAAATGCTGGCCAATCAGGCCCTCCCACACGGCACAGCCGATCGCAAAGAGGGCACATATTGACACCAGAAATAAGACGATCTAAGGGATACTAGATTACCATCTATCTTTTTATATATTATAAAAAATAGACCTACCCCAATAATAATAAAGTTGAGCAGGCGATCTACGCCCGTGCTCTTGAACTGGGTCTTTCCAGAATTCTGCATCAACTTGGTGTCCACTCCGGCGAAGACCACAACGCCATAACACCATTGGGTGTTCCGCAAGACACAGCCTCTTAATAAGATTTTCTCGTTGTCCAGGGCGAACCGCTGACTCCGCCAAATCAGGGTGCCATCGAACTTGTTCAGCAGATTATTGGGTCTCTCGCAGATGATCTCACCGTTAAAGTTCCATAGCGAATCGTGACGATCCCCCAGCTCGATGGTCTCCGTCAGGCACTGTTTCGCCTTGAGATTCGTCTCCCCATCCAGTTCGGCTGTCTCGATGAAGCACAGACCATTTGGCTCGGATGTGGACAGTAGCAATGTATCGGCTGCCACAAACTGATTGTTGTCCAGCCGGATCACGTCACCCACCTGCACCTCCGACCACTTGGCCTCCACCAACTTGCCATTGCGGAGCGTTTTCGACTTGCGATTGTTCACCTGCGAGTCGGACAGATGACGTTGCTGAAATGAGATACAGGGTATTTTTAAAAGATTTATAAATAAAATCATTGTAAACATTTAGGTTTTGCCTTATAACATATGATATACCAAAACTACAAAACTTACAATATCATCGTAGGCATCCTTAACCGCAGTTAGCGTGAGTACTCCTATTAGGGGAATGGCTGTGGTCACGGGTGTGAGGGAGGAGATTGCGGGTATCAGTTGAAGGACCAGCAGACAGAGAAAATAAAAGTTGGCCAGCCGCTGGAATTGCTCCAGCAGATTAAAGGGCAGGAACGTGAACAGCGAATACTTTGAGGTCTTGATGTAGTTGTTCTAAAAATACGAACATTATAAATTTAATTCCATAACTTTTATAGAATTTGGTTAGAAAAGTATCCTTACGTGATATTTGAACTGGGCATTAAACTCTTTGTCGTTGGCGCGGATTCTGCGTTCGTTTTCTGGAAAAAAAACAGTAAAAGAATATGATAAAAAATTCGATCATATTGATTTGATCTATTTAAATACGGTTGCATGTATTAATTATTCCTAATATATAAAATGTATTATTCTAGGTATATTTAATTCTACATTTTTATTTCCCAGCTTCTTATCATTACCCGAAAAGTAGTACGAGCTGCGGCGCCTTCTTATCTGGGACAGACGTCTCATACTCGGAAGCGACTTGGTCTCCGAGGCCACCGAGGGATCCCTCTGTTTGTACAGCTCCTGGTCAACGGACCTATTGGTTGATGGATTGGCTCCTTCGGGGGCCAGGCTGTAGAAACTGTCACCCACCATCAGGGGCGTGGCAATGGTTTGTGTGGAGCTGCCAATGTTCATGCCCTCCGGTTGGGCGAGACACGCCCTCCGGGTGCCATCCTTATCAGAGTTCCTTCCGCCCTGATCCTCAGTTTCCTCATCATCATCGCAGTGCAGTCGTTTCCTTCGATTTTTTGAGCTCCTGGCGAACTGAAACCAACGAGTTCTTTTGCTGGTTGCTTCAGTACTTTTGGTTCTAGAAACATCTGTATTTCCAGTTCCTGTAGCTGGAGTCCGTTCATCATCTTCCTCCTGGAGTTCCGTTTCCATGGGTTGGCCGCCCAGAACTGAGAGTTCCAGGGTATCGGGACGCCTTCGCAACCGCCGGGCGGCCTCACTGCATCTCCTGCCCCCGATCATGACCAGCTTAGGCTATAGGAGGAACAGTCTCGATTTGAGGCCACCTCATAACACTTCATTCTACAAGCGAAAAGCGAAAGTTTAACGTGTTGCCAACTCCCCGGAGATTAAAATGCAATTGGAAACCCATCGGCACCGAACAAACTTCCCTGGGGGACTGGCTCAATGAGACTGTACCATCCATCACTTTGATAGACTGTTCCCCTTTCCCTGCTGAAAAGTATAAGACAGCTGGAAACGATTTCCATCATACTGCGAGTGTTTGCACGCATGTGTCTGGGCAATAAATAAATAAACAAATTTTGCTTTGATTTTCGTATACCCAGGGGGAATCGTTTTTAAAGGGTATATTAGATACATCTTTAAATTTTTAAACCAAATTAAATTTCAAAGTGAATGTTTTACAAAATGTATTCACATATAGAGCGATTCAGAATTAACTACCTGTCGAAATCCGCTAGGGTACATGGTTCATTACGAATGCAATACACCCTTTTACCCTATAATTAAGGCGTCGAAATATCATGTTGATATCAATAGCACATTTTATTGGTTTAAGTGTTTAATGGCCGACTTCCCAAAAACAAATGTGGGTTGTTTTAAACTGGTTGATTGCCCCAGCAGGCCTTCTGTATTCCCCACAAGGCAAATCATTGCACAATCGCTTTGGTGCAATTCAATTATAAATTCTTCTAACAATTATTTATTGTGTGAGATGTAAATTTAATAGCAAACCAACCCGATTTTAGGAAAGTCGATAATTGATTTAGAATTGATTTTCAGTTGTTTTTAATTACACTGATTATATACAGGGCATTGTATTCGTGAGTGCATTGTTTTGGTGTTTGGAAAATTAGAATTAGGGAAATGGTTTGCATGTCCGTAAGTAAACCTGTAAGGCAGTGTAAATCCATGTTCATCAGTCTGAACACCTTGATCTTAAAAACCATGAATAAGACTGCCATACACACTCTTCCGATAAATTTTTGTTTATTTTTTAGACATATACAATCACCAGTTTGTTAAGTCTCGTAAAACACAATTTTTTATGATGTGAAAAGTGATTTTCCATGGTATTTACAGGTCAGCAATATAACTTTAATAGGGCATTTATCAGGTAATTTGTAAATGCTCTATTTTCTGCTTTCTTGTTCACAACAAAAAGAGAGCACTGTATTTACTGCAGTATCAATGCCAAGCGTTTCCACCTTGCTTTGTGGGAATTTTCCGGGAATTTTCATGTGAGTACATCTGGGTGCATTATGTTTGAGCACTGTACTACAAATACCTATATTATGTTTACTTTTTTGCTTTATGCCCGATTGGGTAAATCTGCAGTAAGCAGGGCGCTCTGACGTCACTAAGCAATTGCTGTATAAAAGTGTGTGTGTGTGTGTGTGAACATTCTGCATTCAACAGGTGTCCGTTATTCGGGCCCCACAAAAACAACAATGAAAAGGAAGCTGCAGCAAAGCTAAGTCCTCTCTTATTCACTCTCTTTCCTTCCATAAGTGTGGGTGAGGTGAGGGGGGCGGGTGTCAATGTCAAAAGTGTTGTCAAGGCCACGACGAATGCAGGCTAACTGGGCTATAAAAGGGCATAACGGTAAAGGACAGCGGAAATTGAAACTGAGACGAAAAGTTGAGCCGAAAGTTTTTCTCCCTCTGGAAGGGATAATAAGGGAAATCGGCAAAAGTTGAGCCACACATCCGCTCGATTTCGATTCACTCTGCTCCGCAAACAAGCGGTTTTTTGTGTGTGCTTCAAGGACTTGTGCATTCACAGCTGATTGGCGTTCTCTCTTTTACATGACTCTCCCAATTGGACACTCTCGCTTACACAGAAAAAATATATATCTACTACTATATCTACTAAAACGAAAAAAATATCAAAACCATTTAATTTTGTGCTTAGTACTTCAATTAAGAAACCTACGAAATAAAAATCTTCTGTCAAAATGTAATTCATACAATTTCCTGCCTGCCATTTTTGTAAGAAATATTTAAGTTATTTGAAAAAATTTAATGTAATTCAGATTTCTTGGATGTAATTTTGTAGTTGGTATATTAAAAGAAAACAGTTTTTTTCTGTGTAACACCAACAAAGCCGGCTAAGCTCTGTCGCGCTCTTTCCCTCCCCTGGCTTCACCACTCTCTTTCTCCTTTGCGATATCCTGCTGTGAACATGAGTCATGCATGTGAATGTAAATATGCTCCTTGCTCTCAATTTGTATCGCCTTCTTGAGTTGTTTTTGCTGTCCGCTTTTGCCTTTTGCTTCTCTCGCATGCGTCACCTTTGGTGGGGTGGCAAGGTGGCGAATGGGCGGGGTGGGGTGGCCGAAACAAATTAACTACAAGAAAAGGCCAAAAGAATCGATGAAGGCTCAATAATTATGCTGAGAACGAAGAAAACACAACAAAAAAGGGGGGGGGGGGGGCGAAAAACAGGGAACATGTTTTCGGTGCCAGGTGCCAAATGCATCATCATCTGCCTCTCATCCGCCCTTCCCCTCCTTCTCTCCTCCTCCTTCCACCCAGCTTCGTACATTTTTAGCACATTTCTTGCACTTATTTTGCACCGCTTGCGTTTGCTTTTTTTCTTGTTTCTCCCTTGGATTTGCACTTTTTCTTCGTTTTCTTGGCCAAGTAAGATTTTCGCGGAAAACACTTTAGTTCAACCCGCGGAACTGCAACTCTCGAGTGGAATTTTCGCGGAGCAGGGATTTTCTAATTGGCCCAAGGCGACGCGAAATGCGAGGCGGTCCGCAGCGCGATAAACAAAAACGGCTAACGCCAAAGCCAAATGGCCAACTGCCGCGCAAACTGCGGCCAAAATGGGCGACGGCGACTGCGACGCCGGCAGCGCCGTGGGCTGAGCGAAACGCGAGCAAAATGATGACAACAAAACGCCGACTGCGCTGCCAAGGCAACCGGGCGGGCTATAACGCTATAACTTGGCAACCGATTCACACACACTTTCAACGACCGAAACGGTTGCAAACGGTTAACAGGGGCTTGGCTAAAAAAAGAGAGCTACGGAAAAAGCTTGGAAACCCAAAGTTTACAATGCCAACTATTTGCGTGGGCCAAGATGATCGACGGTTCAAAGGGTCAAAGCACAATTCTTGATTAATTACTCTGTCTTACAACTATTGTGTTGAGAAATAGGGGCATTAATTGGGCCTAATGAACTTGCTAGATATGCTTTCGATATCTGATCTGGGTGAATATGATCAGTGATCTATTGGAAAATTGAAAATATACATGACTACACAGAGAAAATTCTGACGTTCTCATTTTTATACCCGTTACTCGTAGAGTAAAAGGGTATACTAGATTCGTCGAAAAGTATGTAACAGGCAGAAGGAAGCGTTTCCGACCCCATAAAGTATATATATTCTTGATCAGGATCACTAGCCGAGTCGATCTAGCCATGTCCGTCTGTCCGTCTGTCCGTCTGTCCGTCTGTCCGTCTGTCCGGATGAACGCTGAGATCTTGGAAACTATGAGAGCTAGGCTATTGAGATTTGGCGAGCAGATTCCTGAGCTTCTTACGCAGCGCAAGTTTGTTTCAGTAGAGTGCCACGCCCACTCTAACGCCCACAAACCGCCCAAAACTGTGGCTTCTACAGTTTTGATGCTAGAGTAAAAATTTAAACTGAAATGAATTGTTCTCATCAATACCTATCGATTGACCCAAAAAAAGTTTGCCACGCCCACTTTAACGCCCACAAACCGCCTACAAACTTCAAAAAATCGTAAATATGAACGCGGATATCTCGGAAACTATCAAAGATAGAGTATTGGGATTTCAGATTTAGATTCCGTAGCCTTGTACGCAGCGCAAGTTTGTTATGCGAATATGCCACGCCCACTCTAACGCCCACAAACCGCCCAAGCCTGTGGCGCCCACAATTTTTATGCTAGATTAAAAATTTTAACTAAAATGTATTGGTCTCGTCAATGCCTATCGATTGATCAAAAAAAAAAATTTGCCACGCCTACCCTAACGCCCACAATGCTTAAATCTGTCTTCCGCCGGTAGGTGGCGCATTTAAATCTCGCTTTGCTGCTTGCATATCTCCATTTCCCTTTGGTCCCTTTAGCTGAGTAACGGGTATCTGATAGTCGAGGTACTCGACTATAGCGTTCTTCCTTGTTAAAGTTGAAAATGTTTTCATTTTGCTCGAATCAAGTTGTGTTGGCGGTATTTACATACATTGTATATCGCAACAAGTAAGCTATGAGTTCAGTCCATTGTGTATACTTATCAAAAAGTTGTTAAATAAACTCAATTTAACTTTTCTCTTCTCACCATTTCGTTTTAATATTGAGAACATTGATACCATAATGTACTTACACGGTTTTTGAGAACGAAGGTTCTCAATTCAAGAACAATGTTCTTGGATATTTCTTTTAGTACACGGTTTTTGAGAACGAATGTTCTCAATTCAAGAACAATGTTCTTGGATATTTCTCTCTGTATACATTTCTTTTGAAACTGAAACGTTTAAGCCAAAATGTAAATGACCCAAGGTCGTATGAGTATTATTTACAAAAAACGTCCAAGCTATTGCGAAACAAAAGATTGAATTCCACTCTTTTAGCTATTGAATAAATTAGATGCACACAAAAACCTACACTTCCCTATTTTTTTGGGACTTCTTCTTATCAACATTCACATTTTAACTAATTTTATGTGATGGAATCATATTTTTTCACAGTAATAAGGCTTATTTTACAGGTTAATTTTGATGTGATCGTTATAGGCAGGGCATTACGCAGTTCGTGGTGACCAAAATTCGGTAGACAATTTCCCAAGTTTGTCAAGCATAAAAATGAGCAAATTTCATAAGTCACCCCAAGAAGAAAACAACGGGACAAATTCGAGAGAGAGCCAGAGTGGCGGCAAACAAATTGGAGGTTCTCTCCCTCGCTCTCGCACACGTGAACAAAGCAAGGCAAACAAGAGAAAGCGCGCGCTCTCTCCCTCTCGCACTCTCTTTTCATTCAAATGGGCAGCAATGTCAATGTCAGACCTAAAAAAAAATTATTATTGGCGCTTGAAGAAGTGCCGCATATGGGTTAATGAATGATTGCAGGGGGCGGAGAATGGTAATCATACCCCGTGCACATTGCATTACTTTTTTTTCTGCTTTCAGAACAAGGCTAACTCAATCAGTGAATCAACAAACGCCAGAACGAATAAGGAAACTCAAAAAGATAGATTGCTCAAATTTATATTGCGGTTTTAGTGGCTACAAAGCAAATTGCATTCCCGGAATTCTTTCAACAGGTGTGCATATAGTATATAACTAAATAGCTCCCTCTTCATGACCTACTGGAAAAACAGCGAAAAGAAGCCCTTAATGTACTACCAAATTAAGTTCACACAAATAAATAAGTTTTAATTTGGTTTTGGTCGTTTGTTGGCCCAAAGTTCAGTCAAACTTCTACAACTTGAACTTTTGTAACTCAAAGAGTTTAATGTTCCCAATCTGCTTAGAAATCAGGATTAAAAGGTTTCAAATTTGGTACACTTTCAGTGCTTATTTTTCATTTAAAGAAATATTAAAAATAGGAAAATTAATGGGTAGAGAGAACAAATTTATATTTTTTCTGATATATTACTGGAATATGTAAATATTTTTTAAAACACGTAAGGTGGTGAGCTAAATTCTAAAAAGTCATAGAATTGAATCAAATGATATAATCGTATTTTTAAGCGTTTTGCAGTGCTGCTCATAAGAAATACTTATGTGTATTGTCGGCAACTGAACGCATGAGTAATAATTTTTTAATGAGCAGATCCAAAAATGATTTTTCAAGAAAATGTTACCTTTTTTATTATGCTTTATGCCTTAAGTGCATTGTACTTTAAAAATTCCATATGAACAGATGCAGACCGCCCTGGTGTGCATACCTACAAGTCAACAATTACCCACCCTTACCATCAAATCGGAATAGGTAATAATTCGCATTCATTCATTTCATTCATTGAGCGGCCAAAACAAGGGGCCTTAATAAATCGAAGTGCCGTTTTGACCAAGCTCAAGGCATTTACGCACACGAAACCACAAATACTTGGTCTCCCCCGCACTCACACACACTCACTTTCAGTCATTGGTTAACGGTGCCTTTGTGGAATAGTGTCATGGCCAAAATCGAGCTACGGGCGGCTTTTTGTTAGAGTTTCTCGTCGACTCTCCCGGCAATTGGCTTAGTAACGCCAAAGAACTGGGTCACTATCTGCCCGAAATCAGTAACAACTGTTCAACTTTTTGCCACCCCAGTAGCGAGATTTCCAAATCTAAAATGCCAAAGGCTTTGGGCAAAATCAATTTGTAGCGGGAATTGTATTTATGTTGGCTATTGATTCGAGAGGTGTGCTTTATTATCTTTTAATGTATTAATGGTTATTTAATTGTTAGTTTGTTTTGAAGTCCCAATCTACATAATATGTTCGCGTATGTATATAGTACTCAGAAGTAATATAAGTTTCTATATTTTGGGATAGGATTGAAGTCGTTGATGGAAAAAACTATATTTAATCTGAAGATTATCTTTCTTTTCTGTAGAGAAGCATGCTTTTTTCTGTAATTCTCAAGTTTCAATTTTGGCGGGAAAATACTTTCTTAATTCAATAAATCATCATAAATTCTACAATCTTAAATAGATGACTTCATCCTAAATATAATGGATCGTTGAATTATATCACTATCTGTTAGCTTATAAAACTATCATAAATTTTGTATAATTCTAAGCATGTTTTTCGGATCTAATTCAACTCTTAACCTCTTAAAATGCAATTTCATTTAGATTAAAACCCAATACAAAAACGATTTGTTATTTTTAATTTACAAGCTTACCAACTTACCAATAATAATCAGATTATATTTAAAATTAAATATAAAAGAGCTATTTATTTGTAATAGATGAGCACGCTTTTAATATAAGATTATTGAATTAAAGGAATTCATTCCTACATATATAAGCTCTTAAAGGAAAGTTACCCTACCCTTCACTTTCCCGCGTGCACTCACCTTTGGCCAATTGTGGTTGGGTTTTTGTGCCCATTATGAGGGAGTATCTCGGGGATGTGTGTCCTCAGCAGGTTTCTATCTGATCTGATGGGGCCGGCAGGACTCGTGCGGCTGGCGGCATCCGGGGCTGCTCGACTCCGGTTCCGACTGCGGTTCCGGCTCCGACTGAGATGGGAACTGCGACCGGTTGGCGGCGTTGGCCAGCGGCTCGGTTTCGATTGTCGTCGTGGCTGAGCGGACTGATTGGACCTCCTCCATATGGCGGCCTTGTCGAGCCGCCGACGGCTGCCTGGAATGGAGGGAACGGGAGTGTGTGTGGATTCAGTAAGCATTCAAATGATTCGTCATCGGGTGAAAAGTTTTGCTTTTTCTAGATTTCTCTTTTGAATTTTTAATAGCGTCCATAAAGCTTTTTTAAATGCTGTCAGCTGGTGACCCAGAAGGTCGATGTGGGAAAGGATTGTCCGCCGCCCAGCTGGATGAAAAGTTTTCCCCAAACAAATGAA
Organism: Drosophila subpulchrella; assembly: GCF_014743375.2. Taxonomy (NCBI): domain Eukaryota; kingdom Metazoa; phylum Arthropoda; class Insecta; order Diptera; family Drosophilidae; genus Drosophila; species Drosophila subpulchrella. The sequence continues at coordinate 2,826,754 of NC_050609.1, read as the reverse complement.
CTTGGGCTTGGTCTTGACTGGGTGTATTAAAAATTTGATGCGTTCACATGCTAATTGTCACACGAATGAGCTGATTTACAGGGTTGGGGGGCTATGATGTGTCCATTAGCAGCTGTACCCGTCGTGTAACCGGTATGAAAACGCAAATACACCACCCCCAAGGATGGTGTCCTTGGCTATTGGTTATAGGAGCTTGCAAGGACTGCCACAGGGCGGATACGTAATGTTACATGCATTAATTGCATGTAGGTGGGGTTTCCCTTAAATGCTGGCGTATTATTTCATAATTCATTTGCGACCGGATGCACGTAAACTAAGGCAAAGTAATGATCGAAAATTAATAAAAGCAATTACAGCACTGGCCAAACAAAACAGAGCCCAGGCAAATACAAGGAAACGATTTACCTAATGTGACTCACCCGGGGAATCGAAAACAAAGCAGAAAATGAAGTACAAAAGCAGATGAAAAACGATGCGAGTGCACGTGAACCCGGCAAAAATCAAAGATGGGACTCGAATTCGAATTGTGAATGCCCTTGCTATAAGATATTTACAAAAAATTATACAAAAAATCTCTAAATGATAAGATATTTCAGTAAGTTTAATGCTTATTACCAGTTTATTTCATTTATTTTAGACTACATATAGTAGGACTTTTTATTAAACTTTATGTAAATAAGCATTCACTAGTTTCAATAAAACTGACAAAATATTGTAATAATAATAGTGCTATCTTTGATCTTTTCCAGATGTTTTCAAACTAGTTCCTAGAAAACCCCAATCATCAAAGTACCCCTCTGTAGTAGCTATACCTTATGCTAATTGCGAATAATAGGGGTCCATTCATGAATAATAAACAAACGAGCGATTTGTGTGTCGATCGCCAGTCTCTATAGGTCAGTCGATTGGGAGCCTTTGTTGATCGTTTACTTTTCGAATGCCTTCCCCTGGCCGTCAAGCTCAAGAGTATGTGACTAAGTGGTAAAACCCAATGAAATTCTTCATAACTATGTATTTCCATGCATGTGACTTCAAGTATATTGCAGCTGGACAGCAAGAAGTTTCAATTAGTTTTGTACCGGAAGTTGATATTGCTATGAAACTGAAACCCAAAGCCAAACACAATTTCAGCTTTTGCTAATCGAAAATAAATTTCTTCAAGCTTCAAAAATTCTGCGATTATAATCTATGACCTACTTTACTTCCCCAGCGGAACGGTAATCAAAATATGACCCAATGAACTTATATTGCCCGAAACTCCCACAAATTTTTTGCCGAGTTAAGCCGAGAACTCGCTGAAGTCATTATGGATGAGCGATACATAAATTATGCATAATTATAACCATCAACAACATTTTCGATTACTTTCCATGTCCCCCCTTCCATGGCTTACATATAGTTGTTTCTTATCTATATATGGATCATTAAATCCTTGAAAAATATGGATTTGTCACACTTTCTAAGCTTATGGACCTTGAACTACTTACGAGCTAAATGATATGAGGTTTGCGTTTGGGTTATCAAAATTCAATATGTAAAGACTTTGATTTTACATTTTTAATCTTGCCTGAAACATGAAAAACAATTGAATTACATTATTGAATTAGGTCAATAAATGGTGCTCAAATGCTCTAAATGGTATCAAGTTCTTTGACGGCGTGCAAATGAACATTAAATTATTTCGTTTCATTTTATTCAATGGTTCACAACAAACTGTATTAAGAGCTTTATATGATTACCAATTAAAATTAAATAATTGTATGTCCATTTAAAATAAATAATTGGTTTATTATTTATGCAGCTAATTGTGCCGGATAAATAATAAACCTGAAATGCGTATGTCAGAAACAGTTACATCGTCCTAAGACAGGGAAAAATAAAAAATGAGTTAAGAATTTCACAGCTGTCAAATCAAATGAGTCAGATTCACGATCTTAGAGCCTCTTATCTAATACCCAATTTATAATTTCGGAATAATTAATACGACAGCCCATGCAAGATAAACTCATTTAATTTAAAAGCATCTGATATGGATATGTAAACAATGTCTCCCGAGTAGAATACTATTCACTGACCGTCGGCAAAAAGCAGATACAAAATCGCCTGAGATACTTGCCCAGTCATTCGAGCAACTGCAAATGAAAGGCAATCAATGCAATTGAATGTTGGAGCATCAATTTCAATTGATTTGGCGCAATTAGAGCACCAGCAGTAAGAGCTCTGAAGAAAGGGACTGGAAGCAGGGCAGTGGAAACACCCACGTGCAAATTCAATATAGACTGGGTCAGATTCATGGGCGGTGAGGTGGGATATCGGGTGGTCTTTGGTCAGTGGAGCAGTGGCGCTTAGCGCCTCTCGACACCCTCCATAAAAGCCGCATAAATTATTTAGCCTGCATTCATAGTCGCAAAATGACGCGACCGCTGAGGAGCGAACGGCTTGGAATGAAAATGTGCATCCAAGGTCAACGCTTCCCACATTACCAGTTGTTCCCCTCCGCTGTGCAAAACTCTCTATAAATCCCTTGAAGAACCTATACATTTTTGTTTACCGGTTCGTGCCAAAAATTTTTCGCGGGACGGTTAGGGGGCTATTATGAAGTTAAAAATTCTTAAGTTGCGTGGAATTTTTAAACAGGTTAAACGGTTGAAAAATAAATCTGAAAACAACTTAGGCAAACAACAACTACGCTTATTAGTAAACTTTTTGTTTTGAAATAGCTTTGGGTACGAAATTGGTTCTTAAGGAACAATTATATTTTAAGTAAGTTGATATAATTTCTTAAAACTATTTTAATTATTTCGGCAACTTAATCCACAAAGGAATTTTAGATAAATTAGTTGCTACGACTTAAATGTGCCTATAGAAAATGATTCTGATAATATAGAAAGAAATACTTTTTAAAGTTTTCTTAAAAAATAATACAACATTTAATTAGGCGACATTTGTCTCTATTATACCATATCGCTTAATAGCATTCATTATCCCCTACTTTATCTTGACAGTGTTTTTAATATGCATTTAACAAGTAAAGTGGCATTGTAGTTAGCAGCTGTTCTATAATATAATAAACTAATTTATTTTAAACTATGTCAATGACGAATATTAAACAATTCCAACTATTTATAAAGATCACTGAGGGACACAAACACTATATCCGATAAGTTCAAGCTGTCTCTATTAGTTGTTTTTACCACTGTGACAGCTTGTGGAATCCATTAGTTGATATATAGGTGTCAGGAGGGACATTTTAAGCTGAACCGTAATCCCTGGTCGTACGTTCTCTCAACCTTAGATTGACAATCAATAATTTAGCCGTCTTCGTGGTTCAGAAAGGACTCGTCGCAGATAATTACCATGCAGTGCCCACTAATCCCGGGACTCGTGGGAGTGCGTGCTCCGTGTGCTGCATTAAAAATGTATAGGATACTGAAAAACCCGGTCTTGGTGACACGTGGCCCACAAATCGGAGGCCTCGGTCAGGTGTGGGAAACTAGCAGGTTCCCGATTTCCCCCTTGAAAATCCTCCCAGACTTGTTGAACCTGGAGTCGCCATTTCATGTGGGAACATCTGTCCGTCGATTTCTCGATTCCATTGTGCGACGGAGCTGGCGGTTTGTCTTTGGGCCAAGTTGTCACTTCAATAGGAGCGACGAACGGGGAATTTGGGTTACCCCAGGTGGGCTGTGCGTGTGTCGGCAATTGCGTGATGGGAACACCTCACCCAATCGCTCCTCCGACAACTCGCACGATTCGATAGAAAGCGAAATTATGTATCCAATGTGGGAAGCCAGTTGGGGGAAGAGGACCGCTTAAAGCCAAATTGACGATAGGAATGCAAAATAAAATGCGGGTTGGGGTCGTAGTTTGGTAGATAGTTAGGCTGTCATATTGGAATGCCCAATAAAAATAGATATATCCCCAGGCTGGTGAGCCAAAATAGAGTCAGAATCTAGTTATTTTGGGGTAGATCTGTTTTTATATTATGGTCAAAGGGGGCTAAAAAAAATCCCGTTGAGGGTAAACCATTTTTTTAATATCGTATTACAATATGAAGTGTTTGCTAAGCTTAAAAGTAGAATTTATTTTTTTATTGGTTACCAAGTTAGTACTTAGGAAAAGTCTCGTTGACTCTCTGAAAAAAACTTAGTCATGGTTTTAAAAAAACTAAGATTTTTTAATTCCATCTGATAGATTTTTAAGCGCTTGCCGATTAATCTCCCCTTTTTAAAATCAGTATAAACGGTCTCCATCGGGTTACTGTAATTGTAACTCAAAACAATCCATTAGCGAAGTCCGATAATGCTGATTATAACCGTGCCAGGAGGAAATCCAACTACAGCTACACATAACCGATTGCACGGCGTACCTCGTCCAGCTAATTTGTGGCAATGTTAATGGGGCGATATACCCCATTGGGCGTATTGGCACTTTCTTTCCCTTTCTATAGCTATATTCTATCCCTTACTTTCTAGCTTTTGCTTTTTGTCCACTTGTCTATCACTGTTTGGCCTTTCGAGGGACCTGTATAAAATGCAATTGGAGTTGAGGTAAATCAATTCGGGTTCTGAGTTCCCTTAGAGTGCTTTGCCCATACCCTGATTTATATATATATATATGTATTTAGTTAACATATAGACCAGTATACCAACTATAATTTGGTGGGGCATTTGGCGGGCACACAGTATGAGGGAATTTATGAACACATTTGAATGCAATTTTTCCATTCATGATTCGATTAGTGGAACAAGTCCTGTGCAGATTTTTTTTCTTTAGTTGAACAGTGAGTTACTTTCGCTGATTTAAAAGCGTAACTTTGTCCGACGTTTTTCCTGTTCTTCGATTTTTATTGCACAGTACTCTTTATGTGAAGGGGTGTATGGAGCTTGAGCTTAACGATGTCACATTACCTTAAGGGTATTTAAAATATTTACAATATTAAGTTGTATTCTTTAAATTGGTAAGCCACCTTAAGTGAATAAAAAGGTAATTTATATATATAACATTTTATTAGTCTTAGAAATTCAGGGGATCAGGAAAATACCCATACTATTAATAAAATAGTTCTATCTAAAAATGTATCTTAAGGTTGGTCAACTATTTTTGGCTGTTTTAGGTTGCCGGGTAATCTTGTGTCGATGAAGTCGACTATTTCGCTCTTATCTGGGCGCGAGATTGCTCCACCCGACTGCCAATTTTTTGTTGCCACTTTCACCTGCCCTTCGCCCTCGTCCTTGTCCTCGTCCTCGTCCCTTGCGTGTTCGTCCATTGCCTTTGACAGTGACCGTCGTCCTGGTCGCCGGTGTTGTTGGTAGTCCCTTGTACTTTGGATGGTTGGCGTGTGGCGTGCACTTATAGCTGACTGACCGATTGTCCAATGTCTGCTCCGCAGAGGCGCTGTTTGGCGAGGGGATTAGGGATTTGCGGGGGGATTTGTGGGGCCACAAGTAAGTACCGACCTGCCCCCGAATTGACCGTGGCTGTACACATTCAGAGATAGTTGCGGACAGGGCTCCTCGACAGGGCTCTCTCAAAAATTGAGTTGTAGTCCCAAGTGTGTCAATCAAAAGTGCCACAAGTGTCTCCACTGTGTATGGATATCGGGTAAGATAGCAAGTGGCAGAAATATCCTCAAGGTTGCTTAAGAGTTATTTCGTTGTTAGGTGTACAAGTGGTAAATTACTTGATGTAAATATTTTTGAGAGAGCACTGAGAGATATCTTGAGTAAATGCCATATTCGTATTATATAATTTTCTTAGAATACCTTTTATTATTTGCAACCTCTTTTTATTTTTAACGACGTCTTTTATTTTTAGTTTGAGTCATTAGAACTTTATTTACATTTTTCACAATCATATACTTTTACTTTTTCTACTGAACTACATAGATGCTTCATTTATCTTTAATTTGTTGGTGCTGCTTTTATCTCAACTTTGACAAACACAAACCAATTTTATGAAGTAACCACTGAGTTGCCATGCTCATAATATCTACAAGTAGTTAGAGCTAGCCAAATATATCGGCTTGTCAACATATAAGTTCAGTATAGTATTGTATTTTTAATTATTAAAAATTTATGAAGTTTCCCTAATAGCCCTATTATTAGGTTTATTTTTGTACTATGGATTTTAATTTTAAGAAAGTGCATTCCTTTTTCGTTTTCGATTAAGGTTTATGTTTGGCTTTTCTGATTTTTTGCCTTGGCAATCTTTGTTTTCATTGTTCTCCGCACTTATCTCACCTGTGGGTAAAAACAATTTGTATCTCTCAATGCCTTATCTTTGTCTCAGATGTTGTGTGGACACTAAATATTTCCATCGCTCGATGAGTCACGAAACCTTAGGTGCCAGTCTAAATTTAAGAGCCACAGATTTTGTAAAAATATTTCAATGAAACAATGTTCATAGTCGCGGAAAGCGACTTCAAAGTGCTTAACCACAAATTGACTAATGTATTTAAGTTCTACTGAACTACATAGATGCTACATTTATCTTTAATTTGTTGGTGCTGCTTTTATCTCAACTTTGACAAACACAAACAAATTTTATGAAGTACCCACCGAGTTGCCATGCTCATAATATCTAAAGTTTTGCAACATACATATTCTTTAGTAATTATTATTAGAAGTCGAGGGTTAACTGCCGGCAAAAAAATAAAACAGATGATAAAAACAATTAGAAACACCGCTAAGGAATGTAGAAAAAGTAAGCGGAATGGGAAATGCCTGAAATTAGTTTTTGTCTTGCTTTTGGTGATTTCTTTCAAACGAAACTTTTATCTCAGGGATGACATCACTTTGGGAACGCCGCCAAGAGATCAAGAAGAGAATAAAAATTTAGACACGTGTCTGCCTTGGCCAAAACTTAATTCATTTTTTTCAAGTCCCTTCTTGATTTGGATAAATTCTTTATTGCGTACATCATTTTTATTAAGCCCAACATAATGGTTTCATATTATAGTAAAATAAAACCGAACCAAATGTTATAGAATGGTAGAAAGGGGAACCCCATGATTTTTTTAATATATCTCCGGAAGCGATGGCCAATTTTATATCTTGCAATTTAGATTTCTTGGAAAAATGGTTTTACAATGTTAAAGTCGTGGTATAAAATTTGCATAATAAAGAATTTTTATTAGACATTTGCGTGAATGTGTTACATATCTTTTCCAGCATGTTGATATAAAATTGTTAAGGCAAACTGATTTATGTTACATAGTGTACAACCTTATTTACTCCAACAATTTTATATTTCTGATAACTTTTGTCAGACGCCTGGCTAAAGTCAATGACCAAGATCGACAGATAATGCCAGTCACTATAACATGACTAGGCAGAAAACACTGACCACCCACTAAGGGCCAAAATTAAAGAGACCGTAATGCACCCCTACACATCTGTCCGGATTATGAGGTGTCAGCCTGTGTGTTTAACATAGAAACGGAGATTGCAACAGATTAGCTCGATCCCGGCAGCTCAGCCGAGTTGCAAATTTTCTGAGAAAAAACTGTGGCAGATTGAAAAGAGAGGGAGGCGAAGCAGGGGGCAGATTGTGCATATTGCGCCAGCTGTTTATAAGTCACTCAAAATAATTGGAAAAAAACTGAGATGCAGCATCAGTGCTGACATGCTTGCCGAATACGTGTTTTTCCATTCTTTTGTTTTCTTGGAAATTTACGAAAAAAATGTAACATTTTATGAACACTATTTAAACGAAAATCAATTGCAAATAATATGTTATCTTATTTCCATTACAATGTTTGTTTCAATGATAACTATAGAACTTGTATATGAAACAAAACAACCCTAAATAACATCCAATTTTTTTTTTACCTTTTTTAAATTAATTTTTTTAGGAAAATGTTAATTAATTAATGATGTAGTTAAAAGCTTCATATTTTACTAAAAAAGCTGGCAGCACTGAGCAATACAAAAACTTACCCGGCAGAAGCCCGATGAATGGGGAAATCGGGGGCTTCGGAGCAGAGCGGTAAAGTCAAGCTTGAGACTCTAATACCGGCGTCGACTTTAAAGCTTTTGAATTTGCCGCTGTTGTTTGAAGTTGTTGGTAATGTCGTTTTTTTCTAATTCTGCAGCTGTTGAATATTTGCTTTGTTGTGATTTGTATTATACTTTTGTTGTTTCACTAGATATAACTTTGCGAGGCGACTTATAAATTTCTTAAGAACCGAAAAATATGAACGAAACTAAGAACTAACTCGAACTCGGGAATTGGACCCGCTTGTTTGCCAAAAATTGTGATATTTCCGGCCGACAAAATAGTTTTTTTTACGGACAACACGACCGCGCCGTTAAAAACTTGGTTTACAACTGAAGCGGCGAATTCTCGGCGGCGTAGTACCAACTGAGCGAGCGATAATTATAGAGAGCTCCATAGGTTCCACTAAGTTCGCTCTCCTTCTCTTTTGCTCGCTCGAGAATCGAGCTTTACACTCTTCTTACCAACTGATAAGCGTTACCTGGTGTTGCCAATGCGAGTTGCCAACTAGGGGGTCTTGGGAAAAAGCTAAATCTGGAAAAGCTACAGCTTATGGAACTATATAAGCAGGTACACCACTAATTTTACTAGAGGCTTGCAAGCTTACTGGGGTATTTCCCATGAGTAATGACTTTTTGACGAAAAGTTTTGTACACCCAAAGAACTTAATGATCTAATCGTTGGCTAAAATCTAACTATCAGTTTAATTGTTATCCAGATAATAACCCAGTTTAACAACCCATTTAAAATACCTACAACCAAAAATATAGGTACTATAAGCACTTAAAGGACAAAATTTAAAAACTCAAAACTCAACTCAAAACTCAGGCTAAGTCGTTTTAGAAAAAAGGAGCAAGTTTACCACTTAAGAGCCCGACGAAACCCACAACAATTAATATAAATTTAACCGTTACGATTATGCGAGACAATCTTCATTAATTAGACACAAGTCGAACATAGAACAAATTAGCCAAGGGTTCCCATTCAGTGGGGGTTCGCAACCCCAACCGACAATGTCATTAACGTCACGTCGCTTTGCCTGCGTCTCCTTTACCTTTTTGCCACCGCCGGTTAAAGGGTGCAGTAATTATATTTACCATTAATCCTGATTCACCACAAAAGGTTGGCGACGAAGAGGGCAAAAGGGTGACCAGCTCAACAGAAAAAAATGCAACAAAGACTGTTAGAGGAGCGGATGCTGTTGGTGTTAAAAGTGGGTTAAAGTGGTCAAAATCAACCACTACCATGATACCGCAGAATTACGCAAATGATACTAGGGTTAAAAAAAAATTAATTGCTTACAAAACAGTAAGGTTCTATAAACTGAAAGCTGTAGTAATGACTTTTCTATAAAGGAATTTCCTAGTAATATTACGTCAAAATAAAAATATATAAAATTTCAGGGATTCATCGGTATTGAAAATTAAAAAAAAAATATACTTAGTAGTATCAAGTACTAGGTATCTCATACTCGACTTTTACAGTTACTGGTCTCCAACTGCTCTTCATTTACATAGTATTCGATTAAGTGCAATTTACTTTGCAGCTTGCGTTTCATTTTCTGTGGGTCTCCCTACTCTATTGGATTTGAAATGAAAGGCGTGAAGCTTTAAGTGCGTTTGGTTTGATTGTCTGGACTGTGATCGAGTGTGGTGGATTGTAAGCTGTTGGTTGCACTCGAAACCCCATTGATTCTCGAACTTTTACTGGTTGGCTCTAACAATAAACACAGCTTTTGCTGCTCAAACCACAGCTGCATTTATTTTTCTGCAATTTGCTTTTCTATTTTGCAGTAAACATTTTTAAACTTCCATACATTTAAATTATTTTGGATTAAATAAAAAAAGTTTTATCCGGATTTAAGCAATCGTACATTGCATAGTTTTCTGGACTTTGATTCTCTATTTAACAGTATACATTTTTACATTTCCCTAAACTTCAATTCGTATTCTATATAAAAATTTGATCCTGATTAAAACAAACGAACATGGAGCTGTGACAGCAGTTTAAAAGATAAAATTATAATTTTCATTATCGTTGCAGTCTCTGTTTTTAGCATAGACAAGCCACACGAACAAGTTCTTGTTCAGCCTAAGTGCATAAATTGCTATTAAATTGTCACAACATTATGAATATTGGTATTTTCCAGACCATCTCCTCCACTCCCCCATAGCTTTTCCTGACAAATATTTAATATCGTATATGCATTTTCCGTTGCGGAAGGCGGATAAAATCGAACCAGATTTTCCCATATATCTATGCATGTATGTATATCTATCAGAAATTTGTCTAGCATGTCAACGAAAGTTCGCATATTCGGAGCGCAGAGTCGGGCACCCTTCCAAAACGAGAAAAGCGATGGACAAAGAGAAAAATATTTTTATATGCTTACGTACAGAAAATTGCAGTCTGAAGAAATCTGGAGAAATTGAGAAAAGCAATCATAATGTAAGTATTGAAATATATTGACAGGCGAACAAGTCGAGAGTTTCTCCTCGAAATGAGGAACCCAATTTATAAATGTTTGTTTCAATTTAGCTCTTCGCGCGGCAGCGATAGCCTGCAACAAAACATTTTAATTTATTTACGACTCTTGTAAGAACGTTGAAATTAACAGCTGCGCAATGTTTAGCTAATGCACAGCCAGCAGCTTGTGATAAAAAGGTACTTTTTTGTTCGGGGTCCATGGAATAACATTTGCCTCGAATACCTTATCAATTTATGAATATTCACTTAATATTTTTTTAGTTTTGAATATTGTACTCCGTTTAACCTTGCTTAGAGAAAATATATTTTTATTACGGGAATTACCACTTTAAAAATTGCAGACAAAGGTCTTAAAAGTATTTTTTTCTACAGATAATATTTTTAAAATCGAGGATTTCCATTTAAAATTAATAAAAGGAATGAAACATACACACTTGTTATAAGCTTGAAAAGTAAAGTGTTCCACAATATCTGTCATTTAAAATCACTTTATTTTCAGAGTATGATGCAGTCGCTTTACTGCATAATAACATTTTGATCCTTTGTTTTATTTCACAACTCGATTCATGGGCTTTCAGCAGCTTTTGCTTTTTGTTGTCTGGCTTTTGGCTGCGATAACTGGCCCAACTGTTTTCACTGGCTCAAAGGCGACATAAAGTATATTTTGATTATTTGTGAGCCAGAAGTTGAGCATTTTAAGGCCCGCCGGCATTTGCATTTCAAATATACTTTTACGACAGCCCGCCCCTAACCTCCTTGGCCCGCATCCGCATGGCGATGCCGCCCGACACCTTCCCGCAGGATCTTTTGCCGCGGGCGAGACGAGGTGTGCCACATGGAGTGGCAGGGGGTGAAATACCACAAATGGCGTGTAAACACAACAAAGAGGTAATAACAATGGATGCCAACGAGGTCCCTGACTTCGAGGACTGATGGTTGGACGGGGGAGGGGCAAAGCAACCAGAACTCGTCCGCATTCCTGGAGCTGGATCCTTTGAGGGAGGTCCTGTGTGGCGCAGGGCAGCACCCGCACTTTCGAAAACATTTTTATTTGTTTCTCCGTAAGCTGTGTCAATACACAATAAATTGAACTGTGCCAGAATTTATGTTTGCCCTGTGAGGATATTCAGCACCCTATCTCCAGTCCCATGCCAAATGCCTTTGGCTCTGGGCATTATCGCACTGGGGCGTCAATTGCCTGTTGGCCACCCCCTGGGGACTTAAAAGTTCAATAATATTTATTTGTTACTTGCTCTTTGACAACAAAGAACACCAGATTATACTTAGTCCTAGGCCGTCGTTCATCAAGTCGTCGTTCATATTGGCTCACTCCCTCTTACATAATGGCATATTGTCACACAATGGCCGAGACCGCAGATATGTCCCCTCTTTGGCAGTAAATTCCCGCCACTAAAGGCGATGATTTTTCAACAGACACAGAGCTAATTTAGTGACCGAATGCCAACTCGGTCACCACTGTGATTTACGGGTCACCATTTGCACGATTCCAATTATTTGTTGGTTGCCTTGTGACTTTAACCTTAGAGGAAGATAAACAGGACCAATAAGTTTGTCTCAGCTTGGATCTCTTTAAAAGTAAAGCTAGCTCTGCAAAAAAAAAGTATAGGATCTAAAAGTTGTGCTATAAAGTCAGTAAATAAAATGTTTCGAAGTTTAGGTGGGAAAATGGCTGTTTTCTCTAACTACTTAGTATCTTAAAAGTTCTACCTACTAAGACTAAAACATTAAAATAGTAATCTCAATTATAATCTTACACTTTACGGTTATAACTTTAATTACGAGATCCATCAGTCTTATAGACAAATCTTTATACGAATTCTTCGTATAAAACATAATACGTAAATATTTCGATCCATCAGTCTTATGACTAATCGTTATACAAATTCTTCATATAAAACTTAATACGTAAATATTTCGCATTATGGTCAACTGTTGATCCTGTTTAGCCGCCCAATTGATATTCATAGGCGACAAAAGGAGGGAACTGACCGGCGGAAACAAGTGTTTTGTTGGTCATCTACAAATAGTATCCGAGGAATAAAAAAATAAATCTTCAATCCTCTGTTGCCAAAGTTCTTCAATGCGCAGGCGCAGACAAACAGCCGGCAAAATAGCCGAAGGTTCGATTCCAAGAGCCCAGTGCAACCAAAGGGATGAGAACGCCACAAAGCTGGGGAACTTGGTCGAAACGAACCGGAATCCCAACCGAGACACTCCCCGCCGATATGATATGAAACAGAGGAGAACCCGAAGTGGAACGTTCGGCGGAATGGCTTTGAATCGGAATGTTAAGAACTCAGTGGGATGGCGCTTCATGAACGCGTTTCAGTCGAAAATTGAAATCCGGTGTGCGTGGACGTGACTCGGATGGAAAAAGGAAGTCGACAGCAACCAGAAGTTAATTTTACGCGATTTCTGAAAAGGACTTGTCACCAAACGGAAGACAGTAAAAACAAAATGTGAAAACAAAAACGAAGAAAAATATTCTGAAGTGGGAAAACAAAGAAAGGAAAAATTAAGACAAAGTTAAACCACTTGATGTCCCCTTGGGTGTCCTGTGTCTGTGTCCTGCAGTGCCGCCAGTGGAGTGTCTTTTGCCGAAATCACTTTTAAAATTTGTTTGCCCTCGCCGTATTCAAATGGATATTAAAATGCCGCGCTGAACCGAAGACCCAAGGAGCGAGAACAGGGCAAAAGAAACTGGGGATTTCGCCGAGGATGCGTAACGTAAAAAAGGGATTATTGTGCATCATTTCGGGCTCCAAGAAAAAAACGTAAGGAGGCGAAAGAAAAATATTCTCAAGTCGGATTATGCGATAAATTGTTACTGAAGTGTAAATGTTTTCTCACGTGTTAAATCATTAAATATAAGCCAGCCCAGCTACACAGAAAATGAACCACAATCGGTTTAGAGCCCGACCATATGGCTATTGTAACTTATTACCAAGAACTTTGAACTGAAAGAAAGCCCATCGAATGGCAATGTGAAACTTGTTAAACACTATAAATGGTCAAAGTTCTTCACGCTTTTTGTCCCCAAAGTTTTGCCCATTAGTCACTGAGAATCTTGTGTGATAGTTCTGCATGGCAACCGTGCAAGTTATTAACTTTTGAGCAGCGACGGAAAAGAAAATTCTGTGTTATTAATTGCTATATGATTATGAAAGTTTAAGTGCAAATAAGTTGATTTATATTTCTTGGCAAGTTCAAGCACTTGACTTTTTCATTGATTGAGCTGTTGAAATAAAACTTTAAGATGATGAATAGTTCTTAAAAAGTTTGTAAACTATGTAGTTAAAAAGTTCACTTTTAAAGTGCACAATTTAAAGAGTTGAAGATTAAATATAATTTTGGTTTTGATACATATTCCACCTTTTTATTTTTTATACTTTTATCAGTCAACTATTTGGTTATTAAAAACCACTTTAAGAAGCACTTTAAAATACTATGGCAAACAAACTTTGTTAGGTAAATTTATTTATTAAAGCTTAAACGGATTTGCGATGTTCGACCAAATAACTTTTAGCAAAAGACCAAAAAGCTAAATAAACAAATTGGATTACCACACAATAAAGTCGACTTCTGATGCCAGTTTATTTGTCTATATTGGTGGCACTGCAGCGGTAATAAAAGTTTACCACTCAACAAAGGCGAAAACACTTAAATAAATATATAAATCAAGCAACATAAAAATAGTGCAAAACGAGAGGACAGACGCAGTGAGCAAACAATGCGACTGCAAGAAAACCGCTGGAGAGAACGCATCGAAAAACTTGTGGCCCATAAAGAATAGTTGCAATTTTTTGTTGTTGTTGAAAAAGCCGAAATAAAATCAAATTAAAAAAAATAAAATAAAATAAAATAGGATAGAGGTTAGATAGAAACCAAATGGAGGCGAGCCAGGACCCAGCCCCAAGTGTATTAATTCAATAAACCTATTTATCTGAGACTTCGACTGGGATTTGGAGAGTCGAGTAGAGAATGCGACAAAGTTTGCCAGCCAAGACGGCGCAGTGCAATCAGCAGATCCTGTCTCTGGTCCTAAGGAGTAAAAAGAACCAGAGGAGTCAGAGGAGCCAGATTCGATGCCGCAAACGAGTCCCAATTGGAGGCAGGCGGACAATGAGCGCACAAAAGGCGCTGTAAGTGTCATTGCAGCCAGGAACTGGGCCACTGGGACTGCCACGCAGGACTAGAGTCGGAAGAGCACCAGAAGGGGCAGAAGGACCCACACCAGCACCAGCATCCAGCACAACCAGGACACGGACAGCAACGTTGACAACCGAGATGACAGTGGCAGGACGAGCAGGACGAACGGGAGGAGGAGCAGCGTCGTGGTGTCGCCGATTTTTCCATACATCCCGACCAGCTTCTTGGCTGCGTATCCGAACCAGTTTTGTCTCCAATCTGCTGGTCCTGGTCCTGGCTCTTGGCCTTGGGATACGTAAGTACAGCCAGGGGGTTTCCCCCACTCCTTGTGTGTGTGCGTGTGACTTTCATACATTTTTGATTTAATTTAACGCATTCACGTCGCACACTCCAACACACACTTGAAAGACGAGGAAATTCTGTAAACGTCTGGGATACCTCGTACTGTTAGAACTATTATTCCGGGATTTTTAATAAGGTTCTAATATCAAAAATACTTGGGTTTTGACATCACTTAAAATGTCTTAAAGGTCTAAAAGTGTGCAACGAATTAAGATTAGTCATATTTTTGAATGAATTAAATGTTTTTCTGAATTTGAAATGTATTGTTTCATACTTTTAGACTCCTAAAATTATATTTAAAAGAGATTTCGAAATCCTAGCAGTTACAGGTAATAAAGAGTAGGTCTAAGTTAAAGGATTTTCATTTGAATAGTCCAGGATATCCTAATAATCAGGAATACTTTCAACTTTCTCCTGATATTCCCCTTATAATCCGAGTACCGGGTAGAATAGCCGCGCATAAACACTTGGCAACACACACATGGATAATGGCTCTCGTAAGCGGATCCCAAGACGCGACATGGCTGCTGGCAAATTATTTTAGTAGTTCTGGATCAGCAGTGGGAGTAAGAAGGTGGCAATTGTCCTCTGCGTAACTGGGGTCCTTGGAAATTGCGGATGTTGAGTTGGGGCTTGAGCTTCCCATTGTTTCATTTGATTTGCTGAAATTAGATTAGAACAAGCCACGGGGTCAGCGAAATAGGAAAACAATAGCCCATAAAAGTAGACAAAAAGTGGTGCGCCATTCTGCAATAAACACTTTTTAAGGGAAAGTTTCACAGTTTATCTCTTCCTCTCAGCTTTTCTTTACTTTACAAAATTTAATACGATTTTGTTACCCAATTAAGGCAACCTCATTGTAACTAATGGCAAGTTTATTTAATTTTACCCTTACCATTATTAATGTTTTAAGGGCAATTTTGTTTGTTTCTTATCTAATTTATGCTAGTCCATTGAATATAAGATAGAAACTTATATCATTGCAAATTGAATGCAATAATTAACTTAAATATATTAATCACTCTAATAATTGAGATGTAAATACAAAACTATATTTCGGATTAGGTGGATTAAATCGCCAATTGACTTTCATTTAGAAACTGTTGCTTTCCTTATGTATTTTTAATGTCTTACATATTTTTAGAAATAGGCAACGCTTTTTGTGTCAGTTTCAAATTATATCACTTATTAGCCGAACACATTCCATAGCAAACAATATATAATATATTTTAAAGTAAAGAAGTGAAATCTAAATTTAGTGTAAATCATTTTTGAAAAATGTCTATTCCTATCGGCGGGTATATTCTGGCTGTTCTTAGGGAAAAGCAGCAACCTATTACCTTCCGCGCTCTTTTGAAAGACATAGCCATCAGCCTTGATGTTCCGAGCTCCGACATAAAGGACAAAGTACTGACCGCCTTGCAGGTTGGCCTTTATCAGGGATTTGTTCAAAAGAGTGGTCACCGTTTTTTTGTGAAAGACGAATTCCCCGATGAAGAAATAAAAGAAGCCTGTGACTTAGTTATGAACAGAGTAAGAGATCATAATAAATAACTTAATGCCCACAAGAGCAAACGTCCCAGAACCAAACACAAAATTCAAAAGAGCTTTTATCGTATTCTAATGAAGACGAGAATATGGTATTAAATTTTTTAACACAACAGGGGAAAAAAGAAAATTCTTCTGAGATGAACTCTATGGATTCTAATGGCATGGGTCAAGTGGAGAAAGATTCGAAGTGTTCGGATTCTACTGTGGAAAGCGATGACTGGAGTTCAGATGAAGAGAGCATTTCAACATTTGATAAGCAGAAAGATTGGAGTATGATAGATATCAGCGTAAAAACTGATGAAAGTAGTTCCGATGAAAAAGAAAATGTCGATATTTGATGAGCACAAATATTCAGATATCAGCATGAAAAGTGTTGGAAATTTTTCCGGTGAAAAAAAAATGTCCACGAATATTGAGCAGAACGATTCCAGAATGTAAATTAGCAGCCAATGAAAATTGTAAGAATGAAGAAGTTCCATGTTAAAGGAAATTAACGATTCATAGAGGACAGAAATCAGTAACAAAACCAGAAGATAGGTAAATAATAAGTTTGAAAATTTTGTTATTATTAGCTCTGCTTAGCCTCAGAGTAACTTTTTTGGTACAGTACAATATATGCAAGTCCTACGTTTCATGATTGGAAATATAAAATAACAAATCCCCTTTCTAACTTTCACAACATTTGGTTCAGCCTGAATCTTAAATGTATATGTAATGTTAATGTTAGTCCTTTAAAATACTAACTTTTTTCTAAAACTGAGAAATTGATAAAGTATAAGCATATTTATACCATGAAGCTTTTAAATACCAAATAATTTATTCAACTTTAGAAACAATTATCCGCACCTCTTAAAGTGAAAAGTTGTAAAATGAATCACAACCGCTTCCGCAAATTGTGAGAATGAAAAATAGTTTTTCTAGGTCCTTAACCCCGTTGCCCCTTTAGCAAAGCAACTGCCCATTCATTCGACTGCCCGATAATCAAGGCAAAAATAAAACAATGAATTGTACGTCCTTTGTACGACCCATTCCATCCCTTCTCGCCAAGCGACCCCACAAAAGCATTAACGAAATTGAAAACTTGCCAAAAAATGTTAAATAAACACATTGCACTTTCGGTAGCGTGGATTCAACCCTGGCCAAATCCCCTATACGCTTTCCCCCACATTGTTTGCCCTTCTAGACCCTTCATTACAACTCTTTACAAAATGCGCTTTCAGAAAGTTTGAGTGCAACTCGTTATGCCAAAATACAGAATGGACCAACAAGGCAGATGTAAGCCAACTCCAAAACTCCAAAAAAAAGTCAAAAACATAATGCGGCCGAAGTTTGTCCTGCTGCTGCTGGCTTTTGTTCACTCAAAAACCCCATTCTAATATTTTTGAAAATTTCTGGGGGACTTAAGCAATCGTTTTTTGTTTGCTTTCATAGTGCCGGATTCCTGCTAATTTCGGGAATGTGCCGGCAAAGTTGCTGGGCCTACAGGTTGACTTGGCCTGACCTTTCCTTCCGATGGCGCCCCGTCTTATTACACCTGGCCAAATCGCCCGAAATCCTTTAAGGCCTTGCTGGGGGGTCGTGATGTCGTGCCCTCCTGTCCTGTCGTGTGTTGTGTGTCGAGTGTGCGGTCGTCGCTGTTAGGGCCAAAAGTGTTTGCTTACCTTCATAAATTATAAATGGGCTTGCGGAGAGACCAAAACAACAACATCGGGATACGATCCCTTAGGCAGACTCAAACACACACACATTGTCAGTTGACCTCAGCTCCGGCAGGTCCTGTGATGACGGAAAATATTGTAACACAAGCAAAGTTTGGAAGGGGGGGACACATGACAGTGCCGCAGGTCAACAAAATGTCCAACGGTGGAATAATTTGCACCGCATGGGTTTATTATATGCCGGGGAAAATTCTACATGCGCGAATGGTGCCATTCTGTTGGAATGTCTTACACGGAATTTTAATTGTCCTGAATAATTTGGTCCTCAATGATGTTTGTGGGAAATTCTTGACAAATAATATTTGTAAAATTCCTAAACATTCCTTTGGTGGGTATGCAAATTTAATAAAGAACCCAGCTTTAAGTTTAAGATTTTCAAAAATGTATTGTCTCAAAAAATTGTTCTTCTCTCTTTTTATAGGCACAGATATTTCTTTTAAATATTTAACAAAAAATATAACAAATATCAGTTTGGTTCAGCACGTCCAATAGATATTTCTATCCACCCCTTGCTCACTCTAAACTTCCTTCAACGGAATCCAACGCTGCGGATGAGTAACTTTCGTTTCGCAATTTGCCCCACTGTTTCTCATTCGCCATGCAACTAACAATTTCCTGTTCACATACACACAATCACGTCCACAATGTAAGCTGAATGGCCTTGATGCGCTTTTGGCTCGCAAAATGTGAGCTTAAATTATTCAGAGGTTCAGAGGGGGTCAGGGATCAGAGGCAGGCAGCTGCAGTTTCAGCTGCGTCGACGCTTTGGGCAATCAAAGACAACAACAAGTGTGTGTATATGGGCCATTTAATTGCTCGGAGAATAGCAATGGGGCGGGGTAAAAGGGGATCGAAGGGGGGTGGACTGACATAGCGACAAAGACGTGGCGAGAAATGACCCACAAATGACAAAGTGCAGCGGCAGTCAACGAGCCTTGTCTTTATTTCTTGCCGAAGTG
Organism: Drosophila subpulchrella; assembly: GCF_014743375.2. NCBI lineage: Eukaryota > Metazoa > Arthropoda > Insecta > Diptera > Drosophilidae > Drosophila > Drosophila subpulchrella. Next base: position 2,807,529 of record NC_050609.1, on the reverse strand, counting down.
TGAAAAGAACAAGACAAACCACCAAAAAAAGAAGGAATAAAAAGCAAGCAAGCCTCTGGGCCTCTGGTTATTTATGAATCGCTGCAGGAGGTCCTTCGAACAGGGGGATACCATATCCTGGCAGGAGGCCCTTTGAAAAATTATTGTATTTCTGGTCAACGTTTGTTTACTTATTTATAGCCGCCCCAGCCTAGTCGCCCCCATCAACTTCCTCAAACTTGGGCTGGCTAAATATTTTCCAGCAAAGCCATAAAAATCAACTAGATAAGAATAGAGTCTTATATAACTGTGTTGTTAAGATTTCGCATAATTATTTCTCTTGATTTATAGTAGAAAAAAGCACAGACAGTAGTCTCCAAAGAAACAATGTCTTTAAATAGCCTTTAAATTCAAAGTGCTCTTAAATAAGGAAGCTACAACCTGGGCAATTTTAATAATTCAACAAGCCCAATTTAAATGCTGCTTTAAATTAAAAATTCAAAAATATACACTTTGTTAGAACCCATTCTTATTCAACCGAAACATTCCAGCTAACCCGTACCACAACTATGGTTTTATTTTTAACAAGCAAAAGCCAAAACAACCCCTTATCCACTTCAAATTCATCTAAACTCAGATATCCGAGTTTTTTGGCTTTTAATTTCCCAAAGGTTTTTGCCATCGACCACAGCTCACTTCACATCCCCACCCACACTTATTCATCTTCATCAATTTGAACCTTTTGTATCATAAATTATTTATGTTTATGCACATTGCGATGACATTTGATCACAAGTGCTTGGCGTTCCCATAAATATTTGAGTAAAAAAAACCAAGCGAGGGGTCGAAAATTGTATTTAAAGTGGCATTTATCAAATCGATCAATAAACAATTACCGAATGCGAATGCTCACAACGTAAATAAATAAATAAATAGCTCTCGCACACAACGGTAGCCAGGAAATCTTACGCAGGCTGTATGGGTGTATCTATGTGAGTTGGCAAACAGAAACGCTGTCTACGCATTGAAGATACATTTGCATGAGTGTGGGCTGCGATGATATACCAATGTCATTCTGTTATTCGAGTGGCTTTCCCGGGAATGAGTGGGTGCGGGGGAAATGGAAATGTTTGTGTTTAGTGTGAAATTGCTCTCGGCCGCCATTATCCGAGGATTCATTCAAAACTGAAACATATGTTGGGTGTCACTCTGAAAATTATACAACTCTGGAGCTGGGGGGCTGTTCAATATGGCCCTTCTACCCAGAATCTCTTTGTCGGCACACCCACTTTTCTCGGTGGCTGTGTGTCCTGGCTCAATTTATTTTTATGGCATCGTGTTCCTCGGTCTACGTGTTCCCAACAAACGGGGCCAAAAGTAAAACAGCAAAGAAAGCAGCAGCACCACCACCAGCAGCGGCACTCGTTGTCTCCCTTTGAGGTTCATTTCAGTTTCAGTTTCGCAGCAAATTGAAATTGGAGCATTGCCCAGTGTTGCGTTGTACGCTGTGTGTTGCACGTTGTCGGTGCGGCGTTGCGTGTTGCTAGAGTAAAGTTGTTAATGGCCTTGCTGAGGCGACGTATTTTTTTTATTACCCTGTGTACACATTTTAGGAGGACTCCTTGACAAAGTGAATTCGAAATGCAGTTCTTAAATAGTAACTTCTGTGGAATATTTCACCCTTTAAACTAGGTTGCAATATTCTTATTGTTTCCAAGGAATATTAAATTTTCACTTAATTTCTTATGTGAGAAGAGTAAAATAAAATATCAAACTCTACTCTAGATTGGTTTCAATTTCTTCCATTTTGAGGTGCCCTTCCTAATTTCTTCACCCCACCCCTGGCAGTTGGTTTCTTTATATAAGTATATCCCCCAGGGCCGCCATTTGATGTTACTCGCAGCTTGTAATTTGGCTCATTTGAACTTTAATTGCTTGGCGGCCCCCAAAGGGGACTCATTAAGATTCGCCAGCCCGCAGCCGGAGCAACACAAATCTGGCGACACAACTATCCCCCCACCCCGCCCCAGAAGTTACTCATGAGTTTAGATAGATGCAGCAATCTGAGTCCTCAGGCTCGTGTTTTATGTGCACTCGAGGCGGCTATAATCCAAAGTGCTCCCCGGTGAAAAGTTTTCTGGTTTATGCGAGAATGTGTGTCGGCTGCTCCTCCGCTGCCCTACGGCTGAGGTCCTGGTTATCCTCATAAACACCAGTGCTGGCGGATGCGGGCGGGCTTCGGAGGCCGTTTCAGGTGCGGATGAGCCTCAGATGGCCACGAGTCAAGTGGCTCTCCGTCTTCTTTTGGCCACAGCCGCTCGGCGTTTTAATTACGGCCGCTCTGCCGTTGCCGTTGCTGTCATTTTGTCCTTCCAAACAGCCATGACTTTTTATTGGACATGTAATTACTGCGTGGTTTTTTTCGGCCCGTTGGCCCACGCATATTTTTTATAATTACATGAAAAATGAAGACCCGTAGAGCCTATGCGACTTTCCTGAGCATTCTGAGTGTCCTGATGCCACGCTAATGATGCACGTGCCGCAAAGATTGCGCGGATTAAGACCTCTTGACCTTTGGCGGCACGATGAAGTTGCAAGTGCCTCGAATTATAAAATTGAAGCCCAAGAGGCTTTTAGTCTCACGCTGGTTTATTAAAAAAGAACACACAAAGTCATAGGTAGATCTTATCTAAATATTGTAATTAATATAATTGTACACATTTGGGAAAAAAACTAATTATAAATAGTGTTCTGAAAGCACGAACTCATCAACAGCTCTTCTTTTTTTTTAATTCAATATTTTTTTCGTTTCTATTTTAAGACAAATATTTGCCAAACTAATATTAACTAACGTTGGCTGATAAAAAAAATATTGCAATTAGGTATGCGCTGAACTGTGAAGGGCTGCAAACATTTTTCAAGCATTTTTTGCGCAAGAAATATTTTGAGACTAATTAAATTTCAGTTTTTCCCTTCGTCAGTCAATCGATAGTGAAGAGAAAAAATCATGCTACCAACTAAATCCAATCATTTTTTAAGTCCTCCCTTTATCTCCACTTTTTTATCGCCTCCTCCCTTATCCTGCACCATAAAAGGCAAACTCCATGAAATATTAACTAAGGGGTCAAAGTGCCAGGACCAGTACACCATATGGGCCAGACTGGACCAAATCCCTGCCCCTATCTATACTCCCATTCTGTCATCCTTCAGGTGACTGCGTCATTGGGAAACCAGGGCTGCAGCATGTAAAGCAACAGGACAATGGGAGGGCTTAGCAACTTATAAGGGCATTAAAAGGGAATAGTTTTTGGTACAGCCTTTGTGGGAAACCTACGCATTTAGGCATGATTAAACTGCCTGGGGATAGGGCATGCATTTACGAAATAAACACTACTCTTTTAATTATTTCATAACATTCGTGTACAGCTGCCCAAGGATAGATATTGGTTTTGGCTGTTGTCAGATACAGTAACATCAAGAATTTGGATTTTATTTTAGTTGTTGTAGTATTGTGTACAGATGCCAAAATGTAAGGTGAAGTTAAATACTTAACCTTTTGTCCATATTAATTTAAAGCTTATTTAAGCATGATTTTTTAGAACCCATATTAAATCAGTAAGTCCATAAGAAATCTTTAAGTTTTTGTCAAAATATTTTTTTGTACTGAAAGTTATTAAAATATCCTTCTGCTAATTTATCTTTACCTACCCATTGTGTGACGGTCGCTACTTCGGATGGCATTGACGAGATGCTGATGAGCCTTGGCCTAATGTGGTTGTTCATTTTGTAGTGGCCTAAACCAATTCCCGAATTTACATAAGTGTTGGTGGCATGGTGAGCGTGTGTGTGCTGGCCATTTCAGTCTGAATGCCAATTTTAGTAATTTTTGCGTCAGCCGCCAGCCTAATTTGTGGGCATTACTATTCCGCCGGCGTACCAACTCAAGCCGGCTTAAAATATGAACTCCAGGTCCCGCTGGACCCACATGCTTTGGGGTGGGCTTTGAGGGTACGGATTTGGGCCACAATCCATGGAAACGGCCAATTCTGGTTGCGGAAAACAAGAAAACAATTTGAGTGTTATTGCACGTTTCACTCTTTCTGCCTCCTGTGTGTGTGGATAGACTGTCGTCAAGTGCTCTAAATGGCTAGATCACACTTTTGGTTGCTAGTGGAGTAGACCCTTTTTTTCCCTGGTAAGCCAAACAAAGCGGGGACACGGAAAAAACCCAGTAAACTAATCGGCTTTGGGGGACAGTCTTTCTGGGCAGTCTTACGAGAGCATCCCTACAAGAAAATACAAATACCCAATGCACCACAAAAATAAATTTTCCCTTTTTTGTTTGACTAAGCAAATTCCTTTGAGGGAAATCAAAACCGATTTGATTGCCGGCTAAATCGGTTTTAATTGAAAATGCAAACTCTGCCTTGAGCAAACCCGTTCGGGCTTTATTTTTTCCCATCCCCTTTGGGAAAGGATCTGCCATCTTGACACACCAAACAAAACGAAATCAAACAGAGGCAAAGGGAAAAAGTATACCCATCTGCAGTGGATTTTAAATTTACTATTTTTCTGGGAGTGAAATTTTCAATTTGCATTTTAACAAAAAACCTCGCTTGCAACCTTTTTCGTGGGCAAAGAAATGGGCCTGGGGTGGACCTTATCAACACAGCCAAATCACACGCATTCGTTCGAAATGATTTCGTGGGGGAAATTTATGCGGTTGCCCTGTAGATTCTCTTTTTTTGCTCACTTTTCCTTTCACTTTTTTGGCCTTCTCCTATTCCTATTTTTTTTGTGTGCAACCAGACACGTAGAATTTGCTGGGCAGCCGAAAGGTAACAAAATTTCTTGCTCTACCTAAATCAAGGCTCTGACAAGCACGTGAAATGAAATAATTTAAAAATGCAAATTCTACTTTATCAGCCCACTGATATCTTAGCCCGGCAAAACAGTACCAAATCCCAGACCTTTCGGTGAAAAGTTTACCGCAAATGAGTTGGTTTTCCGCTCACGCAAATTTCCAATTTGGTAGGATATTTCAAAAAGATTGGTATTAGGCCCACTTTTTTGATTGTAATATTACCTATATCTAATTGAAAGATTTTTGGCTAAACATTATGAAGTTCCTCTTATGGGTAGCAGAAATATTGAAATAAAACTGATTCCAAATGGACATGTTCACTTTCTTGTCCACAGTTTTTGTGGCTTCGTAAAACTTTTCCATTCAATGACTTGGACTGCCAAGTTCATTTCTCTTCATCCCGCCCCACAGTTTAGTGGATGAGTATCCTGGGGCATCATGTCCTTGCCAGAGTGTTGGGGCAGAAAGTTGCTCAAAATAACTTTTTATGAGTGGGTGTGTTGAGCTAATCAATGGTGTTGCCTTTTCCTAGTCGAAAATAAATTTTTTTCTCTTTTTACAAATTTATTGCCTGAAGTTATTAGCTTTGTAATCTTTTAATAAAGTTTTGCCTCAATTGATGGCGCCTTAAATCAATTGCACAGGGAAGAAATTGATTTTAGTTTGGCCATCTATTGTGTAAATATTGTCGCGATAGTTGCGATAAATGACAAAAAAAAGCAGGCCACTGAAAATGTATATAAATACCCTTTTATTAGCTCGGCTGCATTTCATTTGATTAACTAGAGCCAGGTGTGGCGCTTTGATTTAACCCAGCCAAGGACGTTAGTTGCACGTGTAACCGAAATGATTACGAGGCTAAAGTTACCATTTATTTTTCATGCTTAATTTTCCTCTAGGGCAAAAAGTCGAAAACATAAAAAGGAAAAGTTTAAAAGGGAAACAGAAACCGGCAATGGTGAAAGGAAAAGGCAGCCAAAGCTACAAAAACAAACAACTTTTAGCAGGAAAAAATGTGGCAAAAAAAATTAAAAGTGAAAAGGAAACAGAGAACAAAATGAAATGAAAGCCACCACAGGCGGTGACATTAAGCGGCAAATTTTTATGATTTTAATTAGCATAAAAGCGTAATTGAAAATTAACTGAAACGAAATATGTATGTGTATGTGTACATGTGCCCCTGCAAGTGAGAGTGTGTGTGTGACAGCCCCAAACTCATTTTCCGAGTCCCATTTGTTTTGGCGGAATTTTAATTCATTCACCTTGCATAAGCCGATTGCAATAATTTTTCTCAATTTCCCAACGCTTTGATGTGCGGCACAAACAGTTATTACATTTATTTATTTAGGTCTTTTGTCCTTGTCGAACGTGAATTTTTATATTTTTGATGGTTATATTTTCATTTGAGGTTAAAGCTTGCACAGGTATTAAAGCAAGAAAATCCCTGTGCAAAATACGTTTTTTTGTTTTATCAAACTTCTTCTTATTTTTAAACATTAAAATTGTACCAAAAATATTCGTATTCTAGATAATTATATTTAAATTTCAGGTAAATTTTAAAAACGTATTAAATCAAGAAAATCGGTAAACAAAATATATGTGTTTGGATAAAATTATCATTTTTTTGATGCGTTTTTTCTACACACTACACTACAAACCCCTCTAATTAGCATTTTGTTTGCCCAAACATGCTGTAAACAACCGTACTTTGCTTTATTTTGGCTCCTTCACAGAAGCAGTCACCTGCAGTACTCCAGAGCCTGTAGAGAGTCGTACAGATCCAGGGGCTTCAGCACGGGGACTGAATCCTGCTCAGGGACAGCTTTGGACGGGAACCACAAGATCCACTTTGCCAGATAGGCCAATGACAACACAAAACGATCTAATTACGACAGCCAGCAACTTGACGACAGCAAAAAAGGCAGCCACAGAAACGGCAGCTGGAACAGAGGCACCCGGCTCATGGAGCACCACCACAGCCGTGGCCCGGGGCATGTCATCAGCAGATGTGGCAGGAGCAACGATAGCAACCAGCCAGTCAGCACAAATTGGGCTAACTACTCAGGCCGCAGAACGGCAAACAGAAGCAGCAGGAGCAGGAGCAGCCACTGGGACCGCAGCAGAGATGCTCATATCAACAATTTATCCAGCATCAGCGGAAACGGATGTGCGCAACTCCATTGAAAAGATGGCGAATGCGGTGCATCCGGTTGTCCCTGATTCATTGACCAAGGGCTTCTCCATCCCCACCTTCCTGCCGCCGTTTCCCGTTTTTGCGGCAGCGGATCTTCCCGCTTACCGGGCCGCTGCCGATGCGGCCGAGGCGGCCAAGTTGGCGGCGGAGGCGGCCAAGGTGGCCAAGGCTGAGGCGGAGGCCCAGGCCGCCAAAACATCCGCCGAAGCGGTGACAATATCGCCGGAGGAGCAGCGCCGGCAAGTGTTTAATGAGCAGCACTCCTACCTCACCGCCCACCGGGAGGGGGGTTCGGGGCGGAACCTGACAATGCCCGTGCTAAACATCACCGCCCAGAAGGGAAACCACGCCTACATGCCGTGCCAGGTGAGTCGAAGCTGAGTGAGGAGAGGGTACACTTTAAAAATGGTTAGCCCACATAAGTATGCTAGGAAAAGTTAGCCTACAAGTAAAGCAAGGACACAAGCCACTTTTGACTATGCTAGCAGAGAAACCAAAAAAAGTGAGGCAGAGATCTTTTTGGTAAAACGTTTCAGAATAAAATGATTGTATTAATATTCATTAGTATTTTTAAGTACTGTATGGACAACTTACAATGCTATAAAAACAGTTTTTTTTTTTTTTTTATAAAAAATATTCCTATGGGTATTTTATTTATTTGTTATTCTTGTGATTACTAAACATTAACAAAGTACAAAAATGTATGTTCTTTTATTTTTTAAAATACAGATAATTTGATTAATTACCGTAGAACAATAGACCCTTAATTCCAGTGTAGTTGTTTGCTTGTTGCTGGCAGCCAAATCCGCTAGGTGGGTGAGCCCGTAGGTCGCGCTATGGCGCGTGACATAAGTCGGGTAAGCCTTAAAGGTTCGTTTGGAAAAAACCCCTTTTAATACGAGATTACGTTTAATTGCGAATATTATATTTGAATTAAATGTCACGTGTTATAAATAGCTGTCGACCTGTTAAGCAGCTTAAAGAGTTATCCTATTAAGGGAGCTATAAAAAGGTGAACCAAATCCCATATGTATTGATCTAAGGTGGTATTGAAAATTTAAGGTATACACAGGCTACATTGAAGAAAGGCGGGGAAAATTAACGTCGCTTGTAAAGCCAAGAAGTGAAGAAATTTAAGTACTTATGGTGGGAAAGGATTAAGAAATCCACCGAAGCATACATATATGTAGGACCTTTCACGCCTGCTTAGACAAAGTACATTTAAATCTAAGCCACAGAAAGACAAGACCTCTGCCAATTACATTCCAAGAGCTTATTAACCCTTCTGCAGAGCTTTGTCCATTGCTTTAAGTTTCAGCATGCAAAAAACGAGATTATCCAGGGACTTCCGACATCCAAAAATGTGAATTCCTCTAGCCAACTTTAACGGATTAGCAAGACCTTAAAGCCACACACGTCACCAAGGATTTAAATTCGAGCATTAGGACCTTAACCACTCGAGGCAAACGACCCTGACTCACTTACCAATTCCTCGAAACTTGAGCCAAAAGAAGACGGGCCAGCGACTGACTGACGGACTGACTCGGTGTCCCTCCTTCTGCTACTGAATTCCTTTTTAATTTCAACGGACCGGAGATAAAACTAGCATTTACATATTGCACACAGACACGCTTTCACACATCCGCAGACACAGATACGGATTCAGGCACAGAAACAGATACAGATACATTTGGGTGGAGGGGGGAAGCGAAACACTTATTTGCATGCATACATATTGCACAGTGTATTTTGCATACGGCTACAACAGACATCAAATTTACATGCGTTCGTAGGTGTTTCTTCCCCCCGAAATATATCTAGGATATCTGCTGAATGGACTTTAACAAAGCCCAAAGAACAGGTCCTGAAAGGAGGCAAGCAAAAAATAAATAAATACGTATATTTTTATAAATTGTGCGGAATTGTAAACGGCAAATAGAAGCCTCAGCCAGGGCGCTTGTTTGTGTCATAAAAAATAAACGTAAACAGAATGAATTGTTGATATGCAAATGAAATTATGCTGATCTGGGCCGGACCACAAGCGATAGCAGCAGGAGCAGGGCTAAAACAGGAGCAAGCCAGGCCATGGAAATAGAGCCAAAGCAAAGCGCCAACTGTGAGAATATTTTAGCACAAAGATGCGCAACCTCATCCCCAGATTCCGCCTTTGGATCCGTCCTCATTTCCATTTCCGGGCCTCAGACATTCACTTGGATCTCAGATTTTACGTCCATTCACTCGTTTGAGCCATAACATTTTTTCTGTTTTTATTTTTTGCAACTTAACACCGAAACGACAGGCAAACGTGGCCGGATTAGTTCGTCGCGCCGGGGTAATTATTCATGTATGGATTAGTCAACATCGAATGCAATCTGTGTAATGTGAAAGCTCATTAGCGGCAGATTGGCGAAGATTAACATAATAATAGTTATGTAAATGCTAGCTGCCTTGAGCTTTGGTGTTATAATAGTTGAGTAATTTTAGGAAGGGAATTTTTTGATAAAGGGTTTTTTAGAAGGTTTAAGATCGATAAAAACCTTGTAAATAGCACTTATCTATCTAATGTAATATTTATTGAGTTGAGGGTACTTAAATTAGAGAATTTATGGTAGGGTATTTTGTTAGACGGTTTAGGATTGATAAATCAATTACAAAGTTTAAAATATATCCCGACTAAGTTTTAGGTCAGTTTCGAAATAATGTTCTCTTCCAATTAGATAATTTCTAAAATTTTTAAAATAATTCCTAATAATTATCCTGTATTTTCAGATACATCGACTATCCGATAAACCAGTTTCGTGGGTACGCATGCGCGATAACCACATCATCAGCGTGGACGAAACGACTTTTATAGCGGACGAGCGATTCCAATCGATATTCCAGGAGGATCACGATTACACCTGGTCCCTGCAGATCAAATACGTAGAGCCAGGCGATGCTGGGTGGTACGAGTGCCAGATGGCAACGGAGCCCAAACTGAGTGCCAAAGTGCTCCTGCAGATAGTCAGTGAGTGTTTATGAATTATTATATAAACTTATTGAATATTTAAACTTTTAATAAAATTAGATTATATAAATGACAATTATATTAAAATAATTTCCAAATTTATTTGTTGTTCTAATTAAATCTATATTTTGTAAATCCCCCTTTCAGAACCCAAGACTGAGCTAATTGGGGATCAGAGCCGCTTTGTGAAGGCGGGCAGCAAGGTGGCGCTGCACTGCATTGTCCGTGGAACCCTGGATCCGCCCAAGTATATAATCTGGTTCCGGGGTCAGAAGAAGATTAGCGAAAGCGACGAGCGAACCGGCTGGTACACGCAGCTAGATAGGAATATATTCGGAACCGTGGGCGATAATCAGAACACGGTTAGTTGGGTGTTTACGAGTGGTCCGCCGGTTAATTGGCTAGTCGAATGTCGCTGAACATAAACATTCATTGCAGATCGGCTCATTAATTATACCGCTCGTGCGGAAAGAGGATTCCGGCAATTATACGTGCCAGCCGTCGAACAGCGTCTCCGTATCCGTGGACCTGCACGTGCTAAGCGGTAAGTTAACAGCCTTCGGGACAGAGTCCCTTCCCATACCATACCATACCATCCCATCCCGTCATATCCTGTCCCATGGTATCTACCAGAATGTGTGGCAAAATGAATGATTCATATTAATCGCAACTGTCGCCACCACGATGAATTGCGATGGCCAACAGGTGAATATTCCGCATCGGCCATCATGTCAACGGCGGCAAGGACGACGACAGGCGGGAGGAGCACGTTCCACTCTGTGCTGGGTCTCCTGGGAGTCCTCGGAGTCCTTCGACTACTCTGGGCGATGCAGGGAGCGATGCACACACACACACCGCCGGCACACCAGACGTGACTCGCCTATTGAACGCCTGGTCGTGGCGTCCGACTTCCAATTATTTGTAAGCTTTTGCGCCATCTGCAGTTACGTAATTTAGGTTAGAGATTAATTAAAGGCGGCCTTGTAAATAGCGGAGAGGAGCAGCAGGAGCTGAAGCTGAAGCCCCGTCGAAGCAGGATTGACGACTCTGTAACTAGGTTAAAACGTTACCATAACTCTCATGTCTGCGTGTCTCACAGTATCCCCCATACCGTACTGCATTCGAATTCAATCTAATGTACAATTCAATTTAAGCAGACCCCATTTCAAGTTGTGAAATCGAATCAATAATTAGATTATTGTCAGAGAGATATTATTAAATGAAAATAATAAAACTGAATCATAAAAATCCATCATAAATAACAGACATTCAATAAATCATGTGAAACTTTATTTAAATCTGTGTTCTTTCTGTGTGTGCTCGGTTTTTGGTTCATCGCAATGGTAAAACATTTATGAATATTATCTGGCTTTACTAATTGATTGGTCGTATTAGTATTCTCTGGCGGGCCACTGCAATTCCGTTGATTAAAATGGAAAAAGTTTAATTTAAATATATATCAGTGCTATAAATCTGCTTTGGGTGCTAAATGCGCAAATGCCTCGAATGAGTTATTAGCTGGTGCAAAGCGATTTAAATTTGTGGGTATTTGCTTTAGAAAGATTTTTTAAAAATTCTGGATTGTTCTGAAGGGGAGTGGGGAATGGCTTTGTGTATGGCCAAAAACACGATTTTAATCCAGATCCGTTGGAAATTCCGTATGAATAAAATATTTTCATATTTTGAGTATCCTTATACAGAAGAAATGTAAGTATTTGACAACAAAAAGCCACAATAAGTAAGTCAAGCCATAACCCATTTTTCGCGAAAGTCTTAACCGTTGACCCTCAGTTGACGTGGACGATAAAAAGAGGCGACCAGCAAACGAATTTCCTCAATGGGGATATGCATAAATAATTTAATATTTTATGGTAATTTGGCTCCGACGCCAACTGTTTTTCGACCTTGTTCGGGACATCAAAGTGACGAAATGCAAACAAAGATGGGCCAACACTTATGGCCTGGCCAAGGGGAAGAAGCCAAGTAGAGTGCATAAAAATAACACAAGCCATAAACTGGCGAATTCCAAGGGTCATAAAGCCTTTAAGGTAGCCAGTCTATTTTATTGCAGCGGAAATCACATCTCCGTTTTCCCCGAGAGAACGGGCAGTATAAAAAACATGGCGCAAAGGAGGAAAAGCAAACAAAAAGTATGGGGTAAAAATAAGAAACAACACGTAAAATTTGTCGTTGTCCTGTCAAGTAGGAGCATTTTCCTCGAAGCGAGTGGGATGGACGTAAGCGAAGCAATTTTCAAGAAACACAAAGACCTGGGGCGGGGGCGGTGGCGGGGGAAAGTTGTTGGGGCCCGACGAAAGGCAGTAAATATTTTTCACTATGTTGCTGATGCTGATGACTGGACTCGCCCGACGACAGCCGGGAAAATCGGGAAAAGGGAGTACGGAACCGAGAAACGAGAGCCCAGAACGAGAACCCCCACTGGCTTAAGTCCAACAACTCAGCAGGGCCCGCGTCAAGGCAGGAAAAGTCAAACAAGATGAAGCCAGTTGGAAATGTCCTTGCTCAACGCTCGCCGGGCAAAAATAAGACCCGAAGAACAACAAGGAAAACCAAAAATAAAACTTTAAGATAAGCTACGCAGGCGGAGGGGAGGGTAAAGTGAAAGTAAAATGAACACTTTCAAGTGACAGTTTCATCCAGCATTTATTCATTTCTTTCTCTTTGCTTAATATATTCAATATCCGATAAAACATTGCCAGTCCGAGCTTAGATTTCCAAAGGCATTCCATTGGAATTTTCACTTCAGCCAGCCTGCGGATGGCAATCAAATTACAGAACTCTTTCCACAATTCGAAGCAGATCCACTTGATGCCCGTCAGAAAGGCATTGGACCAAATATGACACTCTGCCAATAAAAGTCTAGAAATTCGAAACAGATTTATGGGAACCAAAATACAAAAGATGGGTGCTTACTACCACTCAGTTAGGAATATTGATTAAAGTCTATGCAAAAATTGGCACAGTTCTTAAATGATATTCTGTATCTTTTTTTTGATAGTAGAGTGGTATTGAATCGTATTGTGATGTATCTTTAAGAAATTGAGTTCTTCACTTTGTTCATACCCTTAAAATTAATTATGAAAATTTTTAAACTTTTAAAATAGCGTGTTATCCCTTAAACAAGACGTTAAGTTTCCACATAAGTCTCGGTTTTTCAGTTTGTTTTTTTAAATAACCCTTCAAGTCCGAGTTGACCCCTCCAGTAGTGCCATTTTCAGCTTCTATCGTTCTGTTTTTTCCTTGAACTTCTTAATTTTCTCGAGTTTTTCCTATAATGACCAAAGGACTACATGAGAAACAGAAACAGGACGAGTGCACCCAATGACATCTGGCCCAGACTTGACCGTTTTGTCGTGTAACAATTTTTGCTGCTTCTGGTGGTGACCCAAGACCAGATAATTGGGTTTGCTCCGAGACAGGACCCCTTTTGGTCCCGCCTTACGAAAGGGGAAGTGCGAGTGCGTTTTATGATCCTTTGATGTTGAAAGTTGGCCTTCTACTCTACCTTGCACTTCGCTCCATCAGCGCTTCTTCTCTTTTTGGTAACATCTTTTTTAGGGATTCTGCTTGTTCCCAAAGCACTTAGGTTTCGCAAGTATTTTTTGTTGTCTTAAGTTGGCTATTTGATCCGAGCATGGTAGTTGTGTTTGCGGTTTCGCATTTCTGTAAACAGTAAACAAGTCAAATCGACAGCATACAACCGAAATCCTGTCCAAAAAGTAAATAGGTTCCGAGTAAATAAATCACTGGAGATCTTTAGATAATTGTATTGAACCAGGCAATTGGAGGAGTCAACAAATTATTATAAAAGTATGTTTCTTCTCTTGTTGGCATTCGCCCCTTCACTCCCCACAATAAGTTAAGGGTAATCCTCATTTTTTCTCAATTTCGGCCTCTGATATGCGTCAAGGCTCCTATCGGACACGTATCTCTGGAACGGTTCAATTTGAGGAAGATAAATTGCGTTTGCACAAGAAATTTCTGTCCGAAGAATTCTAATCATTTTGCATTAGCGCACTGAAACAGACCTACACTTATATACGTTTATTTTTACTCTTGAACTTAAAGGTAAAATTTTATTTAATAAATTCTACTACTAAATCCCATTGTATAAATATAAAAACATTTTAACAAAATCTTAAATTTAATATATTTAGTCTATACTTCTAGAAAATAGAAAACGCATCTTAAAGATATTCAAAATTTGTTTAGTTCAACTAATATTAATATTTAGATGAGAATATATTTAATTCTTAAGCAACTGATTACAAGGAACTTTTATACTCATACCAAAAACATTTGTCAGAAATAAATGTTTATCCCAGTGTTCCCACGCCACTTTTCCATTCCTGAAATGGGTTTGCTGTAATGCGCGTAAATGCAAATCATTATCAACAACATTTGCATTGAGCAGCATCGATGATGGGATGCACTGGGTAGCTTGTGGATCTCGGATACGTGAGGTGGGGGGTACGGGAACTGGAGCCATATTCTGGGACCTGAGAGGATTCCAAATGGGTTTACTATCGGCGCCTGGCAACCGCACATTGTTTCCCCAACTGGCAGGCTATTAGGGCTGATGAATTTGCCGCGCAGTTTGCAGTTATAAATATTTGCACATTTCGCAGTCCGAATGGCCAATGACCACTGCAATTTGGGTCTCTGCGAATCGGAGGGTTTTAATGATTACCCGCCTCCCAGCAAAAGCTCATTTCATTTGCATTACCGAGCTCTGGCACTCACACACAAAGGGAACTCATGTTGTCCAACTTACCGAAAAGCAAACAAAAGAATCTGGAATTTTAACCAAGGAGGAAATTCTTTTCCCGAGTTATGTTTGCTATTTTCGGCCAGGCCATTGTCTCCTTTCCCCCAAGAATACCAGTCCCAATGCCCCTCACTGTCACTGCCATCATCCATTGCCTTCCGCAATCTCTTGCAGATTTTTTTCTTTTCAAACTATGGCACAAATGTTGAAGTGTACATTATTCTTAACTTTTTTTGAGTTCGATAAGCGCAGCCAGAAAATTATGATGATGGGGCTGATGCCGGGATGCTGATGATGCTGCTACGTAGCTGATGTGCTGATGATGATGTTCGACTGGAGATAACCCACCAACTTGAGGAGCAAACAACAAGTTTGTCTTCACAGCAAATTCGTTCGTCATGTCGGGGGGAAAAGTTGCCGGGAGGATACAAAGGCCTGGGTAACATACCCTTAGAAGTCGAAGTTCTGAAGGGCATGGCTGAACTTATGTATTTTTTTAAGTAAATTGGTGAAAATATTCTTTTTATGCTTTAAAGGGAAAGTTGTGTATCTCGCAGATGTGTAGTTATCAGTTATTAATAAATATGCTTATAAAAAAGTTAGTTGTGAAGCTATATATATATTTGCTATAGGCTACTTAGGTATATTTTAAAGCATGTGATAAAGTACAAGATATAATCAAACCCATTCTTACCCTTGCATTATAGCTTTGGATTTTGTTGACATTCCTTGAAAGTAAAGTTAAGGTTATCATTTAGATGCCAAAACAAGACTGAGACTTCCACTGCTAATTAGAGTCTGCCCCTGAAGAAAGCGCCATAAATTTGAAAGGAAACTTTGTCCGTGCGAAACTTATTTCGAATTATACGAGTACGAGTACCAAATTCAGCTCACACCAACCCGGCTTCAATTTGTATTGGTCGTAAAGTTTGGCACTCACCTTGCGGCTTTAATTAAAGCAATTGCAGTACAAATTTTAATTATAAAATGCTTTCCCAACCTTCTGGAACAAACAATCAAATTATATGTTGTTTACAATTTTGTGGTACGCGCCCTTATTTTATTTTCCCAACTTATTGACGATGCCCGAAGGGCTGTGGAAGCTGAAGAGGCTGCCATGGTGACCCAGACAATTGTTTTAATTTTCCGCACGTCGAGCGACGTTTAGAAGGCCATAAAAAATTATTGGCCAAAAGCGCAATTAAAAAAGTCGAATCGGGCCCGGCTTAACGAACTCGAGCCAACTTTTTTATGGCCGGAACATATTTATTATGTTGCGAGGGGCTTCGTCGGGGTCACCAAGAGCTAAATGCTTAGTAGCCATCGCTCTAGACATGGTTTTACGGCTTATCCCTGTTTGCCTTTTTTATGACATTCTTAAGCAAATATTCGAATCGAGTTTATGAGATTGTGATCCGTACTTTGTAGCAACTGCTGATGGTGCAGACCGGCTGTCAGGCAGGCCGGGCATTTGTTTCCCATAAAACATCTCTGGCTTATATCGATGGCGATAAAGAAATCAGTTGATGGCCCGGGCCCAAAAAGGGTTACTACTCGACCCTGACGAAGGATCAGAATATGGGATGTGGGACGTAAGACGTGTGATGGATTATGGCAAATCGCTGCGGTGACAAGTGCTCGCAGCCGCCCCATCAATTAATCACAGTCGAGTCGCACTAATTTGCCCCAGAGCAGCATCAAAATTAGCTGGTAAATTGAGCAGCCAACGGCAAATAAATGCTCATAATAAAAAGATAATAGCACTCGCATCAATCGAATATTGATTTGATTGGGAAGGCTGCGAATGCGAATGCGATGGTGGTGGAGGACGATGACGAGCACTTGGTGTGCGGAAGAGATAGAAGAAACCAATAAAAGATAAATGCATGCACAACCGAAACAGGAAAATCGTGAGTTTGGGACCACACACATTCGTATTTCCCCCCTCCCAAACAAATGCAGCGCCAGCAATTTTCCACTTTAAGCAATTTGTGTCGGGAGCAAGAGGCATCGGAAACACAACAGCCAAATATATATATATATATGTATCGGAAAATATCCCTAACATGGTGCTACCCGAAATTCCAACTGCCCCAGCGAAGGCCCAAGGGGAGTGGCGATTGGGAAGCGTAGATAGGACAGGCAAAATACTTATCGCCACTCGGCGGATGCTCCGCCGGCCAGTGGAAGTTCCTATATGCCCTACGCGCTCGTAATTAAAGTGGCCAAATCGAATTCCGCTTATGTGGGGCGGGTAAACCGAGGCGGGCCAATTGAGTTGGCCAACTTTAAGCCAGATTCCGTTCGAACTGAGTACTGAGAGCGGATTAAAACTTAAACTGCACTTACTTTTTCAGTGCTACGTAATTGTTTGGGGCTTAAGTGAAGTCGATGGAGAGAAGACGATCAAATGACTCAGTAAAATATTAATTCCTTAAAATAAGTTTCAAATATATTTAGATATATTTCGAGCTCCACTAACAAAAACTAAAAAAATAATATCCTTCCTAAAAAAGTATCATTTTTATTCGATTTCCCAATGTCATGTTAGGCTACTGTATTAAATAGCTAACATGAACTTAAGTTACTCGGAAAAACCAATTTGTTTACTCAATACAAAGTTAATTACAATTTTTCAGTCAGATAAACAATAAGAATCAGTTAAAGTTCAAATTAAACATAACATTAACAGGACAATAAAAATCGGTCGTTAATCCACGAAACGACGGCAAGATATTTATTATTTATTTAGTTTACTTTTTTAATGGTTTTTTGTGGTGTATAATAAAGTAAGGGGCCCTTATTTGGCAGGGCATTTTCAGGAAACACTTCTTTCGAAGCAAATCGATGCTGGGCAGCATTGACAGCTTGTTTACATCGATGGCGAAGGAGCCCACGACTTTGTGGCCCACATTCCACTCCCCCAATTCAGCTTATCACGCCAATATTCCTGCCCTTTAGGCCATAACGGAATGTAGCTTGTAGCCAAACGGCTCGGTGACATTTCCGGCTGTAGGAAACCACTGAAGTTAGCCCGTAAAATGCCAGGGCTAGATGGCCGTCTGCCAAATTCGCCACTTCCAATTAAATATTTCACACATTTTCCACTGTTAATAATTCAATATGTTTCACACGCCCTCAAAAGTCTCAATAATGAATGTAAAAAGTTCGCTCAGCAAATAGTCCGAATAAAAGTGGGTAAATTCCCCGTTGGCTGATAGTTTTTTTGTTTCACTTTTGAAAAATGTTCTGCAAATTTTAGCAATTTCAACTTGTCCGAAACTGAACGGAAAGTCGCTTGTCAATTGATGGACACAAACGCGAGTACTACAGTGGTTTGGTATATTGAAAATACAGGACTATTTAAGAATTATTTAAAAATTTCAGTACATTTAATACCTTTTCTGTCTTTTCTGCTTGGGTAATAATCTCGTATGAAACCATAAAAATTAAATTTAAACGAAAAATAACTCATTTAAAATGTGACACAAGACACGGTGGCCGCGAACTTTGCCAAGCTGCCATTGCCATCACAAAAATTGGAATCGGTTGGGGGCAAAGCAGGCATAGAATGCGTTTACTGGATGTCAGGGCGCCTTCTGATTTTTCCAGAGTGACGCCCCCGAAAACTGGGATGCCCAAAATACCCCGGATACCCCGAACACCCCCCCGAATCTGACGGAAAAAAGCCAATATCGTCGGCGCTGACGGCACTGGTGATTCTGATGGTGATGCTGATGGTGACAACCACTGACATGCCCCTCACATTGCCGCAGGGCTGGGGCTTCTCAGTGGGTGGTGTTTCTGGCTGGGATGGAGGGAGAGGAGCAGGACTAGGGACCCGGGCAAGGTGAAAGCCAAATGCAAATTCCGGCAGTGTGCCACCGCCTTTCGGTATTGGTTTTGTTTCGCTTATACGCGCAGTGTATCGATTTAACTGCCCGCGTGGCTTCCCGTGGAGCCAACTCCTCCGGCGGATCCTCCGGTCGTCCTGGGCGTCCTCGCCGTCCAGGCTGTGGTTTGTTTTGGGTTTCATTTTCCAGCTTTCCAGGGTTGTTTGTGTACTTTTTCTTTATTTTTATGTTGGGCCCGCAGCTCGTTGTAGTTGTCAGCATCAGCAGAACATTCACGTACTTTCGTACTTTCATTCTGGTTGTGCTCGACATTGTCGCTGTTGTCATTGTTATTTCTGTTGTGCAGGAAATTGTTGTATGCAAACATTAAATTTTCAATAGGTCAATTTTGGTTCAACGCCTATGGCAAAAATATATACGTTTTTGCACAAACAAATTCAATGCCCAACTTTTTTCCATTGGCCACTTTACAGTTTGTCGCTCGGTCATTTTTCCTGCAGCTTTCGGTCCTTAAACTGAGGTTATCAAACAGATTTTCGCACTTTGGCCATTCGAATAAATTGATTTGGACATAACCAACAAGGAAATCATATCGAAAAATGCTGGGGCAAATATCAAAATAATTGTCAGTGACTTTGATGGACATTTATGTACCTGTATGTACGTGCTGGTGAGACAGAATTTCTGTGCGTCTGTGTTGATTTGCGGCTTGGGTTTCCCCTGGGGATTTGCCGCAAATAGTTTTTGGCTTATGTCAGAGGCTAAATGTTGGGAAAAAGTTATTATTTCAGCATGACTCTGTCAATAGGTCGTCAAAGAAAATGTTTTAGCTTTTTGCATATGTGTTTTGGGAAATTTGCTACGCTTGATGAAAATAAATAAAATGTTTACCTTCATAATGTAATTTCTGACCAAAATTGAATTATCTTCGAAATGTAATTAAGTAAATCAATTTATTTGGGAAATATTTCAGCAACTCAAAAGAATGTTTTTGCTTTGGTCAATTACGAATATTTTAAAGGGGATCCGGTTCATGGGAAAATTTCAAACAGTTAACATTTACAAATGCACTGGGCTTTATGGAAGCAATTTATGGTTATGACTTTCATTAATCGGTGCATGGCATTGAAAAGCAATTAATAGCGCATCAAGTGTAAATTTAATTGCTTTAGAGGAAAGATTAATGTCATTTGTTAATACGAATATGATGCAATTTAATGAATCCTTTAAAATGATGCATATGTTTTAATTCGTTAAGTCATTACTTAGCGAAACTTTGCAAATTAAGGAAAAATATAGAAAATATGTTAATCGAGCTAGTTCCCCAAAAATCGGATTCCGGACAATAAGCCACTTGCGGCAATTCAAACTTTCGTCAAACCCCTCCAAGATTTCAGCAGCATAATTCTCCCCTCACAAACAAGAAGTAAATTATAATCTTCGTAAAACAATTTAAGCAGTCTGACAAAAATGTCTGGCCCAGACAACCGGCTGCAGCTGCTGCATCCACGATGGCCGGAACTTCTGCTGCAAATTAGATCGTTGGCCAAATTCGATTGTTTCATTTGCACCATTTTTCCCCGCTTCATTTTCCGGCGAGTTCCTGAATTCGGTGTCCGAGGAAAGTTCTGCGCACAGTTCTAATTAGCGCACTAAAGATATTCAACACTCAGCGTAATTAAATGGAATTTCAAGCGATGCATCGGTTGTCCGTTGCCAGTTGTTGGTTGCAAGTTGCAGGCTGCAAGTTGGGCGGCCAAAGCGCCTTTAATTACTGGCAGCAGGCTGCTGCTCCTCCTCCACAAATCCTGCTGTTCCTGCTGCTCCTTCTGCTCCTCCAGATAGTGCCAACAAACAGTCCAACAGATGGAGCAACTTTTTCGGTGGGTGGCAGCGGCACAGGCAGGCGGCAAAACTTGGCCACACAAATTAATCATAACTGTGGAGGCGCTGCCACTGCTGCAGGAGCACTGCCTTCATCTTGGACAAAATGTTGCCAGGCAGCCCGCCCATTAAATGTGGGTTAGGCCCACTGCAGATATGCCGTCTCAAGTCGAGTCGGCTGTCTTCCAGTCAACTTTCCCCCACACTGCATTTGCATGCTGCAATTTTCTGTGCGTCGGCGTTGCCTTCTGTCCAATAAATTTCAGCCGTGCTGGGGCATTTATCAAAATAGTAAAAACTTTGCGAGCGGCTGCAGCTGCGCAGTGCATGAGACGAGACAAGTTCCCTGCCTTTGGCATCTCAAGTTTTCCTGTTTGTTTTCCCCCAAATTGCCTGCCGGAAACTTTGCAGTCTGGGTTGAAAGCGTGCCCTCAACTATGACATCCTCTAGTACACTTACAAAAATGTATGTGTTTTTGGAAGAGTTGGTAAGAAAGGATTACACAAAATTAAGGCAGCCTTAGTTCTTAAAAATCAATTATTGCAATTGTATAGTTACTTTATTTATAAAGTATTTTATTGCTTTTAAAAGGCGATTTTATTTTCAGTGTCATGTTTGCCTCACGTGACCATCCCTTTTGGCATGGACTTGAAGTTTAAGTCTGCTGCTGAATGGTGATAAGCAATAAGAACCGATACAACGACTACTGTTGCATCCAAGCAACTGGGAAGAGGCGGCAACTTTTTTGACAGGCGGCTTACAATTCAAGGGGAAAGATGAGAGTTTGATTGTTAGTAGAGCGTTTACGATTTACAACTTGAGCAAAGTTTTTGATCACCCACAATACCATATCTCTATAAGTTCATTGATTATACACTTTCATAACTAATCACTTTGATGTAAAGTAATAAATTCTTACAAAAATTAACATTTTAAAAAGATTCTACCTCAGATTTATTTGATAAAAACTTAGTATGCAAAATTACTATTTGAATGAAACCATTATTTCAAACGCAAGAATATTAATTCATATAAGTAAATCAATAAAATAAATAACGTTTATTCGGCCAACAGTTCGTATACTTAATATAGGCATGTGCAAGCAGTGCACTGTAAACTGCTTGTAAATACACTGCTTGAGCTATTTCCGGTCGGACTGCTTATATTGGAGCAGTCAGCTTTTGTCCGCTATGAATAACAGGCACCTTTTTGAATTATGAAAAGCTTTAAAAGAGAGCTTTTAAAATTGTTTAAATTTAAAAATTAAATGAAACTTGATGGAATATTTTTATAGTATCTTTATTTCAAATATACATATTTATTGATATGTTAAACAGTTACCCTGATTTTATAAATACAATTATTTTTCGTCATTTAATGCATTTATTTTTAAAGGTATTGTTTTTCAACTTAAAAGCCAGTCGCATGGCCGGCGACCATAAGTACAGAATTTTAAATAAATAATATAAATAGCTAACATCTAGGTGGAAGTCATAAATTAATTTAAATTAGTTTAGAGAGAGTCCAGTTGTGGGCACTGGGAAGTCTAGACCTCGTTGCACTCCAGATAGACCTGGCGACAGTCGAATCCGGAGCGACCTCTGCGTCCGGCGTCGTAAAGTTCCTCGAAGTTGCTGCCGCTGCTGCGGCCAAGAACATAGCTGGTGGCATACCTGGAATTGGGAAAATTTAGAAGTTATTAGCAATATATACATAAATACTAGAAGATATTTTATTTCCCCTTTTAATAATAACCTAATTCCTTCTCTTACGATTTCAAAAATTTGTAAGGCTTTTATAAGATCGTACTATATTAAAGATGTACTTATTTTTAAAAGGTTTGTTAAGATACAAGATTTATGCTCATTATATGGCTTGTCAAGAATTGTTCAAACTAGCATTTCAAATACAAATTTACGGAATCTTAGATGTATGTGGCCAGCAACATAAAAAGTTTAATATTATATTATCCAGTACTTAATTTCTGTTTATTAAAGTTTTACATAAATGCTATTAAAAAGTTCCGTTCTCAAGTACAATAGCAAAAATTAATATATAATGGAGAACTATAAAAATGACTATTCAGTAAAGGTCGCACTTGCGTTACTTATATTTCAAGTCAGTTTTAAAAATTTAATCACTCCCATTTGGGATTAAGTGGTTTTCTGGAGCAGGTAAGCCCATAAATGTTGTTACTTACGATCCCAGCTGGCAGAAGATGCTGCTGCCGCCGATCTCGCGGACGCACTCCGTGTTGGCGTCGCACATGTACCGCTGCGTGCACTTGTCCTCGGAGCTGCGGTAGGTGCGGACGTAGCCCTTCATCAGCGAGATCCCGGCGACGACGGCGTCGCTCACGGAGTCCCGCTTGCCCAGCGATCGGGCGGCCAGGGAGCGGTGCGAGAAGGAGGTCTTCAGGGCGTCCAGCAGGTTCATCACGATCTGAATGAACTGTGGATGCGGAAGGGGGAGCGTTTTGTTCAGTGGAGTGGAGTGTGTGGAGTGTGCGAGTGTGGACAGTGTAGATGGGGTAGATAGGGCAAATTGGGGTGGGGTAGAGGAAGCATTAGTTAATTAGTTATGCATTTGCTGTGCCAATACTAGAGTAGTGTCAGTGGGGTGTGTGTGAGAGTGTGTCTCGGAGTGACAGTGTGTGTATCGGTGTGGACGGGAACAATATACATTCTCAGCACTGGGCAACAAGATTCGGGCATAAATTATTTACCTAGGTAACTAAGATGTTCCCCATCAACTACTATATTAAATGGTTTACTTTAGGGTGCATATCCTAAATATCTGGATGTTTCATAAAAGTTTTCGATAATGAAACAATAAAGTAAATCTTTTTTTGGGGCAATCCAATAATTATTTCTGCATTATAAAAAGTTTTCTTTAATTTAACAAACAAGTAAGAACCCAAAACCTTATATGATTAAGAAATAATTTTATAAGCCGTTAAATTGTTAATATTATAATAACATCCCTGCTTCATTTATACTTTCCAAGGTTACTATTTTGTTGTTATCTTATTCCTATTTGCTTTGGAAACACTGCGGGATCAAATCGTTTTTTAAATATATTATATTCTTTCGGAACCCTTTATCTCAGCCCCGAATCTTGTTGCCTGGTGTTACGCTTGGTGTTGTGAAAGCAATAAAGATGTTTTACCTCGCCAGCTTGCTTGGCCATCGAGTTGACTTGGTCGGGGTCTCTGGAGCCTAAAACGGCAGACATCACAGCCACCAATATGCCCTGTGCGATTATTAGCGAGGTAGAGGTAGAGGAGGTAGGCGGGAAGCAATCATAATCAAGAGAATAAGAAGAGCCAGGCACCAGAATCAGTATCAGTATAAGACATAAGACATAAGATATAAAACAAAACAAAACGAAACGGTAACAATCGAACAGCAAAATTACGATAAAGCAAAACAAAAGTGGCACAAAAGCAATCAGTGAGTGTATACCATGTTATGGGCTAATGGATCGGTAGATTACCTGCATGGGAGATCCGCCGTTGTCGACCTTATCGATGCCATCGCTAGGGGCCCCACCGCCCAGCAAGGTGTTGATGATGCGAAGACCTGTGGAGATATGGAGCGAGATTAGCAATGGGAAAATGGTATTTCCTACAGGAAGTATCGAGTCAAGCCAATAAATCGTATTATTATTAGAATTTTAGATTTTATATCATGGTTAATTCAATACGCGATACACAAAATAACATGTGATGCAGTAAACATAATGCTTTTGCCTTTAATAAAAATATTAAATACAAAATGTTGAATATGAGGTTCAGAAATTTATATTTACTATTCCACTTTTGTATTTTTTTGTAATGTGTGAGATCCTTACCCATCGAGATGACATTGGCCCAGGGACTGCCACCCAGTCCAATGGAGGTGTCCACATCATCCGACTTCGTGGGCGCATTGACGGCTCCGTTGAAGAACATGGTCATCACGGTGGACAGCATGTTGGACCAGGTGAATCCGCCGGGTCCGCCCACGCTCTCCTGGATCTGGTTGGTCTCCAGGTCGTCCTCGATGTCGTCCAGGGCCACCTTCTTCGAGGCATTCGGCTTCACCGCGAACTTCCTGGCCACACTCTCGTCCCGGTAGACAGGTGACTGGGTCACCTGGTGCTGCCGCTGGTAGATCTCCTGCTGCGGAAAGGCGTAGGTCATCAGGAGGCAGTTGCTGGCCACTATGGAGAGCAGCAGGTAGGCGTGCACTTTCCGTTGATTCCACATGACTACTGAAAGAAAAAATGCCGGGTGTCGGTTAGAGGTATTTAAAATTCATCGAGGGACAGACCAGCCATCCATCCGCATAACAACACTTTCACATTGCCCAATTGAGTGCGAGGGAGTTTCCTGAACTTACGAACGGGTTGGGCATTGGAATCAGCGGTGACCTATTTGAATGCCACATGCCTGACCCGATTTAAAATTGTCTTTATACATCGAATTAAAATAATGAACCGCACAATTTTATATCACTGTTAAATCTTTTATTATAAATATTATGTAAACTGAATGTTTGTTGTGGTATAATACATAACAAACATCTGACAAGAGTTTCGTAGAGAATATTTGAATAATTATTAAACTAAATGGATCACAGCAAATAATTACAGGCTTTAAAATAAATCTCATAACTTTGTACATTTTCATAAGATTCAATGCTCGTATACTTTAGTTTTATTCTGTTGTCTATATTCTGCAATAATTTAAGTAACTTTTGGTGGTGGTGGTAAGTTTCGCCTCTTAAGACGCTTTGGTTGTTTCTTTTTAGTTACCCACCGGTGATCTAAATGGAGTTTTAATTTATTTATCTTTCCAACTTTGAGATGCTTATGTCTTATTGTAAACTATATGAATAATTTGATTTTCCTGGCATTCAAATCTAAAGTGCTTCACACCCAACGGAGAATCTAAAATCATGGTCAAAATTTTCCCATTGCTTCTCCGCGTAACTATGTTACAATTTCCATGGAAACCAGATAAGAAAGTTGTAGCGGCATGTAATTAAAGGTGAAGCCTCTCCATTCGCTTCCGAAACATCCAGAAACGAGTCTAACTGCTCCCAATTAAGGTGTCGGTCAAACCGAACCCGTTCCCCAGTGGAAGTTGGTGCAATGAAGAGGAGCATTTGAGGCAGGACAATTAAGCGAGTGGCAGTGGCAGGTTGGGCAACATATGTAGAAAGCCGCCGCCGCCGCAGGTGAGGTGGCAAGTACCGGCAATTAGAAGTGACTTCCTCACGGCGATCGGTCATTGAGATTAGCGATATTAGCATCGAGAACCATTCACAATTGAATTAGAATGGGATCGCCAATGTGAGTGGTGGGGTCTCCTCCTCTTCTTCGGTCTTCAATAGGGGGCCACATAACCAGTTCCAGCTAGCGGTTCTTTCTTTTGCTCAGATGTCATGCAACAGGTTCCCGTTACAATTAATAAAGCCAACGAGGCTGCGGAATGCCAATGGCTGGGAGATTGCATTGATTTCCATTTAATTGCCGGTCCGAGAACAGGCTCTCCAGAATGGGTCAGCGTGGAAATGTAAATTGTGCGGGTTATTAATCGGTCAGCCAGGTCTCACGGCTCTTGAATAGGAGTGGACTTTTGATTGTTTGTGACACAATTCGACCCAGATCCGTGGAAATTATGGTGGCCATGTAAATTTAGAAAGCTGTTAGAGCGTGATTCAGCGATTAGTGGCCAAGATAATAGTAATTAATAGCTGGAATGTGTGGCGGAGAAATTTCATCGATTGCTCTCTGGTGAAGTGGGAAATTAGCCGTGGAAATGGTGATGGACAAATTCGTCACATCGATATCTCCATCTACCCTCCCCATTGGTATTCTATGACATAATTCAAATGCCTCGTTAGCTTCATCAATGGATGAATGGCAGCTCATCGCCAGTTTAAAGGAAAACACGCAACTCTAATTGGAAACCTCGCACGCAACTCTTACTTTCGTGGCAATTAAAGCATCGTCTTCACAAAACAACAACGGGCAATATAACTATTTCAATAACAAACGGTAAAGAGACCACCAATTACACTGGCCGTTTGGTCAAAAGTCGCAAATTAGAAAGTGTGGAAACAGCCGCAAAACGAACAGAAAGAGAAACAATTTGCAGGCGGGGGTGTAACAATAACCAAGTTCTTTTGGCCGAGAAATATCATTGTAATTTATGTGCTGGCCTCCCTCAGATATTTATTTTCATTTTCGTTTGCGGTCTCGTGCCGAGGCACGCTCCACTGGGTCCACTGGCCAAAGTCAAAGATGAGAAAGCGGTAAGACGTTCGTGATTTGCGGTAGGTGAGCAAGCTCTTCGGTTCCTGAGAGTGGATGGGATCGGCTGGGATTCGGTTTTCGAGGGCCCTGACTCATTCTGGACAGTCACGGACTGGTTTCCGGCCGAGAGAAACTCAACTCAGCCTCGCATATTCAGCCATTTCACTTTCTATTCGCCCAGAATCAAGCCAAGGTTTATTGACCAAGAAAAATAATCATAAAAAAGGAAAACATTTAATTAAGTGTTTAGCGCTGCAATTGCTTGGCTGGCAAGTGCTTAACCTTAATTGGAATACCCAGTGGCTTTCTAGCGAGTTTGTGCCTTAAGTCTTTCGTTTGCGCCGCTGATGGTCAGCAACCCCGCGAAAGAAAACCGCTGTACAACGGTCGATGGGCCCAGACGAGCACTAACTGTGCTGCATTTTAATGCGAACCGCTTTGAATATTGATCCATTGCATAAGACCCTAAGGCTGTGATGCAATCCCAGGGCAGGACAAGTCAATGATCCACTTTTCCGGGGAAAACTTCTCGGCGCAACTTTTACTGACCCCGAAAATCAGTCGCCAGAAGACAAAATGACAGCCGCACGAAAGCAGAACAAATTGCACTTGCAATTTTCAAAGCCATTATGGTTATTAGTCAGCTGCATTTGATGGCCAAATTGCAACTGCCAAGACTCGCTTTGTTTAATCCACGAGTGGTTGCAGTTTGTGTATAGTTGGCTTAAAAAGATAAAAACCAATTCAGTTCGGACCAAACATAAACTGTATTAAACACGACTGAACGGCTTCAAAGAAAAACTTTCACCTCGCTCGGCTTGACAACGACAACCGCAAAATGCCAAAAGCAACCACGGCCAATGAATGAAAGTTACAAAAAAACAAAAAACAAAACGAAATACTTGCCTCAAGCCAAGGAATGCAAACAGGCAAATGGGTAAACAAATAACAGACAATCGTGACCTTTTGCAGGCAATTAAATAAATAAATTCTGTACGGGAAGTGGCCAAAGACTTGGCCAAAAGACAGGCGTTAATTGGCAAAGAGAGATGCCGGGAGTGAAGGCGGAGACCCACATTGAATCAAGGCCACAGACAAAACGGCCGCAAGGCCTTTCCACCTGAAAAGGGGTGGGGGGACTTTTGGGGGGACCGTTCCCGCCAATCCTCTCCTGCATTTGAACACTCGAAAATGAAATTCGAAATTCTTTGGAGCGCCCATTTGGGTCAGTGGGCGGCCATCATCGGTGCACGATGTTGGTTGTTTGGCTTGAAAAGAACTTGGCTGAATGCACATCTGCGTGTGTGTGTATCTGTGTGTGTGCGTGCCCACCACACCTCATCGCACCTCGTCGACGACGAAAAAAGAGAAGACCCCCCCCTTCTCGAACGCTTTGACATGTTCATGCTCCTCCGTCCAGTCGATGGGTTTCTGTTTGCCTTTTTCATGCAAAGTTGTTAACTCGTTTAACAGAAATTCCCCTCTCTCTTCCGCTCGTTCCCCCTCTGCCTGTTGTTTTTCTTTTTATTGCTGGATTTATGCCCCGAGTTCTGTTATTTCTTTTGGCCTGACCCAAATATTTGGCTCTTGCCATCTAGCCCCAATTTGTTGGACAAACAAACCAAACGCACGACACGACTCGAGGCCAAATAGTGGCAGTCGATCAATTGTCAATAACTTTCTACTGCCAGATTCTAGCTCATCACACTGCAGTATTTGCGTTACGGGTTAGTCACAGTTGATTTAAAATATTTGTGCTATTTCTTAGAATTTTTATCAATTGCAAATAAAATTTTGTTGGCGATAAATGAATGTAAAAACCATAACTTTTATATATTAATGATATAAAACTGTGTTACACATACATTTTTGTTTTATGAAGAATAATATATATATAAATCTGCAACCAATGTTAAAATAGTAAAAAATGTTCCTAAAATTATATAAGCCCCTAATACAATACAAAACCTATAAAATGTATTAACTAAAATAAAAATGGTTTTGGTCCCTGATTAAAACTCAAATTAAAATAGAAAAATATTCAGCTGCCCCTCTTTCGTTGAACCATTTCTCTTACCTGTCTTTTAATCTGCAGTCTTTTAGTTTGTCGAGTTCGAAGTAATTAAAAGTTAATTACAGTTCCAGTTGAGTTGGTTTTGCTGGTCGCACTAGAAAAATTGCAAGTTTCAGCACGCGATTGTCAAGCACACAATTCACTTTAAAAATTCACCCAAAATTTTGCACGGGAAATTGCTCTCTCTTTTCGAGACAGTCGATGGATGGTAACTTTCGTTTACTTCGATCTTCGAGAGACTTCGGATTTTTCTTGGCACTGTTGCTGGTTTCTTGGTTGAAACCGAGGTGTTTCTGCGACTGCTGCTGAAGTTGTCTGAAACGGCGATCGCCTTGAACTTGTGCTTTTATAGCCTGACCCATTTTCTTCTATTCGCGATAGGCCTGGAAGCGAGCCGAAGAAATGCAGCCGCAGAAGTTCGGAGACGAACATGTTGGGAGCCGGCGATCTTTCCCATCACTTTTAACCATTATTAAAGTCTGGAAATTCATATAAAAGAAATTAAATAGCTGTATTCATGAAAATTATTGAATTTTAAACAATTAAGGTCAGAACCGTTTTTTTGTAATTTTACAAACAAAACAAAAATTATTTTAATGTTGTTTATTTGGGAGTAGATAATTTTTCTAGTTCATAAAATTCGTATATGCCCACTAATATAAACATGGTTATTTCAGAAAAACTCCAACTTTTCACTGTATATTTAAATTCCAGACTCAGCCAAACTCTAGGTAGATTTACCGAGAAAAAAGCCAGCTTGGCACCACTGATCGCAGGCGTGTCGTGGCGCCTGCGCAGATGGCTGACAAACCTGGCTTAAAGCGTGGTTCGATCTCAAACATGTTGTAAGTCGGCAGACCGCAGGTGTGACTTCGTGGATACGATCCATCTTTCCACCTCATATATACTAACCGTTTTGTTTGCCATTACCTTAATGCGTTTATGGCCCATTGTTGTCTGTTGTCTGCCGTCTGCGAAAACGGTTAGTGTTGATCTACCTGGTTGATCTGCCTTCAAGGTTTTCCACACCCATCCCATTGACACGTCGCTGGGCAGTACATCATTTTCCTTGTTGTGGATGCAGTTCCATTGTTGCCCTCGGACCTTGGACTAGGACAGCTCATCTTGAATGTGTTTTTAAAGATTCAACAACAGCGTGATTCATTAGTCTTAAGCCGATTGCTTGGCCCAATCTGGAGTCTCTGGTAAATTAGGAAAGTTCTGGGCAAAGAAAACAATTCAGGGGATTGCCAAGGAACAAAAGGGGTTTTTTTTCGAATTTAACTAAAAGTGCGTCAGCCGCCTTCCACCTCTAACACCTCCTGCTGGCCAACTACACGTGCAAAAAAGTTAAGCCGTTGAGGCAAAAGTTTGCCAAGGATGTCTGCCAGACAGCCAGTCGGCCAAAAGGCCCCAAACCCCCCTTTTGTTTCCCCACCCCTGAGAGAACTGAGGCATTAGAACCCTTGCGAAATCAAATCGGAAAATAGAAAATGGAACAAGCAACGAAGGTTGCCATCTTGAATTGCAGTTGTGTGTGTTTACATTTAGTTGTATTCGATTTGCATACCCGATTGGTATTGGGACTAGGATTGGCATGGTGCTGGAATCCTGGGAGCAGGGTGTTGGGATCCGTGAGCTGGGTTCCTGGGGTTAGTCCACCCGTAAATCAATGCCAACTGTGCGGGCAATCAGGATTTTGGGGAGGGACTCTTTTAACCCGTCCGAGTGGATTATTAAGTGGTCTTAGAGCCCGAGTCAAGTGCTTCTGTTCCAGCTCCTGCTCAGTTCAGTTCCGCTTGTGTGTGTGTGTCGGGGCTTGCTTATTGAATAAATGTGGTGGGATTTATGCAAATCCTTGCGATGCACTCCAAAACCCACATTCACATCCACATGCCGTTGAAGAGGATGACCACTTGGGCATATGCTTAATGCGGCCATAATTGCTCCGCATTTGTTATCGCCAAGCGAACTGACTTTGCATATCGGGCCATTTCAGCTATAGCCGGGATTCGGTGGGATTACCGATTTTCCGTTTAATTTATGTGCACAGCACAGCTCGTTTTTGTTTGCCAATTCCAATATTTGTGTTTACATTTGGCATTTTCATCCACTTCACCCCCACTACACTCAGCTAACCCCTCAATCACATTAGCCTAATGATTTCCCTGTCAACCGGGAGTGGAAATCAAGGGAGGTGGGGCGGCCGCAGACTAAACATGAAGCATAAATCAGCTTATCAAATCGGCATTCAGTAGTTCGGTTTATAATTTGTACAGGCAACACAATATTTGGCATAAATGATGAATTGTTTGCGGAATATTGCGCTAACCAGAGCCACTGAGCCTGTGCTAGTATTTGTATGTTCGTGATGTGGTATTATCTGATAATTCCCAATAGAGCAGCATCCGGGGACAACTAATTTGGCGAAATTTTGTTTGAAATAAATTTTTAATTCAGTACATTAAGAGTGGAGAACAATGAAAGCGATATACTCATATCCGAAAACAACAGTCAACATTTTACTACCATTATTTTGATTTAAGGCAGACAATCTCATGTTGCAGTCAGCTAATCAAGAAAGTTTTGCAAACACAAATTGGCAAAACTCCACAGGGAATCTCGGTGAAAGAGTCGTTACTTGCATTTTGTTCCCATCAACTCAAAACAACACTTCTAGATTCCATAACTTGAGTTATTGGATACCGGTTTTCAAGAGGGATACCTCTATGAATTTGTAGCTGTATTATCTAATATTATACTTTAAAAGATACCTTTTAGGCGATGGTCACAATTTTAACCCATTTTCATGATCCATTTTCGGGTAATTCTAATGGAATCCAGAATGGGACCTCAAAACTGCTCTTCTAGATTTCATAACTTGAGTTATTAGATACCGACTTACAAGTGGGATACCTTTATGAATTTGTGCAAAATTCTCTAATATTCTACCTTAAAAAAAAACTTTAAGGCGAGAGTCGAAACTTTAACCCATTTTCATGTTCGATTTTTCCGTAATTCTAATGGAATCCAGAATGGGACCCCAAAACTGCACTTCCAGATTCAATATCTTGAGAAATATAAGTCCGATTTCGAAGTGGGATACCTCTATGAGTTTGTGGTTAAATTCTCTTACATTCTACCATTAAATATTCCTTTTAAAAGGGGGGTCAAAATTTTAGCCCCTTTTCATGTTCGATTTTTCCGTAATTCCAATGGCTTCCAGAATGGGACCCCAAAACTGCACTTCCAGATTCCATAACTTGAGTTATATAAAACCGATTTCGAAGTGGGATACCTCTATGAGATTGTGGTTGTATTCTCTAACATTCTACATTCAAATATTCCTTTTAAAAGAGGGTCCAAATTTTAGCCCCTTTTCATGTGCGATTTTTCCGTAATTCCAATGGCTTCCAGAATGGGACCCCAAAACTGCACTTCCAGATTCCATAACTTTAGTTATATAAAACCGATTTCGAAGTGGGATACCTCTATGAGATTGTGGTTGTATTCTCTAACATTTTACATTCAAATATTCCTTTTAAAAGAGGGTCCAAATTTTAGACCCTTTTCATGTGCGATTTTTCCGTAATTCCAATGGCTTCCAGAATGGGACCCCAAAACTGCACTTCCAGATTCCATATCTTCAGTAATATAAGTCCGATTTCGAAGTGGGATACCTCTATGAGATTGTGGTTGTATTCTCTAACATTTTACATTCAAATATTCCTTTTAAAAGAGGGTCCAAATTTTAGACCCTTTTCATGTGCGATTTTTCCGTAATTCCAATGGCTTCCAGAATGGGACCCCAAAACTGCACTTCCAGATTCCATATCTTCAGTAATATAAGTCCGATTTCGAAGTGGGATACCTTTATGAGTTTGTGGTTAAATTCTCTTTCATTCTACCATTTAATATTCCTTTTAAAAGAGGGTCAAAATTTTAGCCCCTTTTCATGTGCGATTTTTCGAAATTCCAATGGCTTCCAGAATGGGACCCCAAAACTGCACTTCCAGATTCCATAACTTTAGTTATATAAAACCGATTTCGAAGTGGGATACCTCTATGAGTTTGTGGTTGTATTCTCTAACATTCTACATTCAAATATTCCTTTTAAAAGAGGGTCCAAATTTTAGCCCCTTTTCATGTGCGATTTTTCCGTAATTCCAATGGCTTCCAGAATTGGACCCCAAAACTGCACTTCCAGATTCCATAACTTTAGTTATATAAAACCGATTTCGAAGTGGGTTACCTCTATGAGATAGTGGTTGTATTCTCTAACATTCTACATTCAAATATTCCTTTTAAAAGAGGGTCCAAATTTTAGCCCCTTTTCATGTGCGATTTTTCCGTAATTCCAATGGCTTCCAGAATGGGACCCCAAAACTGCACTTCCAGATTCCATAACTTTAGTTATATAAAACCGATTTCGAAGTGGGATACCTCTATGAGTTTGTAGTTGTATTCTCTAACATTCTACATTCAAATATTCCTTTTAAAAGAGGGTCCAAATTTTAGCCCCTTTTCATGTGCGATTTTTCCGTAATTCCAATGGCTTCCAGAATGGCACCCCAAAACTGCACTTCCAGATTCCATAACTTTAGTTATATAAAACCGATTTCGAAGTGGGATACCTCTATGAGATTGTGGTTGTATTCTCTAACATTCTACATTCAAATATTCCTTTTAAAAGAGGGTCCAAATTTTAGCCCCTTTTCATGTGCGATTTTTCCGTAATTCCAATGGCTTCCAGAATGGGACCCCAAAACTGCACTTCCAGATTCCATAACTTTAGTTGTATAAAACCGATTTCGAAGTGGGATACCTCTATGAGTTTGTAGTTGTATTCTCTAACATTCTACATTCAAATATTCCTTTTAAAAGAGGGTCCAAATTTTAGCCCCTTTTCATGTGCGATTTTTCCGTAATTCCAATGGCTTCCAGAATGGGACCCCAAAACTGCACTTCCAGATTCCATAACTTTAGTTATATAAAACCGATTTCGAAGTGGGATACCTCTATGAGATTGTGGTTGTATTCTCTAACATTCTACATTCAAATATTCCTTTTAAAAGAGGGTCCAAATTTTAGCCCCTTTTCATGTTCGATTTTTACGTAATTCAAATGGCTTCCAGAATGGGACCCCAAAACTGCACTTCCAGATTCCATAACTTGAGTTATATAAAACCGATTTCGAAGTGGGATACCTCTATGAGATTGTGGTTGTATTCTCTAACATTCTACATTCAAATATTCCTTTTAAAAGAGGGTCCAAATTTTAGCCCCTTTTCATGTGCGATTTTTCCGTAATTCCAATGGCTTCCAGAATGGGACCCCAAAACTGCACTTCCAGATTCCATAACTTTAGTTATATAAAACCGATTTTGAAGTGGGATACCTCTATGAGATTGTGGTTGTATTCTCTAACATTCTACATTCAAATATTCCTTTTAAAAGAGGGTCCAAATTTTAGCCCCTTTTCATGTGCGATTTTTCCGTAATTCCAATGGCTTCCAGAATGGGACCCCAAAACTGCACTTCCAGATTCCATAACTTTAGTTATATAAAACCGATTTTGAAGTGGGATACCTCTATGAGATTGTGGTTGTATTCTCTAACATTCTACATTCAAATATTCCTTTTAAAAGAGGGTCCAAATTTTAGCCCCTTTTCATGTGCGATTTTTCCGTAATTCCAATGGCTTCCAGAATGGGACCCCAAAACTGCACTTCCAGATTCCATAACTTTAGTTATATAAAACCGATTTCGAAGTGGGATACCTCTATGAGTTTGTAGTTGTATTCTCTAACATTCTACATTCAAATATTCCTTTTAAAAGAGGGTCCAAATTTTAGCCCCTTTTCATGTGCGATTTTTCCGTAATTCCAATGGCTTCCAGAATGGGACCCCAAAACTGCACTTCCAGATTCCATAACTTTAGTTATATAAAACCGATTTCGAAGTGGGATACCTCTATGAGTTTGTGGTTGTATTCTCTAACATTCTACATTCAAATATTCCTTTTAAAAGAGGGTCCAAATTTTAGCCCCTTTTCATGTGCGATTTTTCCGTAATTCCAATGGCTTCCAGAATGGGACCCCAAAACTGCACTTCCAGATTCCATAACTTTAGTTATATAAAACCGATTTCGAAGTGGGATACCTCTATGAGTTTGTGGTTGTATTCTCTAACATTCTACATTCAAATATTCCTTTTAAAAGAGGGT
This sequence comes from Drosophila subpulchrella, assembly GCF_014743375.2. Lineage (NCBI taxonomy): Eukaryota > Metazoa > Arthropoda > Insecta > Diptera > Drosophilidae > Drosophila > Drosophila subpulchrella. The sequence continues at coordinate 2,772,354 of NC_050609.1, read as the reverse complement.
CCAAATTTTAGCCCCTTTTCATGTGCGATTTTTCCGTAATTCCAATGGCTTCCAGAATGGGACCCCAAAACTGCACTTCCAGATTCCATAACTTTAGTTATATAAAACCGATTTCGAAGTGGGATACCTCTATGAGATTAGTGGTTGTATTCTCTAACATTCTACATTCAAATATTCCTTTTAAAAGAGGGTCCAAATTTTAGCCCCTTTTCATGTGCGATTTTTCCGTAATTCCAATGGCTTCCAGAATGGGACCCCAAAACTGCACTTCCAGATTCCATAACTTTAGTTATATAAAACCGATTTCGAAGTGGGATACCTCTATGAGTTTGTGGTTGTATTCTCTAACATTCTACATTCAAATATTCCTTTTAAAAGAGGGTCCAAATTTTAGCCCCTTTTCATGTGCGATTTTTCCGTAATTCCAATGGCTTCCAGAATTGGACCCCAAAACTGCACTTCCAGATTCCATAACTTTAGTTATATAAAACCGATTTCGAAGTGGGATACCTCTATGAGATTGTGGTTGTATTCTCTAACATTCTACATTCAAATATTCCTTTTAAAAGAGGGTCCAAATTTTAGACCCTTTTCATGTGCGATTTTTCCGTAATTCCAATGGCTTCCAGAATGGGACCCCAAAACTGCACTTCCAGATTCCATAACTTTAGTTATATAAAACCGATTTCGAAGTGGGATACCTCTATGAGATAGTGGTTGTATTCTCTAACATTCTACATTCAAATATTCCTTTTAAAAGAGGGTCCAAATTTTAGCCCCTTTTCATGTGCGATTTTTCCGTAATTCCAATGGCTTCCAGAATGGGACCCCAAAACTGCACTTCCAGATTCCATAACTTTAGTTATATAAAACCGATTTCGAAGTGGGATACCTCTATGAGTTTGTGGTTGTATTCTCTAACATTCTACATTCAAATATTCCTTTTAAAAGAGGGTCCAAATTTTAGCCCCTTTTCATGTGCGATTTTTCCGTAATTCCAATGGCTTCCAGAATGGGACCCCAAAACTGCACTTCCAGATTCCATAACTTTAGTTATATAAAACCGATTTCGAAGTGGGATACCTCTATGAGTTTGTGGTTGTATTCTCTAACATTCTACATTCAAATATTCCTTTTAAAAGAGGGTCCAAATTTTAGCCCCTTTTCATGTGCGATTTTTCCGTAATTCCAATGGCTTCCAGAATGGGACCCCAAAACTGCACTTCCAGATTCCATAACTTTAGTTATATAAAACCGATTTCGAAGTGGGATACCTCTATGAGATTGTGGTTGTATTCTCTAACATTCTACATTCAAATATTCCTTTTAAAAGAGGGTCCAAATTTTAGCCCCTTTTCATGTGCGATTTTTCCGTAATTCCAATGGCTTCCAGAATGGGACCCCAAAACTGCACTTCCAGATTCCATAACTTTAGTTATATAAAACCGATTTCGAAGTGGGATACCTCTATGAGATTGTGGTTGTATTCTCTAACATTCTACATTCAAATATTCCTTTTAAAAGAGGGTCCAAATTTTAGCCCCTTTTCATGTGCGATTTTTCCGTAATTCCAATGGCTTCCAGAATGGGACCCCAAAACTGCACTTCCAGATTCCATAACTTTAGTTATATAAAACCGATTTCGAAGTGGGATACCTCTATGAGATTAGTGGTTGTATTCTCTAACATTCTACATTCAAATATTCCTTTTAAAAGAGGGTCCAAATTTTAGCCCCTTTTCATGTGCGATTTTTCCGTAATTCCAATGGCTTCCAGAATGGGACCCCAAAACTGCACTTCCAGATTCCATAACTTTAGTTATATAAAACCGATTTCGAAGTGGGATACCTCTATGAGATTGTGGTTGTATTCTCTAACATTCTACATTCAAATATTCCTTTTAAAAGAGGGTCCAAATTTTAGCCCCTTTTCATGTGCGATTTTTCCGTAATTCCAATGGCTTCCAGAATGGGACCCCAAAACTGCACTTCCAGATTCCATAACTTTAGTTATATAAAACCGATTTCGAAGTGGGATACCTCTATGAGTTTGTGGTTGTATTCTCTAACATTCTACATTCAAATATTCCTTTTAAAAGAGGGTCCAAATTTTAGCCCCTTTTCATGTGCGATTTTTCCGTAATTCCAATGGCTTCCAGAATGGGACCCCAAAACTGCACTTCCAGATTCCATAACTTTAGTTATATAAAACCGATTTCGAAGTGGGATACCTCTATGAGTATTGTGGTTGTATTCTCTAACATTCTACATTCAAATATTCCTTTTAAAAGAGGGTCCAAATTTTAGCCCCTTTTCATGTGCGATTTTTCCGTAATTCCAATGGCTTCCAGAATGGGACCCCAAAACTGCACTTCCAGATTCCATAACTTTAGTTATATAAAACCGATTTCGAAGTGGGATACCTCTATGAGATTTGTGGTTGTATTCTCTAACATTCTACATTCAAATATTCCTTTTAAAAGAGGGTCCAAATTTTAGCCCCTTTTCATGTGCGATTTTTCCGTAATTCCAATGGCTTCCAGAATGGGACCCCAAAACTGCACTTCCAGATTCCATAACTTTAGTTATATAAAACCGATTTCGAAGTGGGATACCTCTATGAGATTGTGGTTGTATTCTCTAACATTCTACATTCAAATATTCCTTTTAAAAGAGGGTCCAAATTTTAGCCCCTTTTCATGTGCGATTTTTCCGTAATTCCAATGGCTTCCAGAATGGGACCCCAAAACTGCACTTCCAGATTCCATAACTTTAGTTATATAAAACCGATTTCGAAGTGGGATACCTCTATGAGATTGTGGTTGTATTCTCTAACATTCTACATTCAAATATTCCTTTTAAAAGAGGGTCCAAATTTTAGCCCCTTTTCATGTGCGATTTTTCCGTAATTCCAATGGCTTCCAGAATGGGACCCCAAAACTGCACTTCCAGATTCCATAACTTTAGTTATATAAAACCGATTTCGAAGTGGGATACCTCTATGAGATTGTGGTTGTATTCTCTAACATTCTACATTCAAATATTCCTTTTAAAAGAGGGTCCAAATTTTAGCCCCTTTTCATGTGCGATTTTTCCGTAATTCCAATGGCTTCCAGAATGGGACCCCAAAACTGCACTTCCAGATTCCATAACTTTAGTTATATAAAGTCCGATTTCGAAGTGGGATACCTCTATGAGTTTGTGGTTGTAATTCTCTAACATTCTACATTCAAATATTCCTTTTAAAAGAGGGTCCAAATTTTAGCCCCTTTTCATGTGCGATTTTTCCGTAATTCCAATGGCTTCCAGAATGGGACCCCAAAACTGCACTTCCAGATTCCATAACTTTAGTTATATAAAACCGATTTCGAAGTGGGATACCTCTATGAGTTTGTGGTTGTATTCTCTAACATTCTACATTCAAATATTCCTTTTAAAAGAGGGTCCAAATTTTAGCCCCTTTTCATGTGCGATTTTTCCGTAATTCCAATGGCTTCCAGAATGGGACCCCAAAACTGCACTTCCAGATTCCATAACTTTAGTTATATAAAACCGATTTCGAAGTGGGATACCTCTATGAGTTTGTGGTTGTATTCTCTAACATTCTACATTCAAATATTCCTTTTAAAAGAGGGTCCAAATTTTAGCCCCTTTTCATGTGCGATTTTTCCGTAATTCCAATGGCTTCCAGAATGGGACCCCAAAACTGCACTTCCAGATTCCATAACTTTAGTTATATAAAACCGATTTCGAAGTGGGATACCTCTATGAGATTGTGGTTGTATTCTCTAACATTCTACATTCAAATATTCCTTTTAAAAGAGGGTCCAAATTTTAGCCCCTTTTCATGTGCGATTTTTCCGTAATTCCAATGGCTTCCAGAATGGGACCCCAAAACTGCACTTCCAGATTCCATAACTTTAGTTATATAAAACCGATTTCGAAGTGGGATACCTCTATGAGTTTGTGGTTGTATTCTCTAACATTCTACATTCAAATATTCCTTTTAAAAGAGGGTCCAAATTTTAGCCCCTTTTCATGTGCGATTTTTCCGTAATTCCAATGGCTTCCAGAATGGGACCCCAAAACTGCACTTCCAGATTCCATAACTTTAGTTATATAAAACCGATTTCGAAGTGGGATACCTCTATGAGTTTGTGGTTGTATTCTCTAACATTCTACATTCAAATATTCCTTTTAAAAGAGGGTCCAAATTTTAGCCCCTTTTCATGTGCGATTTTTCCGTAATTCCAATGGCTTCCAGAATGGGACCCCAAAACTGCACTTCCAGATTCCATAACTTTAGTTATATAAAACCGATTTCGAAGTGGGATACCTCTATGAGATTGTGGTTGTATTCTCTAACATTCTACATTCAAATATTCCTTTTAAAAGAGGGTCCAAATTTTAGCCCCTTTTCATGTGCGATTTTTCCGTAATTCCAATGGCTTCCAGAATGGGACCCCAAAACTGCACTTCCAGATTCCATAACTTTAGTTATATAAAACCGATTTCGAAGTGGGATACCTCTATGAGTTGTGGTTGTATTCTCTAACATTCTACATTCAAATATTCCTTTTAAAAGAGGGTCCAAATTTTAGCCCCTTTTCATGTGCGATTTTTCCGTAATTCCAATGGCTTCCAGAATGGGACCCCAAAACTGCACTTCCAGATTCCATAACTTTAGTTATATAAAACCGATTTCGAAGTGGGATACCTCTATGAGATTAGTGGTTGTATTCTCTAACATTCTACATTCAAATATTCCTTTTAAAAGAGGGTCCAAATTTTAGCCCCTTTTCATGTGCGATTTTTCCGTAATTCCAATGGCTTCCAGAATGGGACCCCAAAACTGCACTTCCAGATTCCATAACTTTAGTTATATAAAACCGATTTCGAAGTGGGATACCTCTATGAGTTTGTGGTTGTATTCTCTAACATTCTACATTCAAATATTCCTTTTAAAAGAGGGTCCAAATTTTAGCCCCTTTTCATGTGCGATTTTTCCGTAATTCCAATGGCTTCCAGAATTGGACCCCAAAACTGCACTTCCAGATTCCATAACTTTAGTTATATAAAACCGATTTCGAAGTGGGATACCTCTATGAGATTGTGGTTGTATTCTCTAACATTCTACATTCAAATATTCCTTTTAAAAGAGGGTCCAAATTTTAGCCCCTTTTCATGTGCGATTTTTCCGTAATTCCAATGGCTTCCAGAATGGGACCCCAAAACTGCACTTCCAGATTCCATAACTTTAGTTATATAAAACCGATTTCGAAGTGGGATACCTCTATGAGATTGTGGTTGTATTCTCTAACATTCTACATTCAAATATTCCTTTTAAAAGAGGGTCCAAATTTTAGCCCCTTTTCATGTGCGATTTTTCCGTAATTCCAATGGCTTCCAGAATGGGACCCCAAAACTGCACTTCCAGATTCCATAACTTTAGTTATATAAAACCGATTTCGAAGTGGGATACCTCTATGAGATTGTGGTTGTATTCTCTAACATTCTACATTCAAATATTCCTTTTAAAAGAGGGTCCAAATTTTAGCCCCATTTCATGTGCGATTTTTCCGTAATTCCAATGGCTTCCAGAATGGGACCCCAAAACTGCACTTCCAGATTCCATATCTTCAGTAATATAAAGTCCGATTTCGAAGTGGGATACCTATATGAGTTTGTGGTTAAATTCTCTTTCATTCTACCATTAAATATTCCTTTTAAAAGAGGGTCAAAATTTTAGCCCCTTTTCATGTGCGATTTTTCCGTAATTCCAATGGCTTCCAGAATGGGACCCCAAAACTGCACTTCCAGATTCCATAACTTTAGTTATATAAAACCGATTTCGAAGTGGGATACCTCTATGAGATTGTGGTTGTATTCTCTAACATTCTACATTCAAATATTCCTTTTAAAAGAGGGTCCAAATTTTAGCCCCTTTTCATGTGCGATTTTTCCGTAATTCCAATGGCTTCCAGAATGGGACCCCAAAACTGCACTTCCAGATTCCATAACTTTAGTTATATAAAACCGATTTCGAAGTGGGATACCTCTATGAGTTTGTGGTTGTATTCTCTAACATTCTACATTCAAATATTCCTTTTAAAAGAGGGTCAAAATTTTAGCCCCTTTTCATGTGCGATTTTTCCGTAATTCCAATGGCTTCCAGAATGGGTCCCCAAAACTGCACTTCCAGATTCCATAACTTTAGTTATATAAAACCGATTTCGAAGTGGGATACCTCTATGAGATAGTGGTTGTATTCTCTAACATTCTACATTCAAATATTCCTTTTAAAAGAGGGTCCAAATTTTAGCCCCTTTTCATGTGCGATTTTTCCGTAATTCCAATGGCTTCCAGAATGGGACCCCAAAACTGCACTTCCAGATTCCATAACTTTAGTTATATAAAACCGATTTCGAAGTGGGATACCTCTATGAGTTTGTGGTTGTATTCTCTAACATTCTACATTCAAATATTCCTTTTAAAAGAGGGTCCAAATTTTAGCCCCTTTTCATGTGCGATTTTTCCGTAATTCCAATGGCTTCCAGAATGGGACCCCAAAACTGCACTTCCAGATTCCATAACTTTAGTTATATAAAACCGATTTCGAAGTGGGATACCTCTATGAGTTTGTGGTTGTATTCTCTAACATTCTACATTCAAATATTCCTTTTAAAAGAGGGTCCAAATTTTAGCCCCTTTTCATGTGCGATTTTTCCGTAATTCCAATGGCTTCCAGAATTGGACCCCAAAACTGCACTTCCAGATTCCATAACTTTAGTTATATAAAACCGATTTCGAAGTGGGATACCTCTATGAGATTGTGGTTGTATTCTCTAACATTCTACATTCAAATATTCCTTTTAAAAGAGGGTCCAAATTTTAGCCCCTTTTCATGTGCGATTTTTCCGTAATTCCAATGGCTTCCAGAATGGGACCCCAAAACTGCACTTCCAGATTCCATAACTTTAGTTATATAAAACCGATTTCGAAGTGGGATACCTCTATGAGATTGTGGTTGTATTCTCTAACATTCTACATTCAAATATTCCTTTTAAAAGAGGGTCCAAATTTTAGCCCCTTTTCATGTGCGATTTTTCCGTAATTCCAATGGCTTCCAGAATGGGACCCCAAAACTGCACTTCCAGATTCCATAACTTTAGTTATATAAAACCGATTTCGAAGTGGGATACCTCTATGAGATTGTGGTTGTATTCTCTAAAATTCTACATTCAAATATTCCTTTTAAAAGAGGGTCCAAATTTTAGCCCCATTTCATGTGCGATTTTTCCGTAATTCCAATGGCTTCCAGAATGGGACCCCAAAACTGCACTTCCAGATTCCATATCTTCAGTAATATAAGTCCGATTTCGAAGTGGGATACCTATATGAGTTTGTGGTTAAATTCTCTTTCATTCTACCATTAAATATTCCTTTTAAAAGAGGGTCAAAATTTTAGCCCCTTTTCATGTGCGATTTTTCCGTAATTCCAATGGCTTCCAGAATGGGACCCCAAAACTGCACTTCCAGATTCCATAACTTTAGTTATATAAAACCGATTTCGAAGTGGGATACCTCTATGAGTTTGTGGTTGTATTCTCTAACATTCTACATTCAAATATTCCTTTTTAAAGAGGGTCCAAATTTTAGCCCCTTTTCATGTGCGATTTTTCCGTAATTCCAATGGCTTCCAGAATGGGACCCCAAAACTGCACTTCCAGATTCCATAACTTTAGTTATATAAAACCGATTTCGAAGTGGGATACCTCTATGAGTTTGTGGTTGTATTCTCTAACATTCTACATTCAAATATTCCTTTTAAAAGAGGGTCCAAATTTTAGCCCCTTTTCATGTGCGATTTTTCCGTAATTCCAATGGCTTCCAGAATGGGTCCCCAAAACTGCACTTCCAGATTCCATAACTTTAGTTATATAAAACCGATTTCGAAGTGGGATACCTCTATGAGATAGTGGTTGTATTCTCTAACATTCTACATTCAAATATTCCTTTTAAAAGAGGGTCCAAATTTTAGCCCCTTTTCATGTGCGATTTTTCCGTAATTCCAATGGCTTCCAGAATGGGACCCCAAAACTGCACTTCCAGATTCCATAACTTTAGTTATATAAAACCGATTTCGAAGTGGGATACCTCTATGAGTTTGTGGTTGTATTCTCTAACATTCTACATTCAAATATTCCTTTTAAAAGAGGGTCCAAATTTTAGCCCCTTTTCATGTGCGATTTTTCCGTAATTCCAATGGCTTCCAGAATGGGACCCCAAAACTGCACTTCCAGATTCCATAACTTTAGTTATATAAAACCGATTTCGAAGTGGGATACCTCTATGAGATTGTGGTTGTATTCTCTAACATTCTACATTCAAATATTCCTTTTAAAAGAGGGTCCAAATTTTAGCCCCTTTTCATGTGCGATTTTTCCGTAATTCCAATGGCTTCCAGAATGGGACCCCAAAACTGCACTTCCAGATTCCATAACTTTAGTTATATAAAACCGATTTCGAAGTGGGATACCTCTATGAGATTGTGGTTGTATTCTCTAACATTCTACATTCAAATATTCCTTTTAAAAGAGGGTCCAAATTTTAGCCCCTTTTCATGTGCGATTTTTCCGTAATTCCAATGGCTTCCAGAATGGGACCCCAAAACTGCACTTCCAGATTCCATAACTTTAGTTATATAAAACCGATTTCGAAGTGGGATACCTCTATGAGATTGTGGTTGTATTCTCTAAAATTCTACATTCAAATATTCCTTTTAAAAGAGGGTCCAAATTTTAGCCCCATTTCATGTGCGATTTTTCCGTAATTCCAATGGCTTCCAGAATGGGACCCCAAAACTGCACTTCCAGATTCCATATCTTCAGTAATATAAGTCCGATTTCGAAGTGGGATACCTATATGAGTTTGTGGTTAAATTCTCTTTCATTCTACCATTAAATATTCCTTTTAAAAGAGGGTCAAAATTTTAGCCCCTTTTCATGTGCGATTTTTCCGTAATTCCAATGGCTTCCAGAATGGGACCCCAAAACTGCACTTCCAGATTCCATAACTTTAGTTATATAAAACCGATTTCGAAGTGGGATACCTCTATGAGATTTGTGGTTGTATTCTCTAACATTCTACATTCAAATATTCCTTTTAAAAGAGGGTCCAAATTTTAGCCCCTTTTCATGTGCGATTTTTCCGTAATTCCAATGGCTTCCAGAATGGGACCCCAAAACTGCACTTCCAGATTCCATAACTTTAGTTATATAAAACCGATTTCGAAGTGGGATACCTCTATGAGTTTGTGGTTGTATTCTCTAACATTCTACATTCAAATATTCCTTTTAAAAGAGGGTCCAAATTTTAGCCCCTTTTCATGTGCGATTTTTCCGTAATTCCAATGGCTTCCAGAATGGGTCCCCAAAACTGCACTTCCAGATTCCATAACTTTAGTTATATAAAACCGATTTCGAAGTGGGATACCTCTATGAGATAGTGGTTGTATTCTCTAACATTCTACATTCAAATATTCCTTTTAAAAGAGGGTCCAAATTTTAGCCCCTTTTCATGTGCGATTTTTCCGTAATTCCAATGGCTTCCAGAATGGGACCCCAAAACTGCACTTCCAGATTCCATAACTTTAGTTATATAAAACCGATTTCGAAGTGGGATACCTCTATGAGTTTGTGGTTGTATTCTCTAACATTCTACATTCAAATATTCCTTTTAAAAGAGGGTCCAAATTTTAGCCCCTTTTCATGTGCGATTTTTCCGTAATTCCAATGGCTTCCAGAATGGGACCCCAAAACTGCACTTCCAGATTCCATAACTTTAGTTATATAAAACCGATTTCGAAGTGGGATACCTCTATGAGTTTGTGGTTGTATTCTCTAACATTCTACATTCAAATATTCCTTTTAAAAGAGGGTCCAAATTTTAGCCCCTTTTCATGTGCGATTTTTCCGTAATTCCAATGGCTTCCAGAATTGGACCCCAAAACTGCACTTCCAGATTCCATAACTTTAGTTATATAAAACCGATTTCGAAGTGGGATACCTCTATGAGATTGTGGTTGTATTCTCTAACATTCTACATTCAAATATTCCTTTTAAAAGAGGGTCCAAATTTTAGCCCCTTTTCATGTGCGATTTTTCCGTAATTCCAATGGCTTCCAGAATGGGACCCCAAAACTGCACTTCCAGATTCCATAACTTTAGTTATATAAAACCGATTTCGAAGTGGGATACCTCTATGAGATTGTGGTTGTATTCTCTAACATTCTACATTCAAATATTCCTTTTAAAAGAGGGTCCAAATTTTAGCCCCTTTTCATGTGCGATTTTTCCGTAATTCCAATGGCTTCCAGAATGGGACCCCAAAACTGCACTTCCAGATTCCATAACTTTAGTTATATAAAACCGATTTCGAAGTGGGATACCTCTATGAGATTGTGGTTGTATTCTCTAAAATTCTACATTCAAATATTCCTTTTAAAAGAGGGTCCAAATTTTAGCCCCATTTCATGTGCGATTTTTCCGTAATTCCAATGGCTTCCAGAATGGGACCCCAAAACTGCACTTCCAGATTCCATATCTTCAGTTATATAAGTCCGATTTCGAAGTGGGATACCTATATGAGTTTGTGGTTAAATTCTCTAACATTCTACCATTAAATATTCCTTTTAAAAGAGGGTCAAAATTTTAGCCCCTTTTCATGTGCGATTTTTCCGTAATTCCAATGGCTTCCAGAATGGGACCCCAAAACTGCACTTCCAGATTCCATAACTTTAGTTATATAAAACCGATTTCGAAGTGGGATACCTCTATGAGTTTGTGGTTGTATTCTCTAACATTCTACATTCAAATATTCCTTTTTAAAGAGGGTCCAAATTTTAGCCCCTTTTCATGTGCGATTTTTCCGTAATTCCAATGGCTTCCAGAATGGGACCCCAAAACTGCACTTCCAGATTCCATAACTTTAGTTATATAAAACCGATTTCGAAGTGGGATACCTCTATGAGTTTGTGGTTGTATTCTCTAACATTCTACATTCAAATATTCCTTTTAAAAGAGGGTCCAAATTTTAGCCCCTTTTCATGTGCGATTTTTCCGTAATTCCAATGGCTTCCAGAATGGGTCCCCAAAACTGCACTTCCAGATTCCATAACTTTAGTTATATAAAACCGATTTCGAAGTGGGATACCTCTATGAGATAGTGGTTGTATTCTCTAACATTCTACATTCAAATATTCCTTTTAAAAGAGGGTCCAAATTTTAGCCCCTTTTCATGTGCGATTTTTCCGTAATTCCAATGGCTTCCAGAATGGGACCCCAAAACTGCACTTCCAGATTCCATAACTTTAGTTATATAAAACCGATTTCGAAGTGGGATACCTCTATGAGATTGTGGTTGTATTCTCTAACATTCTACATTCAAATATTCCTTTTAAAAGAGGGTCCAAATTTTAGACCCTTTCCATGTGCGATTTTTCCGTAATTCCAATGGCTTCCAGAATGGGACCCCAAAACTGCACTTCCAGATTCCATAACTTTAGTTATATAAAACCGATTTCGAAGTGGGATACCTCTATGAGTTTGTGGTTGTATTCTCTAACATTCTACATTCAAATATTCCTTTTAAAAGAGGGTCAAAATTTTAGCCCCTTTTCATGTGCGATTTTTCCGTAATTCCAATGGCTTCCAGAATGGGTCCCCAAAACTGCACTTCCAGATTCCATAACTTTAGTTATATAAAACCGATTTCGAAGTGGGATACCTCTATGAGATAGTGGTTGTATTCTCTAACATTCTACATTCAAATATTCCTTTTAAAAGAGGGTCCAAATTTTAGCCCCTTTTCATGTGCGATTTTTCCGTAATTCCAATGGCTTCCAGAATGGGACCCCAAAACTGCACTTCCAGATTCCATAACTTTAGTTATATAAAACCGATTTCGAAGTGGGATACCTCTATGAGTTTGTGGTTGTATTCTCTAACATTCTACATTCAAATATTCCTTTTAAAAGAGGGTCCAAATTTTAGCCCCTTTTCATGTGCGATTTTTCCGTAATTCCAATGGCTTCCAGAATGGGACCCCAAAACTGCACTTCCAGATTCCATAACTTTAGTTATATAAAACCGATTTCGAAGTGGGATACCTCTATGAGATTGTGGTTGTATTCTCTAAAATTCTACATTCAAATATTCCTTTTAAAAGAGGGTCCAAATTTTAGCCCCATTTCATGTGCGATTTTTCCGTAATTCCAATGGCTTCCAGAATGGGACCCCAAAACTGCACTTCCAGATTCCATATCTTCAGTAATATAAGTCCGATTTCGAAGTGGGATACCTATATGAGTTTGTGGTTAAATTCTCTTTCATTCTACCATTAAATATTCCTTTTAAAAGAGGGTCAAAATTTTAGCCCCTTTTCATGTGCGATTTTTCCGTAATTCCAATGGCTTCCAGAATGGGACCCCAAAACTGCACTTCCAGATTCCATAACTTTAGTTATATAAAACCGATTTCGAAGTGGGATACCTCTATGAGTTTGTGGTTGTATTCTCTAACATTCTACATTCAAATATTCCTTTTTAAAGAGGGTCCAAATTTTAGCCCCTTTTCATGTGCGATTTTTCCGTAATTCCAATGGCTTCCAGAATGGGACCCCAAAACTGCACTTCCAGATTCCATAACTTTAGTTATATAAAACCGATTTCGAAGTGGGATACCTCTATGAGTTTGTGGTTGTATTCTCTAACATTCTACATTCAAATATTCCTTTTAAAAGAGGGTCCAAATTTTAGCCCCTTTTCATGTGCGATTTTTCCGTAATTCCAATGGCTTCCAGAATGGGTCCCCAAAACTGCACTTCCAGATTCCATAACTTTAGTTATATAAAACCGATTTCGAAGTGGGATACCTCTATGAGATAGTGGTTGTATTCTCTAACATTCTACATTCAAATATTCCTTTTAAAAGAGGGTCCAAATTTTAGCCCCTTTTCATGTGCGATTTTTCCGTAATTCCAATGGCTTCCAGAATGGGACCCCAAAACTGCACTTCCAGATTCCATAACTTTAGTTATATAAAACCGATTTCGAAGTGGGATACCTCTATGAGATTGTGGTTGTATTCTCTAACATTCTACATTCAAATATTCCTTTTAAAAGAGGGTCCAAATTTTAGACCCTTTCCATGTGCGATTTTTCCGTAATTCCAATGGCTTCCAGAATGGGACCCCAAAACTGCACTTCCAGATTCCATAACTTTAGTTATATAAAACCGATTTCGAAGTGGGATACCTCTATGAGTTTGTGGTTGTATTCTCTAACATTCTACATTCAAATATTCCTTTTAAAAGAGGGTCAAAATTTTAGCCCCTTTTCATGTGCGATTTTTCCGTAATTCCAATGGCTTCCAGAATGGGTCCCCAAAACTGCACTTCCAGATTCCATAACTTTAGTTATATAAAACCGATTTCGAAGTGGGATACCTCTATGAGATAGTGGTTGTATTCTCTAACATTCTACATTCAAATATTCCTTTTAAAAGAGGGTCCAAATTTTAGCCCCTTTTCATGTGCGATTTTTCCGTAATTCCAATGGCTTCCAGAATGGGACCCCAAAACTGCACTTCCAGATTCCATAACTTTAGTTATATAAAACCGATTTCGAAGTGGGATACCTCTATGAGTTTGTGGTTGTATTCTCTAACATTCTACATTCAAATATTCCTTTTAAAAGAGGGTCCAAATTTTAGCCCCTTTTCATGTGCGATTTTTCCGTAATTCCAATGGCTTCCAGAATTGGACCCCAAAACTGCACTTCCAGATTCCATAACTTTAGTTATATAAAACCGATTTCGAAGTGGGATACCTCTATGAGATTATGGTTGTATTCTCTAACATTCTACATTCAAATATTCCTTTTAAAAGAGGGTCCAAATTTTAGCCCCTTTTCATGTGCGATTTTTCCGTAATTCCAATGGCTTCCAGAATGGGACCCCAAAACTGCACTTCCAGATTCCATAACTTTAGTTATATAAAACCGATTTCGAAGTGGGATACCTCTATGAGATTGTGGTTGTATTCTCTAACATTCTACATTCAAATATTCCTTTTAAAAGAGGGTCCAAATTTTAGCCCCTTTTCATGTGCGATTTTTCCGTAATTCCAATGGCTTCCAGAATGGGACCCCAAAACTGCACTTCCAGATTCCATAACTTTAGTTATATAAAACCGATTTCGAAGTGGGATACCTCTATGAGATTGTGGTTGTATTCTCTAAAATTCTACATTCAAATATTCCTTTTAAAAGAGGGTCCAAATTTTAGCCCCATTTCATGTGCGATTTTTCCGTAATTCCAATGGCTTCCAGAATGGGACCCCAAAACTGCACTTCCAGATTCCATATCTTCAGTAATATAAGTCCGATTTCGAAGTGGGATACCTATATGAGTTTGTGGTTAAATTCTCTTTCATTCTACCATTAAATATTCCTTTTAAAAGAGGGTCAAAATTTTAGCCCCTTTTCATGTGCGATTTTTCCGTAATTCCAATGGCTTCCAGAATGGGACCCCAAAACTGCACTTCCAGATTCCATAACTTTAGTTATATAAAACCGATTTCGAAGTGGGATACCTCTATGAGTTTGTGGTTGTATTCTCTAACATTCTACATTCAAATATTTCTTTTAAAAGAGGGTCCAAATTTTAGCCCCTTTTCATGTGCGATTTTTCCGTAATTCCAATGGCTTCCAGAATGGGACCCCAAAACTGCACTTCCAGATTCCATAACTTTAGTTATATAAAACCGATTTCGAAGTGGGATACCTCTATGAGTTTGTGGTTGTATTCTCTAACATTCTACATTCAAATATTTCTTTTAAAAGAGGGTCCAAATTTTAGCCCCTTTTCATGTGCGATTTTTCCGTAATTCCAATGGCTTCCAGAATGGGACCCCAAAACTGCACTTCCAGATTCCATAACTTTAGTTATATAAAACCGATTTCGAAGTGGGATACCTCTATGAGTTTGTGGTTGTATTCTCTAACATTCTACATTCAAATATTCCTTTTTAAAGAGGGTCCAAATTTTAGCCCCTTTTCATGTGCGATTTTTCCGTAATTCCAATGGCTTCCAGAATGGGACCCCAAAACTGCACTTCCAGATTCCATAACTTTAGTTATATAAAACCGATTTCGAAGTGGGATACCTCTATGAGTTTGTGGTTGTATTCTCTAACATTCTACATTCAAATGTTCCTTTTAAAAGAGGGTCCAAATTTTAGCCCCTTTTCATATGCGATTTTTCCGTAATTCCAATGGCTTCCAGAATGGGACCCCAAAACTGCACTTCCAGATTCCATATCTTCAGTAATATAAGTCCGATTTCGAAGTGGGATACCTTTATGAGTTTGTGGTTGAATTCTCTTTCATTCTACCATTAAATATTCCTTTTAAAAGAGGGTCAAAATTTTAGCCCCTTTTCATGTGCGATTTTTCCGTAATTCCAATGGCTTCCAGAATGGGACCCCAAAACTGCACTTCCAGATTCCATAACTTTAGTTATATAAAACCGATTTCGAAGTGAGATACCTCTATGAGTTTGTGGTTGTATTCTCTAACATTCTACATTCAAATATTTCTTTTAAAAGAGGGTCCAAATTTTAGCCCCTTTTCATGTGCGATTTTTCCGTAATTCCAATGGCTTCCAGAATGGGACCCCAAAACTGCACTTCCAGATTCCATAACTTTAGTTATATAAAACCGATTTCGAAGTGGGATACCTCTATGAGTTTGTGGTTGTATTCTCTAACATTCTACATTCAAATATTCCTTTTAAAAGAGGGTCAAAATTTTAGCCCCTTTTCATGTGCGATTTTTCCGTAATTCCAATGGCTTCCAGAATGGGACCCCAAAACTGCACTTCCAGATTCCATAACTTTAGTTATATATAACCGATTTCGAAGTGGGATACCTCTATGAGTTTGTGGTTGTATTCTCTAACATTCTACATTCAAATATTCCTTTTAAAAGAGGGTCCAAATTTTAGCCCCTTTTCATGTGCGATTTTTCCGTAATTCCAATGGCTTCCAGAATGGGACCCCAAAACTGCACTTCCAGATTCCATAACTTTAGTTATATAAAACCGATTTCGAAGTGGGATACCTCTATGAGATAGTGGTTGTATTCTCTAACATTCTACATTCAAATATTCCTTTTAAAAGAGGGTCCAAATTTTAGCCCCTTTTCATGTGCGATTTTTCCGTAATTCCAATGGCTTCCAGAATGGGACCCCAAAACTGCACTTCCAGATTCCATAACTTTAGTTATATAAAACCGATTTCGAAGTGGGATACCTCTATGAGTTTGTGGTTGTATTCTCTAACATTCTACATTCAAATATTCCTTTTAAAAGAGGGTCCAAATTTTAGCCCCTTTTCATGTGCGATTTTTCCGTAATTCCAATGGCTTCCAGAATGGGACCCCAAAACTGCACTTCCAGATTCCATAACTTTAGTTATATAAAACCGATTTCGAAGTGGGATACCTCTATGAGTTTGTGGTTGTATTCTCTAACATTCTACATTCAAATATTCCTTTTAAAAGAGGGTCCAAATTTTAGCCCCTTTTCATGTGCGATTTTTCCGTAATTCCAATGGCTTCCAGAATGGGACCCCAAAACTGCACTTCCAGATTCCATAACTTTAGTTATATATAACCGATTTCGAAGTGGGATACCTCTATGAGTTTGTGGTTGTATTCTCTAACATTCTACATTCAAATATTCCTTTTAAAAGAGGGTCCAAATTTTAGCCCCTTTTCATGTGCGATTTTTCCGTAATTCCAATGGCTTCCAGAATGGGACCCCAAAACTGCACTTCCAGATTCCATAACTTTAGTTATATAAAACCGATTTCGAAGTGGGATACCTCTATGAGATAGTGGTTGTATTCTCTAACATTCTACATTCAAATATTCCTTTTAAAAGAGGGTCCAAATTTTAGCCCCTTTTCATGTGCGATTTTTCCGTAATTCCAATGGCTTCCAGAATGGGACCCCAAAACTGCACTTCCAGATTCCATAACTTTAGTTATATAAAACCGATTTCGAAGTGGGATACCTCTATGAGTTTGTGGTTGTATTCTCTAACATTCTACATTCAAATATTCCTTTTAAAAGAGGGTCCAAATTTTAGCCCCTTTTCATGTGCGATTTTTCCGTAATTCCAATGGCTTCCAGAATGGGACCCCAAAACTGCACTTCCAGATTCCATAACTTTAGTTATATAAAACCGATTTCGTAGTGGGATACCTCTATGAGATTGTGGTTGTATTCTCTAACATTCTACATTCAAATATTCCTTTTAAAAGAGGGTCCAAATTTTAGCCCCTTTTCATGTGCGATTTTTCCGTAATTCCAATGGCTTCCAGAATGGGACCCCAAAACTGCACTTCCAGATTCCATAACTTTAGTTATATAAAACCGATTTCGTAGTGGGATACCTCTATGAGTTTGTGGTTAAATTCTCTTTCATTCTACCATTAAATATTCCTTTTAAAAGAGGGTCAAAATTTTAGACCCTTTTCATGTGCGATTTTTCCGTAATTCCAATGGCTTCCAGAATGGGACCCCAAAACTGCACTTCCAGATTCCATAACTTGAGTTATATAAAACCGATTTCGAAGTGGGATACCTCTATGAGTTTGTGGTTGTATTCTCTAACATTCTACATTCAAATATTCCTTTACAAGTAAGATGCCTCTACGAATTTTTAGCGAAATTCTCTTATCTTCTAAATCAAAATCCTTTTTTTTGAGAAAGTGACAAAATTTTAACTCATTTTAACTTTAACCCATTTTATTTTGCTTTAAAGTTAAAGAAGTGGAAATTTTTCAACCTCCAAATTTACCGAAACATACAAACAAATCTCAGCTTAAAGAAATCGAAACTCGGCAACAATTAGGAAACAATTTAATTCAATTAGCAAGTTCTTTGGCCCGAAATTCTGGGTCCAAATTAGCAAGCCAACCCGAAGTAAAGTGGGGAAAAAATGTTGACCCACATTTTGGGCGGTGGTGCTGGTGCGGTGCAGACAAATCGAAATCAAGGCATTAACAAGAAATACAAAAAAAGTGGTGCGTCAACATCTAAATTGCGTGGGAAAGAAGGCGAAAGACTTTGTTGCACGCTTTCAGGCTGATGAAAATTTATGCACAGACCTTCGGGGGACTTTCTCCCGATCATGATGTGTGCTGTGTGCTGCGAGTCTAATATGAAATCAATAAATTGTAAGCATTTTTTTATTGCCATCCGTAGCCTGGAAGAAGCCCTGTGTGTTTTTATTTACTTGATTTGGGTTTTGTCTTTCGCTCTTTTTTGCATAAAGGATAAAGACGCCAAAGACGATGATGCTGCTGTCCCAACCGGGGGCTGGGTCGGGGTCTGGATTGGGATTGGGATTGCGAAATAAGGAGAGCGAAACTGCCACGCTCTGCGAGTCTATCAGCGCAACAACCACTCGAGAAATAATGATGTCTGCCGGCAGAGGAGTCTGGTAACAACGCAATGGCAATGGCAATGGCAACAGAACACTGCACTGAATAGAAGAGAACCCAACCGAACCGAGCCCAAAAGAACACAACAGTCACTCTGTGGGCAAAGGCCAAGACAATATTGTCATGTCTCATATTAAATATGCCTCGCTGTCCTACATATACTGCTGCAGTTGTATTCCTTAAACAATAAAGCGACACAGTGAATGCCTTTTTGTCATGGCAACGAAAGTTGAATGGGGGGAAATAAGTTTATAGAATAGTGCTGCGATTATATGAGTTTTAGGAAAGGACTAGAGGACTTTGCTATATATACGTTACACGTTATTTTCCAGATTCTACAGTAATCAGCTTTTGAAAGACTTTTGCTTACACTTTGCCAGTCAGCTTATAAATAAACTTGAATGAGCGGAGCAATAAAACTGAAAGAAGAAGTTGGACAAAACAGTCATTTTTTGTGTAGGTGAAAGTTGTGAACTCTGCAAAATCAAATAGCAATAGTATTAATGGAATAAATATAATGGAATTTTCTACAACTCTTCTAATTAAGAAATCTGTATTAAGAGAACTCCTATTAAAGTGTTTTTATGTTTTGATTGGTCGATTTATTAGGGTAAGATGAATTGAGTATTCAGCCTCTTAAATTAAAATGCCTTCACTGCACATTTTCATTTCGAATTTAAAGCTCCCAAAGTACCCCAAATGGGCCGTCCTTCTGGCATATTTCACATTACCATCAATGTCACGAAATAAATCCCGCCCACCCATCAACAGCCGGTCAAATACAGGCCAGGTCAGTTTTGGCCAGTAATGAACTTATGCAAATGAGTGAGTTATACCGCGCACAGAACATTGCATTTCAATCAATATCCTGGATACTGCCTGGCATTTGCAATATATGCGACTTGAAACTTGAGGGTGGGAGGGAAGTTGAGAAGCTCAGCAACTGTGAGTTTCGAGAACTGGGCCAAGCCCGTATCATAATAAATATTAAACATCAAAGACTAAAATTGGTTTATTTAACCTTCAACCTACATGTTTTATTGCCATCCATCAAAAAGTATTTAAGCATCAAAAATACATGCTGGCAACATTCTTTGGGCCTTTAAAAGTGAAAATCAAACATGTGTTTTACGTTTTTTACGACACAACTTTCACCCTGCTGCGGGTTTATAATGCAAGTTTAATATTAAAAAAATGTGTGGCAATATTTCTATATAAAATTTAGTTTGCATTGAAATCTGGGCAACATCCGCTGGTAGACAGATGGGAAAGGCAAAATTACCGGCGGATCCGGGTTTTGGGATCCGGGGAGCTCCTCTCCAAACAGCAGCTGTTGACGAATACGAATGCCCCGGCCCAAGGGTATACGGTTACGGGTCTGCCGCTTCCGATCCTGCCGCCAAATCTCCGGCTCTCCGGTTCTACGCTCCGCGCATTGGGCACCGGCAAAGATAAAGTACATTTCTGTGATAAATATAACAACAAGTACCCAAGGCACGCACAAGGGCCCATCAGGGCTCGGGTGAAAACGCATCCAAAATTTCAAGCCCAATCTTTTTTGTGGGGCGATGAGGGAACTAAAGGGTTATGCACTAGGAAAAATTGCGATCTAGATTGGGAAACAAATTATCTGATTTTAAAAAATATAAAACGGTTCCCGTTCCTTATTAATCAGGCACCAAAAATGACAGTTGACTTAAGTCCTTGAATTATAAATATGAATAATTCTTGTAATTAATATAACATTTTAAAAGCATCTATAAAAAGGCACAACTTTAAAAAAAATAAATCATTAATATGCAAAAAATCACACAAGTTTACTTTTTTGGGAGCTATGAAAATGTTTCTCTGTGCACTTTTTGGCAGCTGTTATAATGATGCCGACGATACATCATCGCAAAATGCTAACATTTTCGGCAGTCCCGGCAGTCAACAGCTGTTGCCGCTGATGAATCCTTTGGGTCCGGCAAGCCAAGGGTATCCTTGGCATTGCCTCTGCCTGTGTCGACGGTGCCAGAGTGCCAGTCCTTCCCCCCTTCCAACACCCCTTATATTTCAATATTTTGCGCATAAAAAGGCGCAAGTTATTTTTCATATTCTGCCACACCTCGTATCATTCCCTTATTTGTGCTAATTTTCCTACCCAAACCAAATAAATCTTACAAATTTCCAAATGTTTGCCCCATAGACAAAGATATCGTTCGAGTTCAGGCCAACAACAACAACATAATTAACAGCCATAGAATATTCAAGACACGCGCTGAATCTGCCAGCTTCCCATTTTCCACCATCCCCATTTGCCATTGAAAGAGTTTGCCGTTTTTGTTTGGCCAAAATTCGTTTCCGTTCTCGGAACACACACATTTATGACTTGTTTTAATTTGTTGTGCGTGCCTTGTTTATGCGAAATCTGCATTTCCAAAATTGGGAAGCTAAAAAAACGCTGCCCGAAAAATGTGCAGAGAGCGGGCACGAAAATTTTGAATGGAGAGTGGCCCAAAAGCCGCTTAAAACTAAGGCCATGTGTGAAGGAAAATTGAAAGCTTTTGGCCTGGAGCATTGCCCACCTTTAAGTAAGTAATGCGATAAGGCAGAAGAAACGGAAAACACTGCTGGGCTAAGGTAAATACACGAAAGAAAGCTCTGCCGAAATAGGGACTTAAGTCTAAACCACACTTTCGTGGCTGGCATTTAATGTAAAAGGTGGTTAGATCATTCGATACCGTTTGTTAAATTTTAATTTGAGTGAAAATTTCAACAATAATGTATCTTCTAAACAGGGATTAACCTTTTAATTGGCAAGTTTTTTGATATAAAAATTTAAAAACATAATTCTAAAACACACTTAAAAATGTCCTTGCGATGAAACTATATTTAGCTCGTTTATTCTTTCCAAAAGCCTCGCTTAGTCTATAAATACATCTCGACCAACCGTCACCGGATATCCCTTTACCCAGAACAATACTAAATTATTAATCGCTTAACACTATTCATCCCGAAAGACAACAATGCGGTTGATGATTGGACGGCTTCAAGTCAATTTATAAGGAGGGACAAAGCAGGGAACCCTAGTTCTCCCATTATATAAGGACTTCGGCAAGCCGGTGAATATATCTTGGTCAACAGACAAAAAGCTTTCATTAATTCAATATGCTTACGGGCGAGGTCAACTATCATTAACTAGCGCAGCAGACAAGCATCGTTCTAATGATGAAGACGATGATAGCCGATTGGGAGTGTGAGAGGCTGGATGTATATGTGGAAATGAATTAGTTTGCATTAAGTATACGCCGCAGTGTACACAGCAGAAGCTGAGCAGGATTTAAGAAGTAGATGTGAGTGTGCGGGCAGGACTTATGACTCTCGCTCATTTGGCTGCCGACGTAGAGTGGCAGAAGCCCTCGGGGAGATTAAGTTCCAGACCCAGCTCGTAGACCCTGTACCCTGTACCCTCTATCCTCCCGAGAGACTGGGTGTGTGTGAAGCATGGAATATTAATTCCTTAAGTAATTCACAACATTTGCAACTAATGTTTGTTAATGAGCTATGCCACATCTCCCCGCATCCTGGCATCTTAACATCCAGGCGTTCGCCTCCGGATTTGGCACTGCCTGAGGTCAAGGCGAGTGCTGTGGGATGTCTGCTGCTGCTGCTGCTGCTACTTTCCGACTTGTTAAATGCTGGAATTACCAAAGTGGAAAAGTGAAAAGGTCCCTCAATAAGCCCGGCTCTCCTCGGTGACTGGTAGCTCCTGACAGCAACGGTCTCAAAGCCGCACACAAAACACTTAATGAAATAATTATGTAAAGCAAACAACCTGTCGTTATATGCCCGCCTTGGCCATCACCTTTGCCGCAGAGACTTGCTTTTGACTTTCATTAATTTGATGATATCCAATCTTAATTATTATGCATTTAATTAGATGGCTTTTCGGTCGTAAGCTGGGCTGCAAGGTAGTTATTACTTTGCATTCGGCGTTAATGTACCGAGCTACAGTCCCTGTAAACATTTCATCGATATTATATACATATATATTTTTTGTGTATGGCTGTACTAATCCCAGATTAACAATAATTTTCAATTTCGAGGTTTATTATTATTATTAAATAATATGTATTTTCTACGCCTAACTTTTTGGTAATAATACAAGCTGCAGGGTAATATCACTTTTCTTTACAGTATCTGTAACAAATTGATTTATATGTTTTACCTGCCTCTCGGTTTTATGACTGTACTAGTCCCGGATTGCCATGCATTCGAAATAATGCCTAGATCCTAAAACTAGCAACTATGTCACGGCACCTAAACTAGTTTATCACATGCTAATCGCAACACTCCCCATTTGGTATGCAACAAATAGCGGAAAGAATTCCACTCACCAAAGGGTGGGGGCTTGTAAAATAATTTGAAAACACGGCATTAGCGTAATGAAGCATGGAAAAGTGGGCGGTCGCCCGAGGGGGCGGGCGGGAAAGTAGGTGAAGCTGTTGGCAAGCAGGTGAAAAGCGCACATAAATGCCAGAAGTTATGCAAGTCCTTAACTTTCATGAGTATGCCACGTTGACAGACGAGCCATTTGAGGGGAGGGGTGTGGTGGGGTGTTGATGGAGGGGGGTGGCAACTGATGGTAAAGGGGTGGAAAAGAAAAACTGTTGTTGCAAATGCAGATAGCACTGGCTGGGTGCAAGTGGCGTATCACACATGTTTGTCATCTGAATGGCGCTGCCTCAAAGTGTCTGTCTGGATTCAGGTTGAGTGCGGGTTTTCTCACACAACTTTACACCGCACACATACCTGTCATTACTTTAACAAAAGAAAAAGATAGTTTTTAACTATTCTATGTATTACTTTTAAGTTAAAATAAAAATGCAACCTTTATTTTTTAATTTTTTGTTTCATTAATTAAATCATTTTTGTAAGATTTGGTAAGTAAATAAAAAACTCCATTTAAGACATCAGAGTTCTTTAAAGGTGAATCTTACTCTTAATATTATGAAGACTTTTGAAAGATATTTTTTTCTGACTCGAACCACTTTTAAATGGGCAGCAAATAAAGGTCACAATTGTTCCCAGTGTACGCATACCACGCCGGAAAGCCTTGTATTCTTATTCAGTGCGTAATCTTCACCTTTTTCACAGTTTTCCCGTGCACTTTTATTGCATCCTTTCAGGTCGGCTCCTCCAAGGAGCAGGAGCAGCAGCCAGAGCTTGTATCGACAAAAGTTGCACCTTGAATTTGCCACTTTATGCCGCGAGCTCCCCGCACTTTGCCGCCAGTTAAGTAGTTGTAAGCTGCATAATGTATTTACGCAAGCACCGGAAATTGGGTGCCACGAGCTGGGTGGCAAGGCAACCATAAAGCCTTGTGGCAGCCATCGTGCTAAACGCGCATAGACAAGTGTGATCCCCTGCGGATGCCGACGAGGACGTGGGATGCGGACGTGGATGTGGATGTGGATGGGGATGTGGATGCGGGTACTCTTTGGTTTCTGCTGGCATATTTTATGGCGCTCTGAATCCAGCTAAATTGCAACAACTCGCTGCTGCGGAGCAGATTTGATTAATATGCAACGTGCACGTAGTTCGGCAAGCTGCGGTTTACAACCACTCATATGGCTGAGATTTTAAACTCTTTTGGGTTCCAAATTGGGGTTCACTGTAATGTTGGAAAGGTTAAGAATATGCGATTTTTCTTCACCAATGAAATGACATTTTCTACCTTCAAATTAAGAACCTATCTTTAAATTCATAACCCTGATATCCAACTTCTACTTTCCTTAAAGCGCCATTTAAATAAACACAGAAATATATATTTCTCTTGCCAACTGTATATGCAGATGCTGGTAATTTTAGCATTTCTTTGAATGGCAACTTTATGTTAATTTCTTGTGTAATTGGCCAACATTTAGTTTTTAAAACTGACTCGGCACGATAAAAGGGCGTGAAACAGAATGCAAATATAGAGTTTTTGCGAAGAGAGGTAGCTCTGGGATAGGTGGGCTGTGACATTCATAGAGTTCAGGGTCCATTCCCATGCCCTCATTGTCATAATCATCAGCAGCGTAGTCATCGTAGGCAGCCTTGCCAACCGCCATCAGGCAAAATTTTGTGCGGCAATATGCAAATTAACTTAAATGTCAACGTTGGTAAAATTTTAAAAACGACAAACGCAGAATTCTATCCGAAAAAGGGTGCCAAACTCGGTCGGCAAATGGCAGCAATGGAAAATTCGTCGGAATTGTGCACCAGAAGAGAGCTGGTGACAAACTGCAAACGTCAACCAATTTTTTCCCCTCCACTTTCCCATGTACAGCAACTGGGAGTGAGTGAAACTCGGTGACAATGATGTTAACTAGAGTGTGAAAACTATGATTGGCTGACAACGAGGAGGAGGAATGTGATGGGATGGCTGGGATACCTCTACATCTCCATATACAGCCTGATTTATGCCATATCCCTGCTCATCTCACCGCTCTGGGGTCGTCACCTGCATCACATCACTCCGCATTTCTCGGCTCGTCAACCACTTTGCGTACGTCTGTTGAAACAAATGCCACAAACGATTCTCATTTTCCTTTTCCTTTAAAGTGCGACCACCGTAAAAACTCCTTTATTGTGCACTTTAAGATCATATTAAAGCATGTTGGTTGGCGAATGGGCAAAAAATTGAGGCCATTAAGTTGAGTAATAGGTTTATCAGAGAAAAATGTAAAAGGGAATAATCAAATAAATAACCATAGCTAGTTTCTATAATACAATTAAAACAAATTAGCATTAATTTGGCTTAAAAAGTAAAGCCTGTTCCAGTGCTGGAGTGAATTTCATTTAATAAAATTAAATTAATAGTTTAAAATTCACAAACAGCCATCGACTGTTAAATTCACAACTAATAATCTGGATTCCAACATATAACTTTCACAGTTGGTTTATGCATGGCCACGCCCTCTTCCTGCCCAATAACCACACAAAATTACTGCTGAATTCATTTCAGCAAAAGTTTCCTGCTGTTCAGTTCCATCGGGTGAAATATTTTGACATCCAGTTGGTTTGCAAGCTCCCCGGATTTGCATCAGTTTAATGCGTTGTTAGTGCGAATAAATTGTGACCCTCTTTTATTTTTTTTTGCCTCGTAGTTTTTTCTGTGCATGTGTGGCGGTAAAGTCATGAATGAATATTTAACAAACTTGTCTGCAATTCCGGGGCACGTTTGAATATGTGAGTTGACTGGCTGGGAATCTGACCAAGAAGGATAGGTGGCATGCATTTTTGAGGCGCTGTGTTACCGGTGTCCCAGCACAGTAAGAATTTAATTAGAAAATGTTTTTTCTTATTTTTGAAGTTGTTAACAAGTGTGGAGAGTAACAAGGGGCTATCAAACTCAAATTGATTTCCAGAAATAATCGATTTTACTCCATTGAAGAAATTGTATTTTATTTATTTGTATTTCTCTTATTCGTTATGGCTTAAGAATTATTGCAAACACTTCATTTCGATTTAATTAATTTTCCATTTCGTTTTTATTTTCATTTGCTTTCCCATAAAATGTTGTGTTGCAAATCAAGTATACGCAACGTTGGAGCAACTCCATACAATTCTGTTTATTTAGTTGATTAGGTTTCGGTTTTATTTAGGGTTTTCCTTGGCTTGGCTGCGTCTAGAATTTTAGTAAGTCTTTTATATACTAACTAATGTTTACATTTAGTTTTTGTCTTGCCTTGGTTAATTATTTGAATGGAACGCAGTAACACCCGTTTATTTACACTTGTATTCAATATTCATTTATATTTATTTTTTATGCATAAAAAGGGAGTTTTAGTCTTAAAAAATCAGGGGTATTCATACAGATATCAGAAGGTATACATACATATTTACAATTTATAGCTTAAGGAAACGAAAGAAGTTCTAAAATTATTCTTTATTGCGCCAAAAAGCTTAACTATGTGATTTTATTTCATAAAATTCCCTTCAATACCAGTGATTTTTACTTGGTATCTCAATCCTTGAAATTCTTTGTGATTAGTTAACTTATATATGATACAACCATGGCAGATCCCAACTGATTAAAGTAAGGAAATGGTTCTTATCCGTTAAAGGCGAATTCTGTGCATTCTATTTACACAATTCTTGCAACATTTCAATCAAAATATGCGATATGCCAGAACCTAAGCGTGACTCCCAATATTCATTTACACTCACATGAAAAACCAATATAAATCTGGTATGATTATTAATACAACGCATGTGAGAAGGTTATGAATATATTGCCTTGGTGATGGGTGTCCTCCTTACTCTCTGTTTTAGCGGGTATTTAAATCGAGTAAAATCTTAATTCGTAGCCTCCTTTATACGTAAAATCCAAGTGACCAGGCGAGGGCCCGAGGACAAATCAAGTCTTGTCCTCTGCCACTTTGGTGGCACTAATTGAGCTGCTGCCCCTGATGAAGCTGGCCCCTGATTTGGGTCCTCTTTCACCTCCTGCAGCTGGTAGTACTCCTGCTCCTGTGCCCGGTGTCCTTGCGGTGGCTCTGCTGGCATTCGGTTGGCAGATGTCCCTGGCCAGTGCAAATTTAATAATCCACAAAAGTGTCAGAAGCGTTGAAACATTCCGCCAGTGCAAATAGCCGTGACATCCAATTAGCGCACTCCAGCTGACACTGCCCGACTTAATGGCCGAGGCGGAATATTCACCTGCCGATCAGAACGGAATGGAGCAAAGTTATTCGAAAGCACAGAATGTTGTGGGTTTTTGTGGCACCACCACCAACAGAACCAGTACCAGTACCAGTACCAGTACCAGCACAAATCCCGCCATGGTAGCAAAAACTAATTCAATAATGACACTGCAATCCGACCAATTTCCCAGAACCCAAATCGCACCCAATCCGCAGGCATCACAATCAATTTTTGACTAAAAATTAAATCCACCCAGACGCGACTCCAGTGCGGCTCAACTCGTCTGTGTTCGATTGGATAAATAAAGTGCCCATTGTAATTAAATATTTCTATTCAAAAATTGAACGGCAAACATGAGTGTGTGTATGCCTGTGGTTTATCTATGCCCATGTGGGTGAATCGCGAGTTTTGTGTACTGCTAATACAGCTGATGGATTTTTGTGGCATGCGTATATGGCAAATATTGAAACTGAATAGGCATTGCCCCGAAATTAACTGAAAAGCTTCAAAGTAAATAAAGCTACAGCCTGATCTCCGGGCAGCTCATTAGCAAATTAAAATCTAAATTCAACATAATTTAATAATACTTTGTGATATAACATTATTAAAGACTTAATTCCTATTAACATAATAATTTACAGAAATACCTTGTACTTATAGTTCCTCTTTTAAATACTTTTAAGTTTTCATGACCACAAGGAGTCCACAGTTTAACCAAAACAAATCCATGTTAAATAATCAATAAAAACACTAAATTGAGTATAACAATATTTAGGATTTTATACCTTTTAACTTAATATTTTACAGAAATGCCTTGTATTAAGAAATTATATTTTAAATAATTTAAATTTAAGTTCAAAGTACTCAAAGAAGTCCACAAGTTCACCACAGCTAGGCCCTTTGAAATAAAAAACTAAAATCAAAATAAATTTTAAAATTAATTAAGCTTTTAATGCTATCAACCCAATATCTTACAGAAATTCCTTCATTTCTATTTTATATTTCTAATACTTCAAAGCTCTCATGCTAAACAGTCCACAAATTAACCACAGCTAGGCAATGTTCAATAATTATTAAAAATCTAAATTAATTATAACAGTTTTAACGATTTAATTCCTTTGAAGCTAATATTTTGCAACAATATCTTGTATTAAAATGTTCTAGTTCAAACACTTCAAAGTCCTCAAAGAAGTCCACAAGTTAACCACAACTAGGCCAAACTAATTATGAGCTGCGCAGCACTAGCTCTCCCATTTTCGTCCTGATATCAATTACCATAACCACTATATGGTTTGTATCCGTCGGCAACGGTAACAAAATCATGCGAGTCATCAGAAATTGAGTCTAAAACGAGCTGTGGTCTGCGGAATCTGTTATGCAATGCGTGGGGGCAACTTGTCGAATATGTATGAAATTACTTATTTAAAATAATTAAACTTGAATAAATTTAAAAGCCGACCGCACGCTGACATTGCCACTTCGCAAAGCGCAGTGGCGAATTGCGAGTTAAATAAGCAAATTAATTATGCCACAGGAAAAAAGGCTAGGGCCTAGCTTATTTAATAAATCAGTGAGAGAGGAGTGCAATTAAAATAAAAATCCCTGAATAAATAAATGATAATATCATTAAGTTATTAATAATCATTTGTCATGGCACAACGTTACGCCAGCGGCAACAAAAACTGTAATATGCCACAACATTTGTGCCGCAGAAATGACATTAAGTTTATTAACCTTTTCGCACTTGCACACGATTCGTGGAAAATATATTATTAAAATTATGTAAAAAAGCGCAAAGTGGGGGCCTCTTCTGTCTGAAATTTCATTATTGTCTGGCACTTCGCCAGGCAAACAGAAACACACACGCCTACACATATCTCTGGAGCATTGTTTTTCATTATCCTGGGCTTTAACATCCTTTCACTCTTTTGCCCAGCTTAATGGCAACAAAAAACCGATGGCAAGTGGGCTGTGAGCCTTTCTTTTATCTGCGTCAATTAGTCGAATATTAAAAATACATTAATTCCTTGTTATAAATGATGTTTGCTTTCGCCCCCGCTCCCTGCCACATTGCGGCCATTTCACAGCAAATTAAATTGTGAATTTAATTTTAAAATCCCGACGCAAAAAAATTCTTTTACGATTGTTTGCCCTTTCTGACCCAGACTCAAGCCCCTTGAAAGCCTCCCGCAGACAGGTCGGCGTTTTTATAACCATTATTTGAAGCCTGACAGTTCTGCCAGTCCTTCCAACTTGTACCTGTCTGCCCGAAAATCCTGCTGCGAGTCCTTGTCCTCCGTCAGGTGCCATCAGTCACAATCGCTCGGCATTTGTTTTGCCGGTTCTCAGACGAGTGCGAGTTAACACTCGGCGCTGTCGAATCGTATTGTCATGTGCTGAAGTGCCTCTAAGTAGCGTGCTCCAAGCGGAAAGCGACAGCTACAAATAGCAGTCAAACACACAGGAGCACAACAAACACAGGACCCGGATGAGGACATGTCGGAGTTGACAGCCGGGAACAGGAACTGGATCACAAATAGAAACGACAACTCAGCCGGCGGTCCTGATGGACAAACCATTTAAATGCAGGCGGAAATTTGTGGCAACAAGCTCACACGGTCAAAAATTATGCAAAAAACAATGATCGATTGCATCATTTCACGGCATTAAAATAAGCCACAAAGAGAATTCCTAGAGTCATCGTATTCAATACCGATGAGTTAAGCTTTTGTAACATTTTTTTGCAGTATCCGAGGAAAAAGTGCAGTGTTTGGATAGGAAATACTATTGTACAAACAGATAATTAAAATACAATTGATTTAAATGGAAATTGGAGAGCATAATACTTTCAAATTAAGGATAAAAAGGTGTAACGTTCAATTAAAGAGAATAAACAAGTACATTTTAACCAAGAGTTTGGATTTCACCAGAGGCCATTTTAAATTGAATTCTCGAATTTCACATATTTTTTTCTGTGTAGGCAAACAGAGAGACAAATAGAGTAGAATAAGACGAAAAACCGGACAGATAGCTAACCATTACGTAGCGACATTTATAGGTCAGTCATCGCAGACTCCCAGCATCACTGTCATTGTTGTAGGCGTCCTTGGTCCTCGGAACTCGGTCCTCGGAACTCGGTCCTCGAAACTCGGAACTCGGACTCAACAGTGTCCATGTTGCCCGTCGGACATTGAGCAAATAACGCAATTGTGGCCATTTCGAGATAACAATAAAACTGCAACTGTTCCTTTGCTGGAAACCGACTCTTTCGGTTTGGTTTTCGGTTTCATTTCGTTTCGTTTCGCTGCCATTGTGTTTGCCAATGTAGAAAATTGTGTAAACAAAATAAAATCTCTCAAATGACCAGAACAGTGGTTTGTGAGGGGTCTAAAACAAAGGCGTGAGCAAACAAATATATTTAAATTTTCCGAACTCCCTGGGGCCCTGTTTTCGAGAAACTTTCAGTTTAGCATAGGTTTAATTTACATTCATAATTGGGGCCATAATATCGTGGTGATTGCCTCACTGTGCGGATATTTCGCGAAAATCAAAAGTCAAACCAAACACAAACGCATCCGAATAAAATTCAATTAAGCTAAATGAAAACTTAATTCAATTGCCCCGCCGTACAGACAGACAAACAGTTAAAGCCGCCAAGGACCTCACCTCGTCACCACCCACTTAATCACCCGCCCGCCCACATTTCACCACCCCATTACCGTTCAGCACGTGGAGCACAATGGTGCGGGGGGCACTGTTCGAGGGGCTGCACGTGTAGTTGCCGGAATCCAGTTTGACTACGGCCGGAATGATGAGCGAAGCCGTCTGCAATGATGTAATAAGAGCACACTCGCTGATAAAAAGGCGTATAGTGATACAGTGCGGCCTCCTTAGTGAAAACTATTTTGAAACCACTTGTATATTTTAAAAACTTTTATGATGAAAAAATATAATTAGTAATTTTTTCAAAAAGTCTTAAGGAGTTTAAGACTTGAAAAGATAACTAAATCCCTTCAGTGTGGATGCTGTCTTCACAAATTGTTTAGCTCATGGTATAAGAAATAAAACTTTCTTAACATTTTTAAGATTATGAAATTTAAGATCTAAGCTCCAATTTTATAAAAAATATTTTAAGACCTTTCTCTAGCATTTATAATTAAACAAAAATACAAAGTATATAACTATTTAGCCATGTTTTTAGGGTGCTCTGAAAAAATAATCAAATACCTAACGATGATATTTGGTCTTTATTATATGTTTATTGTCAACAGATATATCTGAAACAATACTTTCCTGACATTTTTTTTATTTTGAATTTATATGAGCAAAGGAAATATTTATTTAAATTCCATTTAAGGAAGTACACCTGTCTTATTGTATGGAAATATTATAAAACGGCCGAGACAGCCGTCAGACGAGATCAAGTGTGGCAGGCGCAAACTGCTGGGGCCGTATTAAAAATTATAATTTGACAAACGTTGACAATAAGAATTTAATAAAAATTATTTTACCTGCCGTCGCATTCACGCCAATTTGCGTAATGAAAAGGCATTTAATGGGAGCATTTTCCAGGTGGAAAATTGCGATGGGGCATACAGGCTGAGGGGGAAGAATGCGGTAAGCCACTTACTGTTATCTGCTTAATGAAACTGCTGCTCGGCAGCATGGTTGTCGTTGTTGTGGCGGCAGTTGTTGCTGCCGCCTCCGTTGTCGTCTGCCAGGTGCTGGTTGTTGCTGCTGCTGCAGTGGTGTCACCTGTCGCAGGAGTTCCTGATGCAGTGGTGGCTCCTGCTGCCAAGGAAGCTGCACTGGTGGGGGCAAGGAGTCCTGCCCCCGTCGTCGTCCCAGAAGTCGAAGACGTTCCATCCACCTCGGCAACCAGCTGAGCTGTCGACGTCTCCGTGACAAAAGCCACTCCTGCACCAGCAGCCCCCAACTCGGATACATCATTCTGGGATATGGCATCTAGGATGTACGAACGTGTTATGGTTACCAAGCCATTGAGCATCTCCGAGGAGGATGTGGCTCCTCCTGTTGATCCTGTGGTTGTTGTTGATACTGGTGTTGCTCCTGTAGTCGTGGTGCTAGCGGTGGTTCTTGTCGTTGTTGTTGTGGTGGTGGTGGTGCTGGTGGTTGGCACTTCCGCTGGCAGATCGATGCGTTCAATTTCCGTACGCCAACCGCGACGATTATGCAAATAGATTTGCTTCTGATTGTAAAACCAATTAATGAAAAGCGGCGGCTCCAGAGCCTGGCTAATTATGCAACGCAATTTCACTTGACTTCCGGCCTTCACATGTCGCGTTGACTCGCCAATTAATTCGGTTTTCGGCTCTACAAAAGGCGGGAGAGAGAAAGTGGGATGGTTGTAGTAAAAGCCTGGCACTCACACACAGATATCACCAAGTTTGCTCTAGAAAGTGCAACGGTCATTGATTTATTGTCTCTGCCATTGCATATTTATAGGTGTGGTCAGGGGTCGGGGTCGGGGTTTGGGTTTGGGTTTTGATTTGGATTTTGATTTTGGCATCGACTTTGGAGATGAAGGGCAATGGGTCAGTGGAGTGTTTGCTCAGTGAATTAGATGGGGAGTGGGTTTACTCTGAGCAAACATAGATTACAATGGTACTATTGGGCTTTTAGCAGCAAAAATATATAGAACACTCTCATCATAATACACGAAATTGTGTCTAGTTGCTTGAGAAATAAGTTAAGTTTTGGAAAATGAAAGAATACTTTTTAACTAATTAAAATAAATGCGGGTATACTCATAAAAAGAAATGAAATAGTAAAAAAAACGTCTGCTTGTAGAATTTTAGAATCGTATTTAATATGTCTATTAAAAAAAACATATTGTTTTATACAAAAACTTAAAAGCTCTAAAATATAAATATAATAAATATATTTAAATCCAAGTAGGATAAAGGAAATGAAATACACATTAGTATACATTTTTTACAGGGTACTATATCATTTTGATCCGTATTTTTAAGATTCATATTTTGCCCCAAAAAGAGTGCTACAAGCTACACCACCCTTACTCACCTACAATCCTTAGGTGGACTATCGCACTGGCCTTGGGCTCCGTGGACACCTGGCACTCATAGGTCCCCTCGTCCTTAAGCTGCACATACTTGATCTGCAGGGACCAACGCTCGGGGTTCGGGGAGAAGACCGACTGGAAGCGCTGATCCGCGATGAAGGTGGTCTGGTCCACAGTGAGGATGTGCCCGTCCCTCATCCGCAGCCAGGATATCGGCTTCTTCACCAGCTGCTTGACCTGCCCAAATGAGACAGCAAGTTTACTTTCAATTATCGAGCAATGATGCGAATTGGAAGTTTTAATTTTTAAAATTAATTCAATTATCCCCGCACAAAAGCAATTCAAACAGTAAGTCCCAGCTGCCCGACCCTGGAGGTTGGTCGGTGTGATGATGATGATGATGATGTCAGCAGAACTTTGCCCTGTTCGCGTTGCCCTACCTCAGCTATAGATGTAATACTTTGGTAAATTAGGGTGAGAGGGGGATTTGGGAGCCCTGTTGGGGCGGTAAACAATACCGATAACAAAACGGCGATTCATTTGTGTCAATAATGCCAATAATAATTTAGTGGCAATTTGCCCAGGCAGCCTCCGACCAGGGATAACAAAATAATACACATTAAAATGCCAGTCATCGATACGGAAGTGCCCCGAAACCATCTCCCCTCCTTATCAGGTATCTATGTCTGTATTTAAATATGGATATGGATTCCCAATAGCTGGCACGACTTCCTCCCTCTAATTACACTGACCCAAAACCAACAGCCAACCGGTTGAGCACAGTAAACAGAAATCTCGGTAATGTCGCAGTGCCCATTACCAGTCAACTCCCCCTTTCTGTCAGTGTGATTATCGGAGGGGGAACTAAGTATTGTGGTAACTGGCCGAGACGAAGGCGTCGTGACAGAGGCAAATGACTGTCTTTGAACCACTGTCATCAACTACATTGTCGGTGTCGGGACCCAGACAACGAGGAACTCCAAGGACCCCGGCGACGACGACAACGTCATGATTAGATACTATAATCATTTGCGTTTTATGTGCTTGTTGTTGCCGCCATTGTTGTTGGGGCTGTCGCCAAGGAAGTCGCGCTGGAGAAGCCCCATTCGGGCTGTTATTGTCGGTCGAGCACGTGCTGTCAAAAAGCATCTCCTTTAAATGAATATGAACATCTTCGCCCCGTCGACAAATCAACTCATTGGAGTGGAGTGCCCAGACACCTGCGGGGGCAGAACGGCATCATTAGGAAAATCCCATGTACATTTAAAATAAAATTCTTGGGTCCTTAATCTTTTTAAATCTTTTTTAATATTGGATTGAGTTTTTAAAGTGAGTTCGGCTTGAAATGTAGGTATTATTTTAGTCGAAGTTTGAAATCTATCGATTAATAAGATATGTTTTATTCTCCCAAGATTAATGAGATTTCGGCCTTTAGCTACCATGTCTTTTGCGAACTGGGCGATGTGTTTTTATATGCTCTATATAAATTTTTTTCCTGCTTTAAGCTCGAGTGTAATCCTTTAATCTATGCAGTTGCTTTTATTCAATACCGAATACCGTAATTAAACGCGCTACCTATTGATGTGGCACGTTCATTGGCGAGCCCATTTAATTAATCAATTTCCAGTGGATACATGAGAAATTCGCGTACAAACTGATTTGCCCAGATATCTGGAAAAAATCGAAAAAATCGTAGCCACTGTGCGGGGGGTGAGAGTTTATTAAATTTGCGCCACGGCCTTTGCCAGGAGTATCCCGGCTCTAAGGACATTATTATCGGGCTGAGCATCGACATTATACCCGGTATTAAGTGAAGATGCTTATCCACTATCCACCGATGGGCGTGGGCAGGCAGCCAAGTCAGGACTTCGAGTACGTGGCAAGTGGAAGTAGGTCTCCTGCCTTCCGCCTCTTTGGTCCTTCGTCCTTTGTCCCTGTGGCTGAGAAATATCCCTGTGTGGCCTGAGCACAGGTTCCCGCCTGGCATTAGCTAATTTACATTTTCGCTGCCTCCGTGGAGATTGTGTTTAATTCGACCGTAGAGTGATGGGTCGTCGACGGCACTTATCGAGATGGCCGGGTGTTTGCCATTCAAATATTGTTAATTAGTTTTAGCTGCAGTTCAAACTGCCCCAAAAACCGTATCACAAAGTCTAGCAACTGCCATATCCACTTCCGCCCCTCGATGGGTTTTATGTGCCCCCAACTGTCGTCATCATCCGCTCTAGAATCGAGATTGAGACCCCGCGTGAGCATCGTTTTCCATCACAGTCGAGCAGACAGCAAAGTTTGCTCATAACATTGCGAATTTTCGTCTAAACTTGTTTGCAAATAATTTCTTTTATTTTGTTGATTCTCCTCTGTCTTCTGGGTCGCGTCTGCCTCTTTCTTTTCACACAACAATACACCTCAAAGTGCCTGCTTTCATATCTTCACCGAAATAACACAGCACAAAACAGCACAACAAAAAAATACAAAGTCGAGAGAAAACTTTTCGCTGAGTTGCCGAAAAAAGCAAGAAAAGAATGACAGGCACTGTGGAGAAAGGAAAGTCTGTCGATATCGGGTAAAAAATATTCAAGTGCTTGCAGGCAAAGCATTTATGTGGCTTTCCCCTGCTCGATTTTCACGGCCCTTCGATTCGTTATCCTTCAGCTGCTTTCTTTGTGACGCCCACGGTCGCAAAATGTATTATTAATTGATTAGGTTTAAGCAGATTTGAAGATTATTCCGGGCACATAAATATACACTCGATGCGCTGTGCCAACAGCCAGGAGCGAATATGCGATATCCGATACTGTGTGTACGTATTTAAATTATCTGATAAATATTTTATAGTAGATTGTTTTTCGGGTTTCAGCAGGGGTTCACGATTGCGGGAACATTTTGCCGGCGGGGAGTTGTAAACTTATGTTAGCTAGAGTTCGAGAGAGGGATTGCAAAGTTGGCTAATAATTATATTTAGATTCATCTTTTTTAATAAGATAGATTTAAAGATACGAATATTTTTTAGAGTTTCCTACGGAAGTTTTAATACATCTTTATGACTATGTTTATCTTGGAACTTTATTATTTTTCAGTTAATTCTACTCGGCTGATCAAAGAGTTGATTTTATAAGGTTCTCCTTCCACATTAAATTTGAATAAGTATACAAGCTAATTAAAATAACCCGTAAGCACACTTTTAAAAGGTGGCCAAATGTTATATAACCCCATTGCCTTATTACCCCTCGCTGCTCATCGGCATCATTTAATTAACTAGGATCTTCCCGCTGTTTTTCTTCCTTTGAAAAGGCATCTCAGGGGAATATATTCGCGATGCTGTTTTTTCGCATCTGCAGTCGACAGTTAGAATATTTATTCCTGCAACTTTAAGTCCTGCTGCACGCCTTAGCAGTAATTTCCTGTCCAAACAGTAACCAGTAAATAGTAAACTCTGGCAGTGGCAGCGATAGCATCCAGCAGCGCCAATTATAATTTGCAATGTGAAACGCGGATACGCGGATGTGCGGATGCACCATGCGGATGCGGATGCAGCAGGCAAAGCGCCAAGGAACGACGGGTAACTAAGTTATTAGCGGATGCCAGGGCGGCTCACTCGACCCTCTCATTTCCCCCGATTTCTGCGTATATAAGTATATACTTATGTATAACGAGCGGATGCATAAACGTATATAGTGACAACTATTTGGGTCATCGTTACTGAGGAGCAGCTCCAAACAAAAATGCGTCTTCTTCGGGTCATTTTGCGCTCTACTCTTCGCTAGGTTATTACCATTTTTGCGACGGATTCCTATACTAAGAAGTTTGACATAGACATTTCCTTCTGTCTATGAACCGTTATTATGATCGCTGAAAGCATATCATAAGAATAGACTACTTAAAGAAAAATGTTTAGATACTAACCAATAAATATTTAATAGTTCTAAACAATGTATTTCGAATTACTGAGGCTAACTTGATTATCTTTTAGATGAAAGTAAAGCCACTGAGAACAGTTTAACTTTTTTATTCTTTTTATTTAATTTCTCGCTATTTTCATGTAATGTACTTTGAACTTGGGCGTAAGTTTCAAGATCATAAAAAAAACTTTATAAAGGTTTCAAAAAATCCCTGACTTAGATACATTTCGTCTTATAAACCTATTTTAACTTTGGGAAATACATTTTACATACATCTTAAAACCCTCTTCTCTTAGCACTATATAATTTTAATAATTTCAAAATTCTTTTCAAGTGTATCCATCTGCTTATGTATGCCCTTTGGCTAGGGCGTGGCATCGACATCGACATCAGCATCGGCAATTTCCGGTTTTGTTTTCGCTCAGTTCCGACAGCGGCCAGCGTAAATTAGTTCAAAGCTCTAAAATGGCGAAAAAAGGAAAGCGGAAGTCGGGCCAATCGATGCCACATCCCTTGGGTTCCACTTCCACTTCCTCTGCCCTCCGCCCCCCGCCGCACTTCGCTTTTGTTGCCGAACTGATTGAAACCGGGAGGAACTGTAGTATCAGCTGCTTATTATAAATTATCAATGATTAATAAAAATGCTTTGTAAATATTTGCACAGCCAACAATTTGCAGTAGAACTTCTCTCTGATGGATTGGTCGGTAAACAAAGGAGCATGAAAGAGTTTCGCTCGAGTTGGCTGATTGAATTTTCAGGAAATTTTTCAGCCACTTCTACCTCAAATTCGCCACCCAATTATGCCTTGCAGAGTTTTGTTGGCCCATGATTCGGTTTGGCAGCATTCACATTTCTCGATTCTGATTTCATCAGGGAAATCTAATCACGACCCACTGCCTAATTATAGGGAAAGGCATGGGCAAACTTACACAAAGAAAAAACAAGTGAAATAATATGTTCTTTTAATTATAATTAGATCGATGTTAGGATTGACATTAATATAAAAAATAAAAGTTCGTTGAAATTGGTAAAAATTATACATTGTATAGTTTTTCAGCTATAAGACTAGCATTTAAAATCCTTTCAAAAAATTAACCAACCTAGCCCTCGTTTGCAAAAATCTATTTAGGTCAGTTAAAGCAGTAACTAGTTGCTTTCTATTAAAACTAAAAGTCAAATAATTTATACATCTTTGAGTCTTGAATTCTGGCAAATAAAAATATATATCTGTGCATATAAAACATGAACTAAGTTTCGATTTAAAGAGACATAAGGTGGTTTTTCTGCTCAGTGTGGCTGCTCAACTTACATTGCATGGCAGATAGGCATGGGTGCCGGCCTGGCTAATTATTGTCTGGTAATCATCTATTGTTGGCGGTGGCTTCAGCGTTGTTGTTGCCACCGGGCGGCGGGTTGTGCGCCTCGTTGTTGTTGTTGTTGTGGCAGGCTCTGTGGTTGTTGTTGCTGCTGGTGCTGATGAGGGGGAATCCCCCACTGCATTCAGGGCAATCGAAGCTGCAGATGTGGCGTTGTCCTGCGCTGTGATTCTATAGCTCTGCTGCTCCTGGATATTCCGACTGCTCATAATCAGATTCGCCCCGAGGGCAGCGGTCAGCCGCTGATCGCCATTGTTGCTAATGTTATTAATGGCCACATTGTTGTGGGAGCGATCCCGAGGAGCTGCATCATCCACAGCCAAGGCTGCAGCGGCCATTGTTGGCCCAAAAGCTCCGGCTTTGTCCAGCGTCCGGGCCATTTGCGTTGTCGCCGGAATTAATGCCTCGCGCCTTGATTGAGTCCTTTGAAAGGCTCGCCCATTTGTTCCATTGCTGTTTAATATTGATGTCTCCTCCTCCTGCGACTGCCCCCTGATGGCTGGATAATGGGAGAGAAAAGGAAAATGAATAGGTTGTGAGTGGAAATTAATGACTTAGTGTTTTGTTTTCTGTCCCCCAACTCAGATGTATACATATATATATTTCAAATGCCATGATCCCCATTTATCTGGAATACTCGTTACGACAATTAAAACGATTTACGGCCCCCGACATTTTTGGTTCAATAAATTAATCTTCATTTTTCGTCTGCCTACCTCAGCCCGAAAACAGGCAAAAGTTTAACTTGAGTTTTGGGCCAAGTGAAATTAATTAGCTAATTACGAACTTGAATTGATTTGCATGTACTTGGGAATGGAGTGAAGTGAAGAGCCGTTTACAATGACAACAAAGTTTCGGGGAATATTCGCGAGGCCAAAAGCTGATAATTGGCATTAAACCGCTTTTTGGTAGTCCTGGCAACTCAGAAGAAGAGAACGTGGCCACTGTGCAATAAAATATATACCGAAAATCGACTATAAATTATATGCCTTTGACATACGATTCGAAGGCTTTGGGGGGGCTTCCCCGATGCAGATTGCTGGCTGCAGCTTCCCATACAAATGCAACGCGTAAATTTTGCCAAATTGGCGCCATAAATTTCGCACGAAACTTTGCGAAAGTCAAAGATAGAAACAGCAAGAGAAAGCGAAAGTAAAAGTGCGTGGGTGAGTTTTAGGGTTGGAATTTACTTGGCAGTTCGTTGATAAGAAAGTCGGCAAAAGGTTGGCCATAACTTTTTCCACTTTGATTTAAATTGAATGAAACTTTATGCACATTACTTGCTAACTAAACAAGTGTATAAAATGTATCAAGGCAAAAGTGAAGAAAGAGATACAGCCTCCCTGTAGGGAGTTCATATTGTCTTATCCAGCTTTCTTAGGTTTTAGGGAGCCAAGGAATACAGTTTTGTCATGCAAACTAATTGATAAGTTTGCATTTTGGAAAAGTAATTATTTTTGGTTACATAAGATCCCTAAGCGCAAAAGAATATTCAATGAATATTTCAACAACGCTTTCTCTTTTTTTTTTGTATTGCCATTTCACATCCAAGTGTGTGCAACTTGGTCTTAATTAACTAATGAACAGGGATCCCACAGATACACAGAGAGAAATGAGCACCATCAAGTGCCCTTCCACAGCCATTGAACTTCGAGTGGGAAATAAAAGAGAGAGGAGTGGAGGGTTCCGGCCATTTCTAATCAAGTTCAGCGTATTTGGCCTGGCTCAAAGTAAATGCAAAACTCTGGAAGCCCTTTTAACGATTCCGGCCAAGTCGTGCGTGTGTCTGTGTGTGGCTCTCTCTTCAGGACTCAGGATTCCGAGTTCAGGACTCTGTGCCTGTGTGCGTGTGCGAGAGCCTGTGGGTGCGCCAGTGTGTGTGCGTTATCATGTTTTATGTTTATGCTTCGTGTACGTGCAATAAAGATAAAGCGATTGCATATAAAAAACTTTTTAATTGCCTGCACTAATGATGCACTGCAGCCAACTTGATTATAATAAAGTTACAAAAATTCCATTTCCCTACGAGCACAGTGGGCAAGGATTAAAAGAGAAAGTGAGTTTAATAGGGCACGAAATTTAAGGTCCCAAAATGTCTGCTTATATAAATATAAATATATGTAAAATGAAATTTGAGCATTAACATTTTCTTAAAATACATGGATCCCAGAAATATTATTTTCATATTAATATTAGGTTTCTTCTAATTAATTTATTTTTAAGAATAAGTTTGAATAAATATTTTCCAAATAGAAAAGAAACATCCAAAAACAGAAAAGCCAGTAATTTTGAAGTACCTCCCATGATAGATTATTACCAAATTTTAACCTATTTCATTTTTTTCATAATACCCCATTAAATTATTATGATGTTAAGCAACTTTAAGGTCCTCTCTTTAGCAGTAATTAAATGAAAACGTTCTTTCTTCGTTTCTTTTTTTGTGGCCCACTGTCAGATGGCTCAACTCATTTGCCCGCAAAACATATAAAAACCAACAGCTGCCGTCTGCCGGTCCAGGACCCTCGGAAAAGGACGAGCAATGCGGCGCAGTGAGAGGGCGAAAAAGGGGCGTGTCAGCCGGCGATGAAACAAATCAAAACAGCATAAAAAAGTGCAATAAAACAAGCGAATTACTTGAAAGTCCGAGGCGCAGACCGAGTGCAAAAGAAAAAATGAAAACAAAATAATAAACTCAAATTATTACGAAAAAAATTATCATTTAGGGCGGCACTGCATTGGGGATATTAAGGATGTTTGGGGACTGAAAAAAGGAAGGAAAATCAACGCGACAACTGGCGAAGCCTTAAAAAAAATTTGCTTAATCTTTGCGCGCGAAAAACAGAGGGGAAAGTCGCAAACTAAAAAGTTGTAAAAACAGACACGAACACAACCCCCTCTGCAGCCACGCCACTGTAAAAACAAATTGTGCGCAAGAGTAAAAAATAAAAAAAATAAAAAGGAGACACAAAGTGATGCGGGAAGAGGGAAATCAAGTTGAGCTCTTGACGGGGGGTTGGGGGAAAACTTGCGTAATGAGCCTGGGTTGTCGGGGAAAAGCGGATGGAAAACTCTCACACATAAAATGGCCTCATCATGCAGAATTTCATTGACTCGGCAAAGGAGGAATTGGGTAAAAGCTACTGGGACTGCACGGAAACTTGAGCTGCCGCCTCCTTTCACTAAAATTAACCGAGCAGGCTCCCAAGTCCCGCGGGCATTTTTAGTCGAAAGTGTTTTAATCAAACGCTCCTCTACACTTTCATCGGCCGGAAGCCAGTTGAGTTCGCCGTAGTCGAAGTTTGTCTGCCACTGTTATTGTTGCGTAGTTTCTTGTTTTTGTTGGTTCCCCTCTGTTATTGTTATGGCAACAATAATACGAACAACAATGGAAAAGAAAAACTATGCCGAAATCGCAGCTGAGCTGCGAAACAACTTGAATTTATAAAGTCATTTTCCTGAATAATTTATTTTCTTGTTTTGATAATCTTTTATTTGGAAATCTGAAATTCCACTCTTTTTTGTTCTAAACATAAAACTGAAATTTATGCTCTCCATATCGAACTTTGTTGCTAATAAATAAGGTGATCCGAACATTTGAGCCCATAAAAACTTCTAACTTCACCACTCACTGATATCTACAGCTCGTAAACATCAAAATTTGTATTCAAAACTCGTAAATTTAACGATTTATTTGCAACCATTTAGAAATGTCCTACACAACATCTTGAGTGAGATTGTTTTTCGGGGGTGTTGAATGTGTTTAAGAAATAAAATATCTTTATGTTTTGTTTTTCGTTATTGAGATAGACGTTTTCTCCAATTTCCCTTTTCAAAGTGTAAGCTAATTTTCAACAAAACGCCTTCAAAGCTAGCGGAAGAAAAAATGTTTTTTAACAGTTAAATTTAATTTAGTTTTTTCACTTAAATTAAAAATAACAAAAAAAATTGGAGAGTGTTTAGAAAATAGGTTAATATGTCAAAGCTTCCAAAAAAGTTTGGATGTATTTTCTGTATATTGATAAGAATTGGTAATTTTCTTAAAACGCTAATCATCAATGTCCTATATAAGGTTTCAATCACAATCTCCCTACACCCATTTCTTTCAGTGTACTCCCCTGCAGGCTGACTGATGTCCGGGACGCGCCTTCGTTGTGTCCGTCTCGGGCTGACAACATTTCGACACTTTTCCTAATTATGATGGGCATGTTGCCGGGATGATGAGGCTAATACTGCCTCTGATGGTGATGATGATGGTGGAAATTGGCTTAACCCCAAGGCGCCCGGCCGCAGTTATGGAGCGGCGTAATCTGGCCGAATCTCCCCCAGCCACCTCGAGTTAACTCGATGCCAGGAGGACTCTCGGCCGGACACTCTCATCAAAATGCCAGCCTAGTTTTCGCCCATAATGATGACAACACAGGGGCGTGGAATGGGGGGGATGGGGCCAAAAGCAGGCCGTAACTTTGTGTAATAATTGTTGTTAAGCGTTTAAGTCGGGCGTGCCACTTTGGCGGCTAACCAAGAGGCATCTAGTGGGAAAATAACCCGAGACTTGAGCAACTTATCGCTACCGCAAGGCAAAACGGTCAAAAAGCCAACAAAATGGGGTTTTCAAGTGGGTTGGGGCTGAAGCGCCCCCTTGAGTTGGGTCAGTTTTGTGGGGGTTACTTCACTTTTGGCTACAAGCATTCAATGATGCTCAACTGGGCAGCTGAATTTGATTAAACAAAAGCAAAAGTTTTTAACTTTTTCGCTCTTCCACTTCTCGCGAGCCCCATTCCCATACCCATGCCCCGCTTGTTACCAGATTGTTGTTATTTCCCGTTCAATTGGCTGAATCTCCTCAAGCGTTTCGTCAATCACTTTCATGGCCAAAAGAATCGAACAGCTTGCGATAGGGGGCAAAGGCCAAATAAAAAGAGAGGAGGGGTTACCTAGGGGGTGGATGCCAAAGTTGCGAGCTTTTAACACAATTTAAAGCATCCAAATCGGGCGCCTCCGCCCCTGCCTTCCGGGGGAATTCTCCCCATTGCTCGGCCTTGCTGCAGTTTTTTCCACTGCACCCAAAAGTTTCCTATTGAAAAAACAAAATTCTGATAGGGCACGAGTGCAGCGTTTGATCGAGTTTGGTTCATTGATGAAAATGTCGAGAGTCACTTTCGTTATGCTTTAGTTTTAACTTTTAGTTTAGCAATTTCTGCCTTTTCATGTTGCCATTTTGATTTTAATTACCTTTCTCTCTCTTGTTTCCCTTGGATTTTTTCTGTTTTTATTTGCTGAACATTGTTGCACAAGGACTCGCTCAAAAGGTCTTTTTAAAAATCCTTTTTCAAGGAAAAGGTACGAATCGTGGACAATTTGGGAAAACCATTAATTGCTGGTGAAAAGTTAACCTCTGAACGGATATAAGCAATTGCCATTAGTGGATTAAACCCACCCATTGCCAATCTAAGGGAATGTTTTTAATTTTCTTTCTTGTTTTCCCACATTTTCCGTCGGATTTTGCTGGTAACTTAAGATAATTATTACTATCATTTAAAAACTTATTTTCTTTCGATTTGTCGTGTCAAACATTTTTTAAAAACATTTGTTTTTAATATTTTTTCAAATACTTTTTATGACCACATACGTTATTTCGCGATGTGAAAATCTGCGGCTGAGCATGCAAATTTCATAATATTCTGCCAGCACAAGCGTTGTTTTGCGAAAGTACCAACATAATTTAAATTGACCCTGACAAGTCAGGCAAAAAATACCAAGTAAAGCCCACTCTCCCGAACACCTTTTCAACCTTCC
Organism: Drosophila subpulchrella; assembly: GCF_014743375.2. Lineage (NCBI taxonomy): Eukaryota > Metazoa > Arthropoda > Insecta > Diptera > Drosophilidae > Drosophila > Drosophila subpulchrella. The sequence continues at coordinate 2,727,994 of NC_050609.1, read as the reverse complement.
CTTCACCTCAGACAGTATGCGCTAAAATATCCACAAAGGCCAAAAGATGTACGGCAGGCAAATGCCTTAAATTCGCCCACAAAATGCTTTTAAGCCGCGCATATCAAATTGTTTTCCATGAAAACACGAGAAAAAGATTCAGGAAAAGGGGCCATGTAGTAAGGGGCGACAGAGTCATTTAATATGCGACAAATGTATCGTAAGAAATAATTTCATATTTGACGCAGCTTACCCGGCAAACAGATGAGCAGGGCCAGCAGGATCAGGGGCCCCGGCATCTTGGCCAACTCCATTAAAGTGCCAGGCAAATTGATAATCCTTGCTCCGTGTCGGGTGTAGAATTGGACGTGTTTCGCGCCCCGAGCTCCTCGTTTTGCGGATATAAGGAGCGTATCGCGAATGGCTTATAGTGAGTCGCGTTTCGGGCTTCCGATTCGGTTCCTTGGTTCGCGGTCCTTGGCCAGCTAAATCCTTTGGCCTTAACTGGGTCACATTGGCTGTCTGTCTGTCTGGCGGCACTGGGCCGCTGGAGCCTGTGTAAATTTACCCCCTGCCTCGGCGGGGATTCCAACTCAGAGTCCGCTGGTGTTGTTTCTCTTGTTAATATCGCGTATACGCCCTGACACGAACTGCAATATCTTCCTCGCCTTGGCGGTTGCTCGGCGCACAAAATCGCAGGGTTAACATATTTCCAAATTGCACTTGCACGGTAAGCTTGTCGG